>NC_136511.1:41019328-41114328 GCF_053919585.1 Euprymna scolopes | reverse complement strand
GTTCGAGCTAAAAAAAAAAAAAAAAGGATGCAACACCGGTGTTTAAGAAAAAACGGAACGTGCCGTTCGCCGGTTTAGAAAAAATAAATAGCGAGCTAGATAGACTAGAAAAAACAGGCATCTTATCGAAAATCGAAACTAGCGTCTTGGCGGTTCCTACGGTGTACGTAAAAAAAGTCGGAACAAATTCGAGTCTGTGCAGACTTTTCTACGGGCCTAAACGATGAATTAAAAGACCATCACTACCCTTTACCAAGCCCTGAGGAGATATTTACTAGACTAAATGGTGGCAAAAATCTTTCAAAAATAGATTTGTCCGACGCCTATTTAAAAATTCCGATGAAAGAAGAATGCTCAACAATATTATGCATTAATACGCACAAAGGGTTGTTCAAATACAACAGTCTACCCTTCGGGATCAAAGTCGCGCCGGCGATTTTCCAACAAGCAATAGATACAATGCAGAACGGAATAGATTGTGCTTGTGCATACCTGGATGACATAATCATCAGGAGCGCGTCCATAAGTGAACACCAAGAGCATCTAAAAGAAGTATTCACAAGAATAAATGAATACGGATTCACGGTGAAAGAAAACAAATGCGAATTTTGTTTGGACGAAATCAAATATTTAGGGCAAATAATAAATAAAGACGGTCGACGCCCAGACCCGAAAAGATCGACAGCAATTAAAAACATGCCGGCATCACATAACGTGACGACTCTACAGAGTTTCTTGTGTCTCGCAAACTACTACCAAGTATTTATCAAAGGAATGCACGACCTAAGAGCTCCACTTAACGAGTTATTAAAGAAAGAAACACCATGGATATGGATAAAAGAATGTCAAGACGCATTTGAGAAAATTTAAAATGATACGTGATGGCACCAAATATTTATACATGTTACGTGGTGGGTGTTATTATTAGAGGAAGGTTCTAAATACTCGTATGTGTTTCGTTGTTCTTATTTAGTGTTCTTGTTTGTATTATAAAGTCTAGAGTGATAGACAGACTTAGGAGAGATTAGAGTCTTAGGAGTGTTCATGTTGTAAGATATGGAGACATTAACAAGTATATATAAAGAGAGAGACAGTTGTACATTTTTATAAACACAAAGTTCATATTAATACAATTTCACTTTACCTTTGTTTTGGTGATGATGATTATCACAAAGTTCTTATACCATAAATGGACAATACCTTTTCTGTTGAATAACAACACGAAGACGCAGATACAAAAAGATGAAGATGTTCTTTTTATTATTCCATATGACTGGTCAATGGCTTTACATCCTGGAATTCAAATCTTACATGATTTCTTCTTCTAACCTCGTTTCCAAGGTTCCATGTCAGCTCGCTCTCTCTCTCTCTCTCTCTCTCTCTCTCTCTCTCTTTCTTTCTTCTCCCCGACTCTGATCTGACTCTCGTCTGACTCTTCTAACTAACACTGAACTCTTTCCTATATTGAGAAATCACATGTATGTCTGGTCAACGTGACTATAACTCACGTGTTATCAACATGCGCGATTTACACGTTTTTGAAACCATTTCTGACGATCAGGAAATTTCCCATTCTCCTTGTTGTTTTACAAAGAAATTTAAGCTACTTCTCTAATTCTATAACCCATATTTTATTATGCATTCTTTCTAAGAATGTGAATACTTTCCAGACAAATTTGTATTTATTAAATATTTTAACAGAATCAACAATTTACTGGACATTCCGTTTATAACCTATTGTTCTTTAAAACTTATCTACAGGGTTCGATTCCCGTTTTACCTGATATTATTTTCATTTACCTAATTCACTTCTTCTTTTTTTTTACTTACATGAAAAGTGACAGCCCTTTTCATGTAACAGAAAGACGCTGACGTCCGATCTATTTTTAACCTATTACGACCCAAAATTAGAAATAAGTGTTGCGAGCGACGCGAGCTCGTATGGTATAGGAGCATGTATACAGCATATCCTGCCAGATGGATCGAAAAAACCTATAGCTCACGCCTCAAGGGCACTATTTCCGGCAGAAAAGGCTTACTCTCAAATAGAAAAAGAGAGGTTAAGAATTATTTCGCGGTGACGAAATTCCACTGTTACCTGTACGGGAGACACTTTATACTGGAAACAGATCACAAGCCCCTAGTGACAATCTTCGGCTCAAAAAATGGCTTGCCAGTATATACGGCAAATCGCCTACTCCGTTGGGGTACGATCTTGCTAAATTATGACTTTCAAATAAAACATCTGGGTTCGAAAAAAAATATTTCATGCGGATGGCCTGTCAAGAAAATGTCCGAAAATGGAGGAAACCTGTCAAGAAAATGTCCGAAAATGGCCTGTCAAGAAAATGTCCGAAAATGGCCTGTCAAGAAAATGTCCGAAAATGGAGGAAACCCTTGAAGAGTCAGTAATTGCAGCTATACGTTCCAATTATGAAGAAATAAACATGGTGGCGAATATAATAAAAGAATTTCCAGTCACGTTAACCGATATAGAAAGGGAGGTTGAAAATGACGATGTCATCACAGACATAAAGAAAAAAAATAAGGGAAAATGATGAAAAAACGCAAAACATATTTTCCGTATGCAATGATGTTTTATTATATAGTGAAAGAGTTGTTATCTCGAAAACCTTGCAGAAAAAGATCTTACGTGATTTTCATACAGGACACCCGGGTATAAATAGGATGAAGACACTTATGTGGTGTTAAGTTTACTGGCGTAACATGGATGTGAATATTGCACTAACAGTAAACCAGTGTAACGGTTGTGCGTTAGCCGCAAAGGCACCACCGATAGTCCATAAACCTTGGAAAAAACTGGCCATCCATGGTCACGCATTCATATAGACTTTGCTGGACCGACCGAAGGACAATACTACATATGGCCTGAAGTAAAGCGTTTCAAGAACCCGGCGACAAGTGTTCAACTGAGCTCCGATCTATGGTCCCCCCTCGCCAAACTTTCACAAGAAACACTCGTCTAGCTGTACACACTATCAATAATTCCCCCCACTCTTTATCTGTGCCTAAACCTAAACGTAGATTCTATGAACACAGCTTCTTTCTTAGAACTGCACGCCTGTGGAATTGTCTTCCGTTTTCCTGCTTTCCAGCTGACTACAATATGGTTGTGTTCAAGTCTAACGTAAATAAGTTCTTGATGAGCCGTTCTATATAAGTTATCAAATTTACCAAGTTTTCATTACTAATGATTACTATATTGTCCAGTTTCTACTGTACACTCTTTAACCCTTATCCTTGAGTGGCCCCTTGGCCTTGATAAGTGGTGATGTCTATGTAAAAAAAAAACACAATAAGTTTTCTGCATGAAATATTTGCACGTTTTTGGTGTGCCAGACATTATAGTCACAGATAACGGAACACAATTTACATCAAGTGATTTCAAGGACTTTTGTGACACTTTTCAGGTAAAACATATAACGACACCACCGTTCAATGCTAGATGAAAGGTTCGTGGACACGATAAAGTGTGTACTTAGAAAGTCAATAGGAACCCTGACAGATAAAGCATTGCAATAATTCTTGCAAGTATACAGGATAACTAATACACCGTCGAAATTATTGCCAGCAGAATTAATGTTTGCTAGAAAAATAAAATCACCATTTAATAAATTAATACCAAAGCAAGCAATCGTCCATCAAACTACGCACCCATTACGTAAAAGGTTTAAACCTGGTGATCGTGTATATTTTAAATGTATGAGAAATAATATTTCATATTGGGAGTTTCGTACGGTAGATAAACGTATCGGCGACTTGGTCTACATGATAAAAGGTCCAAAAGGGATACACGAAAGACATCAAAATCAATTGAGAAAACATCATATAAAAGACAACGAACATGACAAACCTGATGAAAAGGCAGATCCAATTGCTATACTATACGAAGCGTTTGATATCGAACCACCACAAACCATGCTCGAACCGAGAAGATCGGGAAGGAAAAGAAAGTTTACAGAACCAATTATAATGAACCCTAAGAGAAAAAGATATTGTAATCTACACGACTTCAAATCTTGGGAGGGGGGTATTGTGGAGACGCTCACTAATTAACATATGTGGGTGAATGAGATATACAAAGGCATCAATCACCAATACCGGGGGAGTTCTGCAACGACCGCCAAATAGGCAAAACGCCTATGTTGCCTCCAGTAAGACATGCAACACGCCATCTGCCGGAATATCTCCAACTGAAATATATCTGAAGGCATGTAAATATGCATATAACTTTTCTGCCTAATATATTATTGTTATACCTTTACTTTCCGTGTTCTTGTTAATTATTTGTGCAGACAGGGGGAGGATCCTATAGAGTGACTGTAGCTAGTCGATTGTTTTTTTGTGAAAGTTTGGCAAGCGGGGAAGAATAGATTGGAGATCAGTCGAGCATTTGCCATGAAAATAACGACAGAATAGAAAAAGGCTCGCAACGTCACTTCTGTGGGAAAGAGGTTGCAGTTAGTGATGAACAGCATCTTTAAGGGAGATTGGAAACGATGGGTGAAAGGGTCAGAACGTGGTTCTATACGTTTTAGTCAAGATTTGTTAACATTCAACTTCAAAAACGACCAATCAGCACGGTGGTTATGTATTCCACTGATGAGCAGTTCTTGGGAAAATACTTTGTTCATTGAAATTCCCTTTATGTACATAGAAAACGTAATAATTTTGGTTTCTACGGTGATTAAAATTAGAGCTTTTGCTGTGAATGATTTACAGATGCAAAACAGCACTGCCTGATACAATAATCGACGCAACTTTACTTTAGTGCGTTGTCCGACTCAATCGTGTAATTTCGAACAAAGACATTTCAGGGAAAGCATTATTACGTATTTACATGTCATGTTGAAATTAGTATAAATTCAAAAATGGTCCAATAGAAGAAGAAAAAGTGCGCAGCATTATTAAGAAGAACAAGATGACCGACTCGAAAGATACTGTCATCGGTAGAATGCAGTTATCTCCCCCTGATTTCGTATTCTAAAGGGTTACCAACTTCGAAAAATTCTGTTTTTACTTATAATTATTTTCTTCTGAACCATTTATCGTATTTTTTTTTAAATTCATACTAATTTCGGCATAGCACGTAAGTATGCAATAATCTTTTTCTTTGAATTGCATTATTTCAAATACACACTGTAGTAAAGTAAATTATCTGTTAACGTTAGACTTTGAAAAGAAAAACGTCGTATTATATTCGGCTTGGAAGTAGTATGTGGTGGTGATAATTTATTTGTGACCTTGAAAATTTACATCATGTAATATTATTGTGGACGATGGAAACTCCAAAAAAATGTCCCCTTGTCTTAAATTACCACGTGTTTTTATCAATAGACTAGCAGGAGTTGGTGCCTGACCTTGTCGATCGTTAATTTCCTGTTTATTATTACAGAGTCAATTCTCTATTGAATATTATATTGTACCTAATATATAATTCTAATTTCAAAAATGTTTTAAAAAAATAACTTGGGTGCCATTAACTAGATTCGAAACCAAAACATTCAGCGGTCCAGTCGCGTTTCTTACTATTTAAGCTAACCCGAGAGACAGATAAGAAAGATTTAAAACTAAACCACTTCGAGCTATGAATGAAGTTGTGCATGCGCAAAAGTAGTAGAAATATGTCAGCAAATTAAAATAAATATTTTTGCATGTCAGCTTGCCGGCATGTTTCTGTACGCGTTATCCATCCAAACAAAAATTTTACTCGTTATGAACCATCTTCGTTGTATGATTACTATTTCCTGTTTATTCCAGTGTTATGTGACCAGTAGTTTAAAGGTTTATCGGTTAAATACACACTGTTTTATTCATATGGATTTGAATGTCTAATTGGGTAGACCCTCATTGCCTCCTGAAAATTGTACTTACACATTCGTACATAATTCCATAGTATTTTTAAGCATATTTTACCTGAGAATTTTTTTTTTTTTTTTTTTTACGAACGCTGTTTAAAAAAATATCTGCAGAAATTAGAATGTTTATACCTTCAAGTACTAATATAAAATTTGTTGTATATTTAGAATTACACTTATTTAAAAAAAAATCACAGAAAAATCTTAATAATGTACATACTTGTCACAAAACGAAGATGTCATATTCAAAAAAATCTCGTGGGTCTGGCTAGTAACTTTTCTATATGGCTAGTAAACGAAAATATTTGGTTGTCAAAGGTCAACTAAAGATAAATTTGTCTATAGAGCCCTGATTTATATATATATATATATATATATATATATATATATATATATATATATATATATATATATATATATATGGTGCCCGGAAAACTCGTCTCCGGAAAACTCGTCTCCGGAAAACTCGTCCCCTTTCGCTAGGTAGGAAAACTGGTCCCGTATTGAATAAATATCGATTGAAAACACATTTTATGATCGTTCTTGAAGGAGATATTGTTTTTTAAAATAGACTATAGCCCCCCCATAATAGTTTTAAAAAAATATGTTTACTTGTTTAATGTTTTTTTTTTAAATAAAATTGATTTTCTAAGTGTCCGTTTTCTACCTAACTGGCTAAGTTCTTAGTGGTTTCACTTATTTTAAAGCGTTTATTATGTTCATACAAAGTTAATTACAAATTGTTTTTTGTTCTTATTTTAACGATGTTTTTTGGAGTCATAAAAACAATAATAAAAAACAAAACAAAAAAATTAAAAAACAGGGAGCGATTCGATTCTTCGTTACATTTTTTGTTTTTTAATTATGATAGTTTTTTTTTGTTGTTATGGTTTTGTTTTCTCTCACACAAAATGCACTCATGCGTTATTTAAAATTATAATTTTATCAATTATCAACATTTATTGTCGTCCTGTCAAATTTTGCAAAAATTAACTAATAAATTAAAAGCGAAATATTTTTTTGGCGCGAGAGATGCCATGTGCTAACAATCTCTCGTTAACTCATTTTTAATTTTTTTAATTTTTACTTCAAAATTCTAAAATCAATCATTAAGAGAAAAAGTAATCACTAAATAAATTTATTAATCAATTTTATTGAAAACTCCGCTATCGTTTATCAAGAATCTTTTTAATTTCATTTTTTGTTGGTTGTTTTTCGGAAGGAGATATAGTTTTTACCCCCCCTCTCTCTCTCTCTCTCTCTCTCTCTCTCTCTCTCTCTCTCTCTCTCTCTCTCTCTCTCTCTTTCTCTCTCTCTCTCTCTCTAAATTATATTTTAAAAAATTTAATTCTTTTTAAAACCAAATATTTGAATTTAATTCTTTTTAAAACCAAATCTCCCTCAGTAATTCGGGTTTGTATTACTGTACACATAGATTCGAAAAAGTTGTCAATAAACAAATATATAACAAATAAATGTTATCACAGGCAAGATAAGTTACTTTTCTTCCAAACTGGATATATTTTTCGTGTTTTTATTCAGTGTAACATGTTTATTCAGCTCGAAAACAATACAGTGTTTACCGATGTATTGTGAAATTCAAGATGGCGTCTCACTCCCTTTTTAACACGGTAAGTTTGAGAAAACGTGTTATAAATAAAAAACTGGATAAAATACTGTTAAAAGCTCGCTCAATATATGTTACCGTGACATATATTCGGCGGTATTTTTATAGTATTTTTCTAATTTTTTATTTATAACACCTTTTCCCAAACTTACCGTGTTAAAGAGGGGGTGAGGCGCCATCTTGAATTTCACAATACATCGGTAAACACTGTATTGTTTTCGAGCTGAATAAACATGTTACATTGAATAAAAACACGAAAAATATATCCAGTTTGGTAGAAAAGTAACTTATCTTGCCTTTGATAACATTTATTTGTTATATATTTGTTTTTTGACAACTTTTTTCGAATCTATGTGTACAGTAATACAAACCCGTAATTTCTTTAATTTTCTATTTTTTAGCGATTATCAAAACCCCTAAGATGTGATATACCGGACATTATTTCTCGATCTCATGTAACACTTGATATGTTTTTTGTTTGTTTTCTGTGAAAAAGAAAACTTTGCCAAATAAACGATTCCAAATAAATTAAACAACAAACAACATAGTCGGCGAGGTAGAAAAATCGATTTTACCCTTTTATAAAAAACAGTAAATAAGTAAATTTTTTTATATTAATATATATATAAAAAAAATGCGGTCTCATTTATGAACATAATAAACGCTTTAAAATAAGTGAAACCACTAAGAACTTAACCAGTTAGGCAGAAAACGGGCACTTAGAAAATCGGGGTTTGTATTACTGTGCACATAGATTCGAAAAAGTTGTCAAAAACAAATATATAACAAATAAATATTATCAAAGGCAAGATAAGTTACTTTTCTACCAAACTGGATACATTTTTTGTGTTTTTATTCAATGTAACATGTTTATTCAGCTCGAAAAACATGCAGTGTTTACCGATGTATTGGAAAATTCAAAATAGCGCCCGACACTCTCTTTAACATGGTAAGTTTGGGAAAAGGTGTTATAAATAATAAACTAGACAAAATAATTTAAAAAAAAAACACCAAATATATGTCGACTTATGTCACGGTAACATATATTGAGCGAATATCTAACAGTATTTTGTCTAGTTTATTATTTATAACATCTTTTCCTGAACTTACCGTGTTAAAGAGAGAGTCAGGTGCCATCTTGAATTTGCCAATACATCGGTAAACACTGTATGCTTTTCGAGCTGAATAAACATGTTACATTGAATAAAAACACGAAAAATATATCCAGTTAGGTAGAAAAGTAACTTATCTTGCCTTTGATAACATTTATTTGTTATATATTTGTTTTTTTGACAACTTTTTCGAATCTATGTGTACTGTACAGTAATACAAATCCGAAAATCGATTTTATTTAAAAAAAAAAAAAAAAACATTAAACAAGTAAAAATATTTTTAAAAAATATTATGGGGGCTATAGTCTATTTTAAAAAACAATATCTCCTTCAAGAACGATCATAAAATGTGTTTTCAATCGATATTTATGCAACACAACATTAGCTACTTTTACTTTCTCTACCACTCCCCCTCGACTCAAGACTGCACCATAATAAACAAAGTATCTGACAGCATAGACACAGCACTCTCCTTCGACACTAGCGCCCAAGTACATGTATTTGGTGACTTTAATGTCCATCACAAAAACTGGCTTGGATTCTCTACTTACACAGATGCAGCAGGCAGCGCAACTCATAGCTTCTCTGGAGCTCACTCCCTATCGCAAATTGTTACTTTTCCAACCCGTTTCCCTGATCATGAAAAACAACACGCGTCACTATTAGATCTGCTTTTGACCACAGTTCCTGATGATTGTGTAACGAAAGCCGACAGCCCACTTGGGAACGCTGATCATGCGGTGATAATGGTTGAAATCGCCCTAAACTCTAGACCCAAAACTGAAGAGCCAATGCTCAAAACAACGAGATATTATAAAAAGGCTGACTGGGAAGCCATCAGAGATCTTATCAGAGACGCCCCATGGGGAAATATTTTTTCTCTTCCTGCTGAACAGTGTGCAACCGAGACCACTGAATGGTTCAAAACTGCAATCGAAGCGCATTTCCCATGTGGAAATTCTATAGCAAGCCCCACTCTCCGCAATGGTTTACTTCGACTTGCGCAACTGCCATTGCTCAAAGGTAGGATGTATTCCGCAGGTTTAACCGACATAAGTTCAGTTCAAACAGACAGAAGTACATAGAAGCTAGAAGTAACGTTAAGAAAGAAATAGCGACAGCTAAGAGGGAATTTACGGAAACCACTAAAAAACGCATCGAAGCACAAAAACTAGGAACTCGTGACTTCTGGAAAATCTACAACAGTGTAGTAAATAATGGGCAATCAACAATTCCCCCACTAACCAACAATCACGAGGTTCTTTGCTCAGCAACCGAGAAGGCTAACATGCTTGCCAGTCGGTTTGCCTCAAACTTCACACTGGACCCTCTAAACCACCCCCTACCTCAATTTCCTATGCGGACAGACGCCATGCTAGACGATCTAATAATCACCCCTGCTCAGGTGCATGCTATCATAAAAAACCTTGACACCTCAAAAGCATGTGGACCCGACCTCATCCCAGCTGTGCTATTAAAAAAGTGCTCAGCGGAAGTAGCTCCAGTTCTCTCCAAACTCTACAACAAATGCCTTAATGAATCTTGCTTTCCGGGCTGTTGGAAAACTGCTTCTGTGGTACCAGTATTCAAGAATTCTGGCGAAAGAACTGACCCATTAAATTATCACCCTATTAGCCTCCGCCCACATTTTGCCAAAATATTTGAGACCTTAATTAACCGTGCTCTAGTCCAGCACCTTACAGATGCTAAACTTCTGACCGACCAACAATACGGATTTAGACAAGCCCGTTCCACGGCAGACATCCTCACTGTAATCTCTGAACGCATATACCATTCACTGGACAAAGCGGGAGAGGGCAGAGCGGTAGCTCTAGATATATCTAAGGCTTTTGACAGGGTATGGCATGAGGGTCTCCTCAGGAAGATTAGATCATACGGTATCACTGGTAGAATACTTAACATAATTAAATCCTTCTTAGATAAGAGAAAAATCCAGGTTGTCTTCGACGGTCGTACATCTAAACAATATGATATAAATGCGGGAGTGCCCCAGAGATCTATCCTTGGACCTCTGCTGTTCCTGATATTCATAAATGACCTCCCCGACAAAATTGCCTCTGAGATGGGTATATATGCTGATGACACCACACTCTATAGCAGGCACGACAGGAAAACAAATGAACATATATCTAAAGTAATGGCAGAAACACTAGAGGATGACCTCCAATCAGTAGTGGAATGGGGACAAAAATGGATGGTCACGTTCAATGCCGCCAAGACAAAACTGGTTTCATTCAATAATTACAAGAAACCTTCTCTACCACCTATAGCAATGGCCAACGACTCTTTATCTGAGAGTACGTCTCTCAAGCTCCTTGGCCTAACGTTCACAGGAAACATGAGTTGGAACAATTACATCGAGAGCATTGCCAGGGCCGCTGCGAGGAAGGTGGGCTCTCTCTACCGTGCTAGAAAACTTCTAACACCCGAAAGTATCCTGTACCTCTATAAGGCCACTATTCGCCCATGTATGGAGTATTGCTGTCATATTTGGGCTGGTGCATCGGCTACTAGTCTCTCGCTCCTTGACAGGGTTCAAAAGAGAGTCGCCAATCTGATAGGCCCTAAACTAGCATCTAAGCTTCAGCCTCTGTCCCATCGTCGAAACGTTGCATCCCTCTGCCTGTTCTACAAGTATTATAATGGTGAATGCTCTGATGAACTGCAAGCACTTGTGCCCCCACGACGTGAACACCCTCGACAGACCCGACAAGCTGCAAAATCCCACCCCCACGCTGTAGAGATCCCTAGATGTAAAAGATCTTTCTACTCCAGTAGTTTCTTCCCCAGAACTGCTAGACTTTGGAATTCCATTCCAGGTCACTGCTTCCCCAACTGTACTGACATGCATAAGTTCAAGTGCAACGTGAATCAACATCTCGCTGCCCTAATCCCTACATAGTTCCCCAGTAGATGTTTCCCCTGATAGTAGCCCCCTACACCAAAGTGGCAATGTGCTTTGTTTGGGGTGAAAATGTAATTAAAAAACATTTTTTAAAAAATAAATAAATAAGGGACCAGTTTTCCTACCTAGCGAAAGGGGACGAGTTTTCCGGGGTCGAGTTTTCCGGAGACGAGTTTTCCTGAGACGAGTTTTCCCGAGACGAGTTTTCCCGGGACGAGTTTTCCTAAATTCAATTTTTACCTATAATCGCCTTCATGGCTATTACGACCTCCCCAGAGATTCCTCTTCCTTTTCACCCCGACACCCGAACGTGGATTGAGAGGATACGACCTGAAGCCGTTTCATCGGAGATTTCGGTTAACCCCACGTAAAGCTACATTTTCCATCCACATACCGGCTCCCTGGAATAGACGGCTGTTTGAGGTTGTCACCGCACACATCAACAACGGATCAGTTCAAGACGAAGTTGGACAAGTGCTGACCAACTGTATTTCCGACCGTCTAAATTCGCAGCGCCCCTCTCTTCCTCCCTCCTTTGTTTTCTCTCTCTCTCTCTCTCTCTCTCTCTCTCTCTCTCTCTCTCTCTCTCTCTCTCTCTCTTCCCACACAAAATGTAATATTTTATGCCGAATAAACTGAATTGAATATAACTGGAGCAGTTGATAAGGTTAGGAAATAGTGTGTTTTATTCGGATTCTTCGGCCTACTGTTCTCATCTTGATTGCTATTTTCACAATGTTTCGGTCGATGTAACCTCCGACTTTCTTCAGATGTATCTTGTCGAATTCGGGAATGTTTCTGTTGAATTCGGGAATGTTTCTGTTGAACTCGGGAATTCTAACGGAATTTCTAACGGAACCCTTTATTTACTTCACGGTGATAGCATGGTCTCGTTCCACTTGATAGAGGTCCTAAGTAATTCGCAATTGTATTTTTCGGTGCCCGGAAAACTCGTCCCGGGAAAACTCGTCTCCGGAAAACTCGTCCCCTTTCGCTAGGTAGGAAAACTGGTCCCGTATTGAATAAATATCGATTGAAAACACATTTTATGATCGTTCTTGAAAGAGATATTGTTTTTTAAAATAGACTATAGCCCCCCCCATAATATATAAAAAAAATATTTTTACTTGTTTAATGTTTTTTTTTAAATAAAATTGATTTTCTAAGTGTCCATTTTCTACCTAACTGGCTAAGTTCTTAGTGGTTTCACTTATTTTAAAGCGTTTATTATGTTCATACAAAGTTAATTACAAATTGTTTTTTGTTCTTATTTTAACGATGTTTTTTGGAGTCATAAAAACAATAATAAAAAAAAACAAAACAAAAACATTAAAAAACAGGGAGCGATTCGATTCTTCGTTACTTTTTTTGTTTTGGTTTTTTAATTATGATAGTATTTTTGTTATGTTTTTGTTTTCTCTCATACCAAATGCACTCATGCGTTATTTAAAATTATAATTTTATCAATTATCAACATTTATTGTCGTCCTGTCAAATTTTGCAAAAATTAACTAATAAATTAAAAGCGAAATATTTTTTTGGCGCGAGAGATGCCATGTGCTAACAATCTCTCGTTAACCCATTTTTAATTTTTTTAATTTTTACTTCAAAATTCTAAAATCAATCATTAAGAGAAAAAGTAATCACTAAATAAATTTATTAATCAATTTTATTGAAAACTCCGCTATCGTTTATCAAGAATCTTTTTAATTTCATTTTTTGTTGGTTGTTTTTTGGAGAGAGATATAGTTTTTACCCCCCCCCACACACACACTCTCTCTCTAAATTATATTTTAAAAAATATTAAAATTTATTATTTTCTTTTTAAAACCAAATCTCCCTCAGTAATTTCTTTAATTTTCTATTTTTAGCGATTATCAAGACCCCCAAGATGTGATATACCGGACATTATTTCTCGTTCCACTAAGAACTTAATCCAGTTAGGTAGAAAACGGATACTTAGAAAATCGATTTTATTTTTTAAAAAAAAACAACAAAAAAAAAACATTAAACAAGTTAAAATATTCTTTTTTTTAAATATTATGGGGGTTATAGTCTATTTTAAAAAAAACAATATCTCCTTCAAGAACGATCATAAAATGTGTTTTCAATCGACATTTATTCAATAAGGGACGAGTTTTCCTACCTAGCGAAAGGGGACCAGTTTTCCAGAGACGAGTTTTCCCGAGACGAGTTTTCCCGGGACGAGTTTTCCTAAATTCGTATTTTTCGGTTGCCTACACCGAGAATTTAACCTCCAACCTTCAGGAGAATATCACTTTCACAATTGATTTTTTCTCCCACAATTACTCTAACCACTGCGCCACGGATCCTTATCTCAAAAATTCAGAAACGGTGAGAAATAGCTTACAAAGATTCTTCGAGATGATTCCAATAATTACAAAAACCAATAAAAGATGTCATTTTTGCGGGGTTCACAAACATTTGCATCCCCTTTCCTGTTTTTTTTTTTAATTTTTATTAATTATTATTATTATTATTATTATTATTATTATTATTATTATTATTATTATTATTATTTCGTTTGTTTTTATTCCCCTCCTCATTCCGGTTTAGTTTCCTATCAAATGTTCTCGTTATAGGCACCCTCTACCGATGAAGAAGGGCAGGGGAAATAAAAAAAAATGGCCCTAACTAGAAACATTAAAAAAATATTAGCTGCAAAACATGTCTAATAATAGCAAGGCGGGGATACGCTGACATCGACAACGGAGTTGTTAATAATAAAACTCACAACAGAAAACATTAACAAAACACTTCGGAGGTTGCGGGTGGGTTCGGGGGGGGGATTAAGGTGTTGGTGTTTTTTATTATTATTCTGTCGGCCTTTTGATCTAGTCTTTCTATCAAGGAAACAGATGTGTTGAACGTGACTTAACAAGAAATATGGCTTCATCGCCCCCGGATCCCTATCCTCCGTCGAGAGAGCCCCACCATCACTTGACCATTACGACGCACCTGCACGCACGTAGACAGCTTCCTCGTTGTAGAGGGCGGAGAGTGAAAACCTAACATTAATTCTATTCGGGAAGGGGGGGGGAGCGAAAAACAGATCATAACTTGATTTTTCTACAAGTCACCAATCAAGGCCTAAAGGCCACTCGAGGATAAGTGTTAATGAATGTACGGCACAACCACGTCTATACATTACTTCTCGTTTGATCACCGAAGTTAAGCAATGTTGAACCTAGTCAGCAGTAGATGGCTAACCATTTGGCAATACTAGGTGGTGTATGTAGGAGAACGTCGAAAACCCCTGCCAAAACTGTAAAATAATAACCTTCGTCATCTTCCCTGGCCGAGATATACATGCAATTGGGGACCGCTTGTGAATTTGATATCCCCTAGACGCTTCGTCCTTCAGGGGAAGCCACTTGAATCTGCCAATGGTTAATGCCGCTGGCAGTCTGGCTGGCTGATTAATGCGTGTAAGGTGGTTAGTGAGACAACATTGAAGTGATCGGTAGTGGTTGAAATTTGATCAGTTAAAGAGATTGCTCAACAAAGACTTGTTTGCATTGGACTTGAAGACGACTATGTTATAGTTAGCTGGAAAACAGACCCGCGGTTTCATAGACGGGCAGTTCTAGAATATAAGACTTGTTCATGAAATTTGCGTTTAGATTTTGGTACAGATAGAGAGTGGTGGGAATTGTTGAGAATAGTTGTAGTTAGAAAAATGTTGTAAATGTTTTGCAGGACGGGGGGGGGGCATAGATTAAAGCCCAGTTCCATGAAAATAACGATAAAGCAGAGATAGACTCACAACGTCTAATCTGGAAATAATAGGTTGAAAGGAAGAGAAAAGCACATCGAAATGATTTCGAAGCCGGTTTTGAACCCTATCAAGGCAGGAAAGCTCCTCCCTAGATGTGGCAACATTATTCCATTTTAAGGCGTATTTGGCTCTTGTATTACGAGAGGATGGCGTCGGGAGTGCGATACTTTCTGGACTGGTAGAATGATCAAACTTTTTTCCCACCGAACCTGGCAACAGATTTGATCTAAGTTTTTTTTGTTTTGTTTTTTTTTAACATGGAGGTCACCAATTATCAAGGCCCGGAAGCCACTCGGGGATAAGGGTTATTGCGTGCACAGTAATCAGTGGGATAGTATCGTAGTAATCGTTAGTATTGGAGATTTGATAAAGTGTCCTACTTACGGGGGTGGTTCATCAGGAATTTGTTTATGTTGGACTTTCAATTTCGAATCAGGAGTGAAGATCAGTCCCAGAAACTTGTCGAAGAAGGGTGTTTCCTTGAGACGAAGAACAACCTCTTTCTTACGATGCGTCCATTTATTCTCTACGTTTAGTGATGAAAATACTATAAATACCTCCGACCAACTCTACATGCAACAAAATCCCACCCCTTCGATGTAAACGTTTCTGGATTCTATAATGCCTTTTACTATAATGGTTTCGTTCTTTGAATCGCTTGCATTTAGAATTCCATCCTTAGTCTTTGTTTCTCCGGCTGTGCTAATATACAGAAATTTAAATGTAATGTGAGCAAGTATTTGGCTACAAAACTCCCCACTTAGTATGTGCCTATAATTCTAACCTATAATTTACAATAACCCCTTACGTATGCCTTATGTGGCGTGAACTAAAGTAAAAATAAATCAGAGATACCGGATCAACGAAAATCGGTCCAAACTACCGAAATTTAGTTTCAAGCAGAAATGTTCCAGCATTACGAAAATATTATTAAAAGCTCACTCGCGACAGACAAAATTCGAGAGTGACAAACGAACGAAAATTATTTATTCTATTTCAAATTCAAAAGTTACATACCAACGAAAATTCGATTTTAAATTCAGACGATCGGCAAAAATAGCACCGGTAAAAATTGCATCGGTAAAAATAGCACCCGTAAAAATTGCATCGGTAAAAATTGCATCAGTAAAAATTGCACCCGTAAAAATTGCATCGGTAAAAATTGCATCGGTAAAAATTGCATCGGTAAAAATAGCACCGGTAAAAATTGCATCGGCAAAAAATAGCATCGGTAAAAATTGCATCGGTAAAAATTGCATCGGTAAAAATTGCATCGGCAAAAAATAGCATCGGTAAAAATTGCATCGGTAAAAATTGCATCGGTAAAAATTGCATCGGTAAAAATTGCACCGGTAAAAATTGCATCGGCAAAAAATAGCATCGGTAAAAATTGCATCGGTAAAAATAGCACCGGTAAAAATTGCATCGGTAAAAATTGCATCGGTAAAAATTGCATCGGCAAAAATAGCACCGGTAAAAATTACATCGGCAAAAAATAGCATCGGTAAAAATAGCACCGGTAAAAATAGCACCGGTAAAAATTGCATCGGTAAAAATTGCATCGGTAAAAATGGCAAAATTAGGTAAAAATGACACTTTGATAACGGAATTTAGGACCGTTCGAGAATTGCAGATTAAGCTCCCATTCCTCTAGTTTGAAATAGGGTTAAGCTCTCCCCCCTCAACCGAATGAATCATTTCTTCCGGTGCCATTTTTATCTAAATTCTTAAATTCAAGGGTGATTGGACAATGACTTTTATTACATGCGTCCATTTACTTTGTGTTCAGCAATTTAATTTTTTTTTTTTTTTCAAACTAAAACGTGACTTATTGACAAACTGACAGCCCAACTCAAACGTAGATACGAGAATGAACCTAAAAATTGTTTATTAGCGGGGGAGGGGAAGAGAATAAGAGAGGGAGAAGGAGAAAAAAAGAAAGAGAGAGAAAGTCAGAGAGTTTGTAGAGAGGGAGAGAGTGCGTAAAAACTGAATATGATGCCGTGAATTAGAGGAAGGGCGGAGGGAGGGGCTAACAATTGTACCAGCTTCCTCATTTTTCAGTGCGACCCTTACACCAATTCGACTTGCCCTTCATGACCAATGGAGTCGAAACCGAACACCACTGACGACAGATCCTCCGTATTAAACGATGACAAAATCAGATCAAAAACTGCCGACATTAAAAAAAAAAATGATTTAGCATCTTCTATTTGCTGGCGTTTATTTCTCTCCTACCGCGAGAAATGTGACGCTAGGGTCGGAAAGTGAGATTGAAAAAGTCAGTTTCCCAGAAGAGAACCACTCTGAACCTGTAAAAAAATAATAGGGTTTGTATGAGTATACACATGGATTCAAAAAGTTGTCAAAAATCAAATATATCACAAATAAATGTTATCAAAGACAAGATAAGTTGGGTTTGTATTCTATTTCTATACACACAGATTCGAAAAAGTTGTCAAAATATATAACAAATAAATATTATCAAAGGCAAGATAATTTACTTTTCTATCTAACTGGATAATTTTTTAGTGTTTTTATTTAATGTAACATGTTTATTCAGCTCGAAAAACATACAGTGTTTACGGACGTGTTGGAAAATTCAAAATGGCACCCGCCTCTCTGTTGAACACGGTAAGTTTGGGAAAAGGAGTTAAAAATTTTAAAAAATATACAAAATACGGTTAGAAACCCACCGAATATATATCAGCCTATGTCACGGTAACATATTGAGCGAGTTTCTAACAGTATTTTGTATAATTTTTTTTATTTTAAACTCATTTTCCCAAACGTATTGTGTTCAAGAGAGAGTCGGACTCCAACACATCGGTAAACACTGTATGTTTTTCGAGCTGAATAAACATGTTACATTAAATAAAAACACTAAAAAGTATCCAGTGAGATAGAAAAATAACTTATCTTGCCTTTGATAACATTTATTTGTTATATATTTGTTTTTTAACAACTTTTTCGAATCTACGTGTATAGTTAGGTGTATCAGAATTTTGGGGGAATTTTTGACACCCCTAACAGAAAACTGCGAATAAAATATAGAAAACTCGTAATTTCTCTTTCTAAAGTGGGTTATTTATTTTCTTTATAGAATATACTTCCAAAATAAACTATTTAAGTTGTTTAAAAAATAATAGAAATATTATTTTTCATTTTTTAAAAAACAGTGTTTACAAAGTGCGTGCATGCGCTCAGGCAGCCATTTTGTTACGTAGTGAAATCAATTGATTTTTACGAGATGAATATTTTTCAATTTTTAAACTTTAAAAATTTATCAAAATTTTTCTATTCGTTCAATTTTTACGTTTTTTTTTTCAGGGTGAATGTAAAATTTTATGCTCTTTCCGATAAACTGAATATAATATTTTAGACAAACGTTGTTTTATAAATTCCCCCCCCCCCATTTTGAAATGTCTATGAGAATTTTAATAATTAATTTTGGTTCACACGTTTTATATATCACAAATTGAAGATAAAACATCAATAAATAAAATACTCAAATTTAAAACAAAAAAAAAAGAATACTTATCTGTAAATTTATCGGTAAAGTCCAAAATGTAAATCCTTCTTTTTTCGATAAACACGTGTTTTTTTGTTTTGTTTTTTTTTTTTTACGTGGAAGCTTAATTTTTGTTTAGAATTTTCCAGTCAATATTTTTCGGTCAGTGTATATTTTTATATTTAATTCCTGGTTTCCTTTTTTTTCGATATAAAAAAAGACGATACCCCATAATGCAGATTTATAGTATAATAAATAAAAAATTCAGGTATTTCTTTAAGATATTAAAACAAAAAAAATTACATTTCATATGCTCGTTATTCCGTAATCCGTGTAAATCCAAAAATAAAAGATCCCAGTTTTCATGTACGATAGCATAAACAATGTTTTGAACGCTACTAACTGAATTTCTTTCAATGCAGTTTGCAATTTGGAAACGGAATTGTTTTTGTTGAGATAAGTGATTTCAATCATGCTTTTTATTTTAGATTTAAAATATTAACAACTCCATTTTATTTCAGTATTTAATTTGTGTATTTCTGTTTTATTAAATGCTAGCTTTTTTCTAGTCCAATACCGGCTTCCATCTTACCTCGAAATTACTTATAACGGCACCAACTTACTTTCGGAAGAACCCCCCCCCCCATCAGCCTTTTCTTTTATATCGTAAGCTTCTTAAAACGTTACTAGCTTAAGTTCAGAATAAAATCACGATTTTCTTTTAACGGCTAATTTAAAAAAAAAATGTTTTGAACGCTACTAACTGAATTTCTTTCAATGCAGTTTGCAATTTGGAGACGGAATTGTTTTTGTTGAGATAAGTGATTTCAATCATGCTTTTTATTTTAGATTTAAAATATTAACAACTCCATTTTATTTCAGTATTTAATTTGTGTATTTCTGTTTTATTAAATGCTAGCTTTTTTCTAGTCCAATACCGGCTTCCATCTTACCTCGAAATTACTTATAACGGTACCAACTTACTTTCGGAAGAACCCCCCCATCAGCCTTTTCTTTTATATCGTAAGCTTCTTAAAACGTTACTAGCTTAAGTTCAGAATAAAATCACGATTTTCTTTTAACGGCTAATTTAAAAAAAAAATGTTTTGAACGCTACTAACTGAATTTCTTTCAATGCAGTTGGCAATTTGGAGACGGAATTGTTTTTGTTGAGATAAGTGATTTCAATCATGCTTTTTATTTTAGATTTAAAATATTAACAACTCCATTTTATTTCAGTATTTAATTTGTGTATTTCTGTTTTATTAAATGCTAGCTTTTTTCTAGTCCAATACCGGCTTCCATCTTACCTCGAAATTACTTATAACGGCACCAACTTACTTTCGGAAGAACCCCCCCCCATCAGCCTTTTCTTTTATATCGTAAGCTTCTTAAAACGTTACTAGCTTAAGTTCAGAATAAAATCACGATTTTCTTTTAACGGCTAATTTAAAAAAAAATGTTTTGAACGCTACTAACTGAATTTCTTTCAATGCAGTTTGCAATTTGGAGACGGAATTGTTTTTGTTGAGATAAGTGATTTCAATCATGCTTTTTATTTTAGATTTAAAATATTAACAACTCCATTTTATTTCAGTATTTAATTTGTGTATTTCTGTTTTATTAAATGCTAGCTTTTTTTTTTTTTTTTTTTTTCCTCGTACATATGTTTATTTATCTACCGAGTTGATAGCAAAAATTACGAATTATACTCATTTTTAGTTCGTGTGAGGGGAATCTATCACCATACTTTCCCTTAAACACGTCTGTTGGACTTTTATTAAGTACAATACTTAATAGTTTTTTTTTTTTGTTTTGTTTTTTTAATGGAGAGTAGAAAACGCATTGTGGATGCGTTATCGGCAGCTCCTGTTACTCTCGCTTCTTCTTATTTGTCCCTCAGCCCTCATTTTTTAAATGAGTGATTTTTCGGACAAAGGGAGAAGAAAAAGCTGTTTTCTAGGTTGGCAGTATTTTTGCGAACAGTTGGCTGAGATGGCGGAAATTTTCTGTTTCTATGTCTATGCTTGTAGCCATGTCACTAGTAAGGGTGCTGGAGGTAAACGTTTTGTCTGGGCTGACGTTATCCGCCTGATAGTCAGGGACCCGAACCTTGGATTAACCACTAAGGAGGCTGTCCTATCAGCAGGTGCAAAGTACTGGGGCTGCTGTATTGCCATTTGGTGAATGGATTCTGGACCATGTAGTAGCTTCTGGTGGGGCCTCTCGATGCCATACTAGTGGGTAATTGTTACGGCTTTACCTTATCATTAGCTACAAATAAAAAAAGAAAATTCTTCGTTTCTTTTTCTCTCTTAATTTCCCCTCTCTGTCCTGCTCTAAGTAAATCTGTCGACCTAGTCCACAAATTCCAAAATTTCATCATGACAAGTTTCAATAAAAAATACACGATTAAACCCGGTTCTCCAACTTCCAACGTAGACCCCTACTACCATGTCTCCTTCTCCAACATCAGGGGTCTTCGTTCTAACCTTCCAGAGGTTGAAACCCAATTACAGGAGACTAAACCAGACCTTTTATTTTTAAGTGAAACTGGCATTGGACAGGCTATTTCCCTAGATGAGTTTGCAATTTCAGGATACTCTAACTTAACTTCTAAATCTGACCCCCAAGATCGCCATGGGCATGGAATATGTGCCTATATTAAAGATAGCTTTCCATGTGGGAGGGACATCTCCAGGGAAGATCCTAACTTACCCTATATGTGCTTCCGGGTTGCTTTAGCTCACACTACTGCATTTATATTTACTCTCTATCGCCCCCACAACAGCGGAGTTACTATCTTTCAAGGCATATCTGAGAAAATTGACCAAGTCCTTTCTACTTATCCTTCAGCTAACATTCACGTATGTGGAGACTTCAATGTTCACAACGTCGAATGGTTGACCCACTCAAACAAGACCGATGATGAGGGGAGGTTCTGTCATGATTTCTCCATTGCCTATGACCTCACTCAGATTGTTCAGGAACCTACCCGTGTGCCCGATAATGACGGCCAGTATGCGAGCCTACTAGACCTTTTTCTCACAACTTGCCCTGAACTATGTTCAGTTTCTGTTCTGTCGCCTCTTGGATCTTCCGACCACTCTGTTGTATCAATTAAGATAAAAATGAAATATAATAAGTCCCCAGACGTACCTCTTCATCGTACAGTATATCGATACACTAAGGCTGACTGGGATAGCTTCCGTACATTTATATCTGATCTACCTCTGCATTCCATGTTTAAAAAGGATGTGTCCTCTATAGTATTAGACCTAACTGAATGGTTAATTGTAGGTATTGACCATTTCATACCCTCTAAAAAGTTTCAGCAAAAACCTAACAGCCAGCCATGGTTCTCTCCAGAATGTGCTGCTGCCATTGCGCACAGAAATCACTTTTTCCACTGCTTCAAACGTAATAGATGTATGGAAACTAAAGCCGTTTTCAGGACTGCCAGCAACCATTGTAAGAAAGTAATAAGGAACGCAAGAGTGTTGTATGCTCAATCTGTTAAGTCCAAAGTAGCTGAGCAGCGGCTTGGTTCCCACCAGTTTTGGCAAATAGCAAACAGAATCCTGAACAGAAGCGTGTGCTCCATCCCAACTATTATCAATGGACCTGAGGTAATCTCGTCAGCATCAGACAAAGCCAAACTCTTTGTCAAGAACTTTGCAGCTAATTCTACCCTTTGCGACCAAGACCGCCAACCCCCAATATTTCCTCCTGTATCAGAAAACACGCTATGTGATATACGTATATCTGTACGTGATGTTGCGAAGCTAATCAAAAACCTTGATTCGAGTAAAGCAACTGGCCCTGATGGTATTCCAATTATAGTACTCAAAAAACTTCAACCTGAATTAGCGCCCATACTTACAAAACTGTTTAAACGTTGTCTTAAGGAGAATAGTTTCCCCTCTCCCTGGAAAATCTCATCAGTATGCCCTGTATTTAAGAATTCAGGTGATCGCTCATCCCCCTCTCAGTACAGGCCAATAAGTTTCCTGTGCGTCATGAGTAAGTTGCTAGAATCTGTGTTAAATACAGAAGTAATCAAACATCTCAACAAAAATAACCTTCTTAGTGACACTCAATATGGTTTCCGTTCTGCTAGATCTACAGCAGATGTCCTTACAGTTATATCGCATAGGATTAGCAAATCTCTCGACAGTGGCAATCTTTCTAGGGCAATTGCTCTTGACATATCTAAAGCCTTTGATAGGGTATGGCATAAAGGTGTACTTCATAAGATCGCTAGCTATGGTATAGCTGGAAAAGTCTTCTCAATTATTAAATCATTTCTTTCTGATAGGTTCATAAGAGTAGTAGTTGAGGGGCAAAAATCAGAAGCTCACAGTATTAATGCCGGTGTCCCTCAGGGATCCATCCTGGGCCCAACTCTTTTCCTGATCTACATTAATGATCTTCCAAATCATATCCTTACATCATTTGTAGACATTTATGCTGACGACACTACCATTTATGGTACCACATCTAAGACAGTAAACGACCAAGTTCTCTCCAATTCTCTCTCCTCTGATCTTGAGCATGTAGTACAATGGGGAAAGAAGTGGCTGGTTACTTTTAATGCATCTAAAACCAAGCTTCTCTCTTTACATCATCAACATTCTAATCCACATTTGTCATCAATTGAAATGAATGGCTCTCGTCTTCAGGAGGCCTCAAGTTTTGACAAGCTTCTGGGCTTGACCATTACTCCTGATCTTAAATGGAACACGTATATCAAATCTGTTGCCAAGGCCGCTGGAAAAATGGTGGGATCTTTCTATCGATCCAGTAGATATCTCACTGCTGATGCTATTCTCTACCTATATAAGAGCCAGGTACGTCCAAGGATGGAATACTGTTGCCACATCTGGGCAGGAGCTGCTAGAAAGGACTTGTCCTGCCTTGATAGAGTTCAAAATAGACTTCGTAGCCTCGTAGGAGATGTCCTTTTCTCCTCCTTGCAACCTCTATCTCACAGAAGAGATGTTGCGAGTTTGTCTCTGATGTATCGTTATTTTCATGGAAAGTGTTCAACTGAGCTTCAATCTATGGTCCCCCCTCGCCAAACTTTCACAAGAAACACTCGTCTAGCTGTAAACACTATCAATAATTTCCCCCACTCTTTATCTGTGCCTAAACCTAAACGTAGATTCCATGAACAAAGCTTCTTTCTTAGAACTGCACGCCTGTGGAATTGTCTTCCGTTTTCCTGCTTTCCGGCTGACTACAATATGGTTGTGTTCAAGTCTAAAGTAAATAAGTTCTTGATGAGCCGTTCCATATAAGTTATTAAATTTACCAAATTTTCATTACTAATGATTACTATATTGACCAATTTCTACTGTACACTCTTTAACCCTTATCCTTGAGTGGCCTCTGGGCCTTGATAATGTGGTGATGCCTTTGTAAAAAAAAAAAAAAAAAAAAAAAACACGCCAACATTAAAAAAGGACGATAAGTTATCTCCCTTTGGTATTTATAAGTCGGACAGAAAAACCATAAGCATTCTTTTAATCAGACTTATTTACTTGTCTTTAAAGAATTTTATTGGAATAATGGTGAGTTTATTTTTTTACTACACGTATTTTTTTACTTTCTGTAACTGATGAGAAAGTTGTATTTAAATTTTATTTTGACTTTTTAAACTTTATTTGAGTAATAAACATTATTTTTTCAGGTAATTTCTACACTTTATCGCCGAAAATGTTTCGGCGATAAAGTAAAAGTTACTACGTTTGTATTATTACTGTCTGTCTGTACACATAGATTAAAAAGAAAGTGGTCTAAAAACAAAAATATAGCAAATAAATATTATCAAAGGCAAGATAAGTTACTTTTCTACCTAACTGGATAATATTTTAGTGTCTTTATTTAATGCAACAATGTTGCAAAACAAACCCACATGTTGCAATGTGGGTTTGTTTTGCACGCTTAAGCAGTATCAGAATTTTTGTAGGAATTTTTGACACCCCTAACACGAAATAAAATATAAAAAACTCGTAATTTCTATTTTTAAAGTGGGTTTATTTTCTTTATGGAATATACTTCCAAAATAAACTATTAAAGTAGTATAAAAAGTAATAGAAATATTATTTTTTTATTTTTTAAAAAACAGTAATGAAATTAATTGAATATTACGAGTTCAGTATTTTCAATTTTTAAACTTTAAAAACCTATCAAAATTTTTCTATTGATTCTATTTTTACGATATTTTCAGGGTCAATATGAAATTTAATGCTCTTTCCAATAAACTGAATACAATATTTTAGACAAACGTTTTTTTTTAATTCACGCCCCCCCATTTTCAAGTTTCTATTAAAAAGTAAATAATTAATTTACTCAAAGTTTTATGTATCATTGAAGAGAAAAGATCAAAAAATAATATATTCAAATTTAAAACAAAAAAAAAGTACAGTTTTTTAGAAATTTACCTGTAAAGTCCGAAGTTTAAAACCTTTAAAAAGAATTCCACCCTTTATTCATATAGGGTCAATATGAAGAATTACTCAACCCTCGAAAATTCCTTTAAAATTACGGCCAAATCTGTTTATTGCCCACCCGCAATGTGGTCATAAAGTGGGTGCCCATTTGACGTCACATCATTATAGAAAAGTGACCCCCCACTTTGTGACCATTTGTAAAATTTCTTATCTTGGAAACTACTAGTTTCGTTTGCCGTATATATAAATGGTTATTTCCGTTTTCAGCGGCCCCGAAAACCTTTAAAAGTGGAAAATTTGGAGGAATATAATCCCATATCGAGATTACTAACGTTTCTGAATTAGTATTTTTTTTACACTTATAGGTTTCCGTAGATAACAAAGTGAGACTCTTAACATCCGGTTTCTTTAAACTTTCTTTAAAGACACGATTTGTCGTGATATGTGTTGGAAAAATCCTTCCATTTAAAAAATACATGGATTATAATACATAAATATGAATAAATTCTCATACAGGAAGATTAAAAGAAAGCATATCTTACTCATGTGGACCAGGTAAGTGATATTTTGCCAGTTAAAATAAATATCGTAAGATTCAACTAGTGTTATTTGTTCGACATTCCGTGAAATGTTAAGTGAAGAAATCCAAGGAAAAATAAATAAAATTGTTTATTTCTCTATTAAAGCTTTTATGATATTAAAATTTGGTCTTTGCTCGTTTTATTGAAATAAAATTTACGGGCTTAAATTACGTTTTCATATTGTTATAATCTGATAGACGGATAGGTGTCTATTCAAACAAATGTTTCTTATGGCGACTCGGCTGAAAATTCTGATGCTGCTAGTGTATAGTAATACAAACCCGATAAGTTACTTTTCTACCTAACTGGGTAAATTTTTAGTGTTTTTATTTAATGTAACATGTTTATTCAACTCGAAAACCATACAGTGTTTACCAATGTATTGGAAAATTTAAAATGGCGTCCGACTCTCTCTATAACACGATAAGTTTGGGAAAAGGAGTTAAAAATAAAAAAAATGTACAAACACTGTTAAAAACCCACCGAATATATGTCAGCCTATGTCACGGTAACATATACTGAGTGAGTTTTTAACCATATTTTGTACATTTTTTTGTTTTACCTCAGTTTCTCAAACTTACCGTGTTCGGCGCCATTTTGAATTTTCCAATACATCGATAAACTAGGTGTATCAGAATTTTTGTAGGAATTTTTGACACCTCTAACACGAAACTGCGAATAAAATATAAAAAAAACTCGTAATTTCTCTTTTAAAAGTGGGTTGTTTATTTTCTTTATGGATTATACTTCCAAAATAAACTATTAAAGTTGTTTTAAAAGTAATAGAAATATTTTTTTTATTTTTTTAAAAACATTAATGAATTTTACGAACTCAATATTTTTCAATTTTTAAACTTTAAAAATCTATCAAAATTTTCCTATTGATTTTATTTTTACGATATTTTCAGGGTCAATGTGAAATTTTATGTTCTTTCCAATAAACCGAATATAATATTTTAGACAAACATTTTTTTTAATTCACGCCCCCCCCAGTTTCAAGTGTCTATTAAAAAGTAAATAATTAATTTACTCACCAAAGTGTTATATATCACAAATTGAAGAGAAAAGGTCAATAAATAATATATTCAAATTAAAAAAAGTAGTGTTTTTTAGAAATTTACCTGTAAAGTTCAAAGTTTAAAACCTTTTTTTAAACCACGTTGTTTGTTTTTTCTTTTGTTTTTTTGTTTTTTTAATGAAACCTTGGTCCTTGCCTCTTTAATTGAAAAAAAATTAGGGCTTGAATTACATTTTTCGAGTAGTTATAAGCTTGGAAAGACAGGGGGGTCGAATAATTCACGCCTCCCATTTTGAAATGTCTATTAAAAAGTAAATAATTAATTTACCCGCCAAAGTGTTATGTATCACAAATTGAAGAGAAAAGGTCAATAAATAATATATTCAAATTTAAAACAAAAAAGTAGTGTTTTTTAGAAATTTACCTGTAAAGTCCGAAGTTTAAAACATTTTCTTTAAAAAAAAAAACACGTTGTTTGTTTGTTTTGTTTTTTTTTTTGTTTATTTTTTGTAGTTTTTTAATGAAACCTTGGTCCTTACTCCTTTAATTGAAAAAAATTAGGGCTTGAATTACATTTTTCGAAGAGTTATAAGCTTAGAAAGACGGGGTGGAATTAGTCACTATTTTTCACGAAATTTCTGACACACCTATCGATAAACACTATGTTTTCCAAGCCGAATAAACATATCAAATTAAATAAAAACACTAAAAAGATATCCAGTTAGGTAGAAAAGTAACTTATATTGCCTTTGATAACATTTATTTGTTATATATTTGTTTTTTGAAAACTTTTTCGAATCCATGTGTATAGTAATGCAAACCCCAAAAATATATCCACTGACACGTGTTTCGTCGTCTACGACTCATCAGAGTGACTTTATCTAGAAAGATTTGAAATCGGGACCCCATGGTAAGAAGCGTAAATCTCTACCACTAGGTTATCTTGCACGACTGCTGAATGTATCGCGTTTTATGTAGATGTTGTTTTGCGATACTTTTTGAATGAGTTTACGAAAGTGCTTTTTTACCTATATATATATAAAGTAGTAGCGTTCGTGTGTGTGTACAACTCCTAATGACCAAAGAAATATAAAGGCCATATGTGTGTACACCTCTCCTGATCAAGAAATATTAATGCCCATATTAGGATACTTCTGTCAAAGGAGACAGTATTTATTTGCTTCCCCACTGAGCAAATTAGGCACAAGGCCGTTTTTTAATGTGGAGAGAGAGGGAGGGGGGAGAGAAAGGGGGATCCTGCTCCCGAGAGGTGGGAAATGGGAGCTGGATAGTAACTGTGGTCTGTAGGGTGATCCCTACCTTGACCAAGTTCAGATATGTGGGGTTACCCCCACATATGGTCTTTGCTAGTCATAGCTAGTCTTTGCTTGCAGCATCTGCCGGAACAGATGGTATTTATTTGCTCCCTCACCGAGCAAATTAGGCACAAGGCCGATTTTTAATGTGAGGAGTGAAGGGAGGGGGAAGGGAAAAAGGGGACCAGCTCCCGAGAGATGGGAAATGGGAGCTGGTTAAAGGTCAGGTATGTGGGGTTGCCCCCACATCTGGTCTTTGCTTGCAGTATCTGCCGGAACAGATACTACACTTTGAGATATTAAATCCTTTATTCATGTTAAAAAAATACAGAAAAAAAATCAACGATGAACAAAAAACTTAGGCACATGGCCAACTCAAAAGGGGGGATTTTGAGGGTCGTTGGTCATCCTTGTCACTCCAGAACTAAACAAAATCAAAAGTTTCTCCCAGCTAGTATCTTCTTTCACCATAATACCGCATTCACCCTTTCATATTGGGGGACGTCCTACTTAACTCCCAATTTTTAAAACATTTTTTATTGACCTGTAAAAACAAAAAAGATAACAATAAAATGGTACAATAATTCATTTGTGTTGAGGGCGGGGGAAGAAAAAACAAAAGGTGATTAGTAGGACCCTCCCAACCCCGTCTAGTTGATAGACTGCCCGTTCCACTAGGTTTGTAAAAGGAACCTCGCTTCTGCGGGTCAGTCTCTAGGTGGGGATGCCCTCTAGATGGGGGTGAATGGAGAAAAGAAAATTTTTGTGGGTAAGGGATGGAGGTTAGTTTGTATTTCTTTTTCTCCAAGATGGGTAAAATTTAGAGGAAGGGGTGAAAACAAAAATTGCAGGTAAGAGGGGATGGGGATCTTGGAGGCTTCCTAATCGGGGAGGGATGGAACACACACTCAGCTAGCTGAGAGACTGCTTGTTTAATTTTACTTTACAGAACTGCGCGTTCCACACCTAGGCGGGGAACATGTATACAAATTTGGCTCCTCTTCGTACACACAGACTTGCCACATGTATCCATCTTCTGTCAAATGCCGCGCGATGCAGCCTTCTTCTATCACATCTGATCTTCACCCGTAGTTGGTGTTTAAAGAAAGCGATCAGATCTTGATCAGAAAAAGACAACACCCCCCCGGCAACCTTGCAGACGCGACGTCCAAATCACCATTCTCGCCACGGCCAGGATCGTAACGTAGACCATTTGTCTTTCCCGGTCCCACGGCGGCCTCACGTTGTCCACAACATTGGATACAGTAATTGGGCGAGGATGCTCAGGATCGATGCGAGCCGTTACTCTGCTGACATACGACCAGTACTGGTGGAGTTCGCGGCAATCAAAGAAAGCGTGATCCGTCGTTTCTACGGCCATTGTCCCACAACGGGGACAATCAGGCGACTCCAAAAACCCAGAACTGCATTGTATATTGTTGAGTGGAAGTGCATTTCGGGCCAATCGCCAGGTTAGAGAGAACTCCGAATTGTTCAGATGACTTGAACCTGGCGCCCAGCTCCACGCGGAGCAGATCTCACTCTGCTGCCACCCCAAACGCGCGCATAGCGGGTCGTCGGCGGCCCCCTTCACTAGATCCCTGTGGAGTTCTCTATGGGTAGCAGTCACAAGGTCACTGGACCTTGGTAGTCGTTTTAGCGCGGCTCGGCACTCTTTCATGTAGGCAGATTCTCCCTGCGGCTTGCGACGGCTCTCGATGGAAGGGTCGAGAACGAGGTCGGGGAAGGCGGCAGTAACCACGGGGTGCCACGGTTGGTCATCCTGCATATAGTGGCTCAGGAAGGCCAGCCTCTCAGCATCTAGATGACACTTCAAGTCCGGCATTCCCAAACCTCCCTCACACGGACGTTGAATACAGACCTGTCTGCTCACCCAGTGTCTTCCTCTGTTCCAAAGGAGCGAGGACAAGAGTTCGACAAGAGCTTTTAGGTGTTGTGCAGGCAGGGGAAGTACGGCCAGTCGGTAAAGGATGAGAGGAAAGACGTAAGTGGCGCACGCCTCAGCTCTACCCTTTAAGGAAAGTTTCCTAGGAAGCCACGAATTGACTGCAGCCTACACTTTGATCCCGGCCAAAAGGCCAGGCGGACGGTATTTATTTGCTTCCCCACTGAGCAAATTAGGCAGGAGGCCATTTTTTAATGTGGAGATAGGGGGAAGGGGGAGGGAAAGGGGGATCCAGCTCCCGAGAGGTGGGAAGTGGAAGCTGGATTAGAAACTGTTGGTATGAAGGGTTGCCCCTTCAGTGACCAAGGTCAGATATGTGGGGTTACCCCCACATATGGTCTTTGCTAGTCATAGCTGGTCTGTGCTAGTCATAGCTTTGCAGCGTCTGTCGGAACAGATGGTATTTATTTGCTCCCCCACCGAGCAAATTAGGCACAAGGCCAATTTTTAATGTGAAGAGTGAAGGGAGGGGGAAGGGAAAAAGGGGACCAGCTCCCGAGAGGTGGGAAATGGGAGCTGGTTAAAGGTCAGGTATGTGGGGTTGCCCCCACATCTGGTCTTTGCTTGCAGTATCTGTCGGAACAGATGGTATTTATTTGCTCCCCCACCGAGCAAATTAGGCACAAGGCCGATTTTTAATGTGAGGAGTGAAGGGAGGGGGAAGGGAAAAAGGGGACCAGCTCCCGAGAGGTGGGAAATGGGAGCTGGTTAAAGGTCAGGCATGTGGGGTTGCCCCCACATCTGGTCTTTGCTAGTCATAGCTAGTCATAGCTTGCAGTATCTGTCGGAACAGATACTACACTTTGATGGTATTTATTTGCTCCCCCACTGAGCAAATTAGGCACAAGGCCATTTTTAATGTGAGGTAAAAACCAGCTCCCCTAAAAGTAGGCAAAAAGGGGGCACTCTGATTACCAAAAATAATAATTGTCCCAGTATAGAGGGTTTCCCCTCCATTGACTGGTACAAATTATCTTAAGTGCAGCATCTGAAGAACAGATGGTATTTATTTACTCCCCCACTGAGCAAATTAGGCACAAGGCCGTTTTTAATGTGAGGTAAAAACCAGCTCCCCTAAAAGGGGTCACTCTGGTTACCAAAAATAATAATTGTCCCAGTATAGAGGGTTTCCCCTCCATTGACTGGTACAAATTATCTTAAGTGCAGTATCTGAAGAACAGATACTACACTTTGATCCCGGCCAAAAGGCCCGGTGGACCTTCTGTCGAAGGAGACAGTATTTATTTGCTTCCCCACTGAGCAAATTAGGCACAAGGCCGTTTTTTAATGTGGAGAGAGAGGGAGGCGGGAGGGAAAGGGGGGATCCAGCTCCCGAGAGGTGGAAAATGGGAGCTGGATAGTAACTGTGGTCTGTAGGGTGATGTGGGGTTACCGCCACATATGGTCTTTGCTAACACTTTGATCCCGGCCAGAAGGCCGGGCAGATCCTTCTCGCGAAGGGACATTATATTGTATACGGACTTTCAATATATAGCATTCTTTAAACAACTTTTTCATTACTGAGTTACGGTCATTAACATATCACATTAAATTAAATCTATTTAAATAATTACCTCGATGGCATTACTTATTTGACTTAATAGCTTTGTTTCAATTAAATTTTTTTTAATTATTTAGTTTATTTAAATTTCAAGTTAAGTTTGATTTAATTTATTGTATCTGAAATCTAAAACGGTTTTATTTTCAAACCACAAACCAGAAAACCAAAAGGGGAAATTAGTGTGATAGCTTAATTGAAAAATTGTTTTAAACGGAGCACATTATTAAATATTTCATGTTTTTGTTTTTATTTCGGAATATTATTCTAAGTTGAATTATTTTTTTTATTTTGATTCGGAGGAAATTTTTTTTCACTTATTCTTACTTTTTAAGTAACTTTTTTTATTTGTTAGAGAAAAATAATTAAAACTAATGTCCTCATTTACTTGCATCCTCACGAGGGCAGAGTTAGTCACAGAGACACGTGTGAACAAAATCCATTATCCCCTACTCTTTGTTTTTTGTTTTAAAATTTAATCAGTGTTGCCCAGGATTTATTATAATAATTATACCACAGCAAGTGTGTTTAACTGCCTGCGAAACAGATTTTCTTTATAATTTATTTAATATCTTAAATTAAAAATACTTAATTTTTACGACGTGACCCAGCATCGTTTAACCCCTAGAAAACAACGGTCAATGTCAAGTTTCTTTCCAACTCCTCAAAAAACTTGAAAATGACGTCTTTTAATGGTTTTCGATAGTGCTAAAAATGGTGCCCGGAAAACTCGTCTCTGGGAAAACACGTCTCGGGAAAACTCGTCCCGGGAAAAATCGTCCCGGGAAAAATCGTCTCGGGAAAAATCGTCCTGGGAAAACTCGTCCCGGGAAAACTCGTCCCGGGAAAACTCGTCTCCGGAAAACTCAACCCCGGAAAACTCGTCCCCCTTCGCTAGGTAGGAAAACTGGTCCCTTATTGAATAAATATCGATTGAAAACACATTTTATGATCGTTCTTGAAGGAGATATTGTTTTTTAAAATAGACTATAGCCCCCATAATATTTTTTTTAAATATTTTTACTTGTTTAATGTTTTATTTTTTTTTAAATAAAATCGATTTTCTAAGTGTCCGTTTTCTACCTAACTGGCTAAGTTCTTAGTGGTTTCACTTATTTTAAAGCGTTTATTATGTTCATAAACAAGACCGCATATTTTTTTTAATATTAATATAAAAAAGAATTTACTTATTTACTGTTGTTTAATTTATTTGGAATTGTTTATTCGGTAAAGAAAAAAAAAACACAGAAAACAAACAAAAGTGTTACGTGAGAACGAGAAATAATGTCCGGTATATCACAATCTTAGGGGTCTTGATAATCGCTAAAAAATAGAAAATTAAAGAAATTACTAAGGGAGATTTGGTTTTAAAAAAAAAATAATAAATTTTAATATTTTTTAAAATATAATTTTGAGAGAGGGGGGTAAAACCTATATCTCCCTCCGAAAAACAACCAACAAAAAATGAAATTAAAAAGATTCTTGATAAACGATAGAGTTTTCAATAAAATTGATTAATAAATTTATTTAGTGATTACTTTTTCTCTTAATGATTGATTTTAGAATTTTGAAGTAAAAATTAAAAATGAGTTAACGAGAGATTGTTAGCACATGGCATCGCTCGCGCCAAAAAAATATTTCGCTTTTAATTTATTAGTTAATTTTCGCAAAATTTGACAGGACAACAATAAATGTTGATAATTGATAAAATTATAATTTTAAATAACGCATGAGTGCATTTGGTATGAGAGAAAACAAAACCATAACAACAAAAACAAAAAGTATCATAATTAAAAAAAACAAAACAAAAAAAGTAACGAAGAATCGAATCGCTCCGTTTTTTAATTTTTTTGTTTTGTTTTTTATTATTGTTTTGTTTTTATGACTCCAAAAAACATCGTTAAAATAAGAACAAAAAAATTTGTAATTAACTTTGTATGAACATAATAAACGCTTTAAAATAAGTGAAACCACTAAGAATTTAGCCAGTTAGGTAGAAAATGAATACTTAGAAAATCAATTTTATTTAAAAAAAAAAAAAAAAACATTAAACAAGTAAAAATATTTTTTTTAAATATTATGGTGGGGGGCGGCTATAGTCTATTTTAAAAAACAATATCTCCTTCAAGAACGATCATAAAATGTGTTTTCAATCGATATTTATTCAATAAGGGACCAGTTTTCCTACCTAGCGAAAAGGAACGAGTTTTCCGGGGTCGAGTTTTCCGGAGACGAGTTTTCCGGAGACGAGTTTTCCCGGGACGAGTTTTCCCGAGACGAGTTTTCCCGGAACGAGTTTTCCTAAATTCGCTAAAAATATCACATTTAAATTTGGGGCAGATAAGTAGTTTTCAGGTGCTTCTGTAGTTTACTTAACTGCCTCCAAATGTAAACAGAAGTTTTGTGAAATGTTAAACTGCAGAGGCACCTGTTCACAACTATAAATGTTGTATAATGAAAAAAGAACAAAAAAAAGTATGCTTTTGTAAACTTACTAACAGCATAATTAGCGTCCTAAATTATGAGATGAAAAAATGAACGCATCTCTTAGTAAAAAAAAATAAATAAAATAAAATAAAAAAGCGCCAATTTTCGGGAGTGCTGAAAACGAATATCACAGTTAAATTTGTTTTATGATATGAAGAAATTATTAGGTGACAAGAAAGTGGGTGCTCATCTTACGTTAAATTTATATAGGAAATTGATCCCCCACTTTTTGAAAAAGTAATTCCTTCATATCATGAAAACTACTTATCTGCCCCAAATTTAAACGTAATATTTGTTTTCAGCACCACGGAAAACAATTAAAAGTCGTTATTTTAAAGTTTTGGGGGTGTTGGAAAGAAACTTGACATTGACCAAAAAAATTAAAACCTGTTTGTTTGTGGCCTAATACGTTTAAGCAGTCTTTATAAATAATATGGAAGAAGAAATTTTGAAAAAAAATTAACATTTTAGCGTGGGGGATAACTTTTCTATATAAATTTAACGTAAAATGAGAGCCCACTTTTTGGCCACAAAGCGTTCAACCAGACATGTCATCACTAGCATTTTTTCAAGTTTGGCAATCGAGGAGGTGGGGATAAAACATGACAAATACAAAAGTTTTTAGGGTTTTTTGTGGTGGTGGTGGGGGGAATTACATTTTAAACATAAAATAACGAAAAATTTAATTATTTTTTATGAAACCATTATGTACTTTCACCTAACAATTTTATAAACAGAACGAACCCCATAATAGGACAAATTCATTTTTTTTTAGGGGAGGGGGGATGATTACATTAGAAATATAAAATGACGAAAAATGTCATTTAATTGTTTTTGGAATTAATTTTTGGTAGATCTTTTTTTTTAATTATCTTTTCTTTGGGGGTGGGTATTTCCAGTGCTCAATATCCGGAGAATAGTTTCCTCTCTTTGTAGCCCTTCTGCCGAAATATCTGGTGGAGAGGGTATCACATACTTCTTTTTTTGGGCAATTACATTTACATGTTTCCATCCATTCTTTTATTTTTGTTGTGGGGGTATCCACGTTGCCCATGATGAAAATAATTAGTATACCGGTGTGTTTCAAACAGAACTTCATGTCAACCCAGGCAACGCTGATACCCATGCTAGTATATATATATATAAATATATATATATATATATATATATATATATATATATATATATATATATATATATATATAAAATAAGAATTATATTTAAGTTTACCAAAATAATCCAAGATGGAAAAACTAAAGTAAATTATAAATATTAAAGAATTAATATTTATAAAATAATCTCAACCAGATGTAAAAGCTTGATAAAACCAAATAGGAGATAGAGCTTATAATAAGATTCTGCATCTTTGGATTTTACCCTCATTGGAAATTTTACCCTTCACCAGACTATCCATTCACGTGAAATCACTTTTTTATTCACCCTATTCCCTCTGCTTCACTTTTTGTTATCAAGTAAGATCTATTACTTACTTGTAGTTTCATCAAATACTTTTGCAAGCAAAATCCGATCCCGCATTTTGCTAAATCCTACCCTCTGATGAGAAGGAAAGTATTTCATCGAAACTCAAAGTGTTTTTGAACATGTTTTATTAACTACTTGTTCTTATATATATATATATATATATATATATATATATATATATATATATATATATATATTAGTGTTGGGACGATTAATCGGAATCGGTAATCGGAAAAATCGGAACTTTTTAGAGTATCGGAATCGGTATTGGAATCAGAAAAATTTCTGTATATTTTCCGATGCCAAAAAAAAATTCCTTTAATTATCTTCTTTTTTTTTTTTGATTTTGTCAATAAATATTTTACTGGAACTTGCTTTTCTGTCTGCTAGAAAATTGCTTCTGTTGTACCAATTTTCAAAAATTCTGGCGAGAGAACTGATTAATAAACAAACACTAGTTAACCACCTCATAGATAATAAATTTCTTTCTGACCAATAGTATGGATTAAGGCAAGCCCATTCTACTGCAGATATCCTAACTATAATCTCCGAATGTATGTACCACGTACTGGACAAGACAAGGAAGGCTAGGTAAGTAGCCCTAGACATACCTAAGGCCTTTTACAAAGTTTGGCACGATAGTCTTCTCAACAAAATTAAATCATATGGTATTACTGGATGTATACTAATATAATCAAAACCCTCTTTAGAGAAGAGAAAAATCCAGTTTATCCTTGATGGCTGTACATCTGAACAACATATTTTTTTTGCATTTTCACACCAAAGAAGGCACAGTGCCACTTTGATGTAGAAGGCTACTATCTGGGACATAATTTGCAGGGATACTATGTAGGGAGTTGAGAAACAAGATGTCTGTTTACATTACACTTGAACTTCTGCATGTCAGTACAGTCAGGGAAGCAGGAACCTGGAAGGGAATTCCAAAGTCTAGCCGTCCTAGATAAGAAAGTATTAGAGTAGAAGGCTTTCTTACATCTGAGGATATCTACTGTGTAGGGGTGGGATTCTGCTGCTTGTCGGGTTTGTCAGGGTATATCAAGGGGGGTATAAGGGCTTGTAGTCCATCGGAGCATCTACCATTAAAATACTTGTAAAACAGCCAGAGGGATGCAACATTTCACTGATGGGACAGCAGTTGAAGCCTAGCCGACAGTTTTGGACCTATTAGGTTGTCGACTCTCTTTTGAACCCTGTCTAAGAGTGAGAGACTAGTAGCAGATGGACCAAGCCAAATGCGACAACAATTCTCCATACATAGGCGAATGGTAGCCTTGTAGAGGTACAGGATACTTTCAGTCATTATTAACTTTCTAGCAAGGTAGAGAGAGCCCACCTTCTTTGCAGCAGCCTTGTCAATGCCCTCAATGTACCTGTTCTAACTCATGTTCCCCGTGAATGTTAAGCAAGGAGTTTGAATGAAGTACTTTCAGGTAATGTATCATTAGCTATGGCTATTAGTGATTGAACAGGTTTTTTGTAGTTATTAAAGGAAATAAGTTTAGTCTTGGCAACATTGAATGTTACCATCCATTTTCGTCTCCATTCCACTACCGGCTGAAGGTCTTCCTCTAGAGTTTCCGCCATTGCCATGGATATGTGTTGTTCATTTGTTTTCACCTTGTATCTCTTGTAGAGTGTGGTGTCATCATCAATTATACCCATCTCCGAGACAATTTTATCAGGGAGGTCATTTATGAATATCAGAAATAATAAAGGTCCAAGGATCGACCCCTGAAGTACACCCGCATTTATATCATATTGTTTTGACGTATGACTATCGAGGACAATCTAGATTCTTTTCTTATTTAAGAAGGATTTAATTCTGTTAAGTAATCGTCCAGTAATACTATAGGATCTGATTTTCATGAGAAGACTATCATGTTATACCCTTCCAAAAGCCTTAGGCATATCTATGGCTACTGCCCTAGCGTCCCCTGCTTTATCCAGTACATGGTATATACGTCCAGAGATTACAATTAGGCTATCTGCAGTAGAACAGGCTTACCTAAACCAATCCTGTTAGTCGGATAGAAGTTTAGCAGCTGTGAGGTGGTGAACTTGAGCTGGATTAATTATGGAATCAAATATTTTGGCAAAAAGAGGGAAGAGGCTAATGGGGCGATAATTTAATGGGTCGATTCTTTTGCCAGAAATATTGTAAACCAGTATATATATCTTTTGCCAGAATTAATTCTGGCAAAAGAACCGACCCATTAAATTATCTATCTATCTATAATAAATGTTTAATTTCAACTTTTATCTCTCACGGTTTGCGGTAGCCTAATGGTTCGGGTCCTTGCTAATGAAGCCAGACATGACTTCTGTTGCCGGGGTTCGAGTCTCTTGACTGGCGTTAATCGTGACACCCTGCACTGATGATTCCGAAAGGATGAAACACTAGAGTCTGCCGGTATTTAATAATTAATATAGTAAATAAATAATAATAATAATATATATATATATACACACACACACACACACACACACACACATTAAAGAAATTGCTCTAGAAAAAGCATGAAGCCACTTAATGTAAGAAGCTAAAAACAAAAATAGCCAATGATAAGTGTTAAATAGATAGATTCTGGAACAGCAATTCTTTCCTCTTTGTCAGAAACATCACTGATCGAATGTGAGGACTAAAGGACAAAATAAAGGAAAGGAGAGTTACAAAGCTGCTGAAAGTAAACCCAAGTTTAAAGGGTCATTTTTTTTATGGAAATTGCTCCAGACAAGGCATAAAGTCACTTGATGTAAGGAGCTAAGAGAAAAATACTACAAGATAAAAGACTAGTCGATGATTAGTGTTATATGGATCGTAGTGTTGGGACGATTAATCAGAATTGGAATCAGGAATTTAAAAAATCGGAACTTTTGAGGGTATTGGAATCGGTATTGGAAAAATTTATGCCTTTTTTTCTGATGCCAAAAACGATCCTTTTCATAATTTTGTTTGTTTTTGATTAAAACTTAATTTTCCACTGTTCGTATTAATGATGAAATGATAAATATTTATTGATTTTAAACAACCAATAAAACTAAAATCGATAGATCATCTCCATAAGTGTATTTCCACGTTTGAGAAATTATATTTACATAGTTCATGGTTTTGGCATTAACTTCTCAAAATAACAACTCTATGTTTAGAAATGAAAAAGAATCGGTAATTGTATCAGAATCAGGAAAAATATTGGAATTGTTCCATCCTTAATGGATAGATTCTGAACAAAAATTAGAAATTCTTCCCCCTTTGTCAGAAGTAAACCGAACATCCACCTTCTAGTTTAGAAAATGATTACCGGGAAAAAAAAAGATTTATTTTTAACCTCATTTGGTTATTTCATTAAAAGAATACTCATCCCAGGATAGGTAAAATTAATTCTGCGGATCGAACAATTTTGCACCACTTTTATGTCCCCTTGCGAAGATTAAAATCAAAATATGATGATACTAATCCTTATATCTAGAATTCTTATTCCAATTTTGATCAAAATCTATTAAATCATTAACACCCCAAATTCAGCATCTTTTTCACACTTATTTTTCACACAAAAGATTTGCTTTGGTGCCAACAACACTTTATAAAAGATTTTTTAGTCATGCAAATGAAAAACATAAAATTGTTTTGTTTTTGTTTTTTTTAGTGTTAAGTTTTATTTTGGTTGATTATAACATTTAAAGATTTTTTTTTTAATCACATTTTGAAACTTGGAAATTTGTTCAGATTCCACTCTTTCAAAAAGATAAAGTTCTTTGGACGGCGGAGCTGATATACGAAAAAAAAAATTCCTTCCACGGCAAAAAAAGAGGCCAAGAATTCGTGTTTAATCTGTAAAAGAAAAAGGGAAAGATTAGACAATTGCTTTGCGAACAGATCTGAAACATTTTTTACGGAATTTAATGACAGATGTTTTTTATCACGACATCTTTAAATATTTAAAAAGGGGGAAAAACGATTTGAAAAATGAAACGCATTCTTTTAAGAAACTTTGTTAGTTGGTTTGCTATGCTTAAGTTTGAAATAACATATTTATCGGCCTGTCAGGCTATAAGAAATTAAATGTATAGGAAATTCTTTCAGGCTTAAGTTTTAAATAGCATTTTCATTGGTAAGGCTCAAGTTTTAAATAGCATTTTCATTAGTAAGGCTTCAGTTTTAAATAGCATTTTCATTAGTAAGGCTTCAGTTTTAAATAGCATTTTCATCAGTAAGGCTTAAGTTTTAAATAGCATTTTTATTAGTAAGGCCTATGTTTGAAATAGCATTTTCATCAGTAAGGCTTAAGTTTTAAATAGCATTTTTATTAGTAAGGCCTATGTTTGAAATAGCATTTTCATCAGTAAGGCTTATGTTTGAAATAGCATTTTCATTAGTAAGGTTATGGTTTGAAGTAGCATTTTCATCAGTGTTAGTCTATGAGAAATTAATTGCATATGTCGCTCTGTAAGGCTCAAGTTTTAAATAGTATTTTCATCAAAAAGGCTTAAGTTTGAAATAACATTTTTACTTTTTTGGGAAATTGAGTGCGTATTTTAAAAATATCATCAAGTTTTCTTTTTTACCAAACATTGTTTTTTTTCTGTTTTTTAACAATTATCTCAAAGTTTTGGATTTCCATTTTTTAAAAAGAAAAACATTAACATTTTGCTTTGCTTTTAGCTTTTCTGGATTCATTGCTCAAGTTTGGGATTACTGTTTGACTTGCTATTTGCTTTCTCGCTTCTCCTCACCACTTGAAAAGGGGCTAAGAAAAAGCACACGTTTTACTTGCGACAGCATGGAAATATATTTATTTATCTTTACTTATATAACGTTTTGTATGTGTTCATATAGTTCTATGCATAGTTTGTTATGAAATCGAAAGTTTTGCAAACAAATCTGATGCTAAAAAATTTACATTTCACATGCGTTGTGATTGGTTGTAAAATTGAAAAAAAAAAAACATTGATAAAAATTGGCTGCTTTGAATTTTTAAAAAACAAAATTATCTGTAAAAAGTAATTTTGATAAAAATATCAAATTTCATATTTTCGATTGTTCAAAGCAGATACTTGCTGTAAAAAAAAACAATTTAACGGATAAAGGCACATACAAATTACGTATTTGAAAAAAATTATTTCCTAGTCTTTCCAACCATATATATCATGAATAGTTCCATCAATTTCAATGCATGTGATCCGCTACAACAACTTAATTGTTCGAAAATCCACACAGACGATTTATTGTGTGTAGAACCATCCATACTTTTTGGTACAACTACTAATCACAATCAGTATAATGGCTGCCACAAGACAGAGCAGATGTAGAAATTTCCATGTTGGTATCTTGGGGTGCATTTAATCCACTGGGAGAGGCGTATCCTCAGTTTTCACTTAAACATGCATCTAAGAGAAGTAAAAACTTTGATTATATATATATATACTAGCAGTTCAGCTCGGCTTTGATCGGACCCTATGTACTGTTTATAACTTTATGTATATTTTGGCAACAGATTATTATTTAGACAAATCTCGTTGAACACGACAGAGTTATTCTTTTTTCCAATCTTAATGGATAGTTTTTCAATTTGCCGGGCGATCCTTTTAATTTTGGTAGGCAGCTTATGCAGTATGACACCCAAAGATTGTGTTTCGGCCATATTGTTGTCATTGTTCTCGAGCGCTTTCTATCAGTGCATCCGATTATCTTCAGGAGCGATTGTTGCTGTTTTCGTTTCCTATGGGGCTTGGTGTAATTATAGTTTTTTTTTTTAATCTGTTATAGAGGTGAGTATATGGGGGTTAGGTCGAATTATTTTTATTTAATTTTAATTTCGATTTTCTCATTGCATAGTTTATTTAGTTAGTTTCTAGTTAATTATTAAATATTGTTAGTTAATTATTAAATACTGTTAGCATATTTGTGCCGGTATTAAATGAGATCCGGTTCAAAAAGGGCTGTCGTCTTTTTATAAGTATGGATTCTAGTAATTATAGTTGTCGTATGCAGTTGTTAAGGTATCTGATTTTAGTATTGTTAGTTAAGATATTTCTAATGTCAGGCGACTGTAGTTTTTTTATTGTGGGATGTTAGATGTTGTTTTATGGCACTATATATATAGAAAAGAAATTCTGACTTAACTAATTTAGAAATAAAATTAATTCTCCTAGCGAGAAAGTCCCTTATACAATTTAACAATAAGCTTTGGACTAGAAAGGATACCCCTGATAATTTTGACATCTTGATGGGTGCTTCTGACTCTGCAGAAGTTACAGACTTAGTGGGACTCTTCTTACTGAAAGAACTTAAATACCACTTTAAACATATCCAAGGGGGTCTTTATAGAGACGATGCCCTTTTTAGTACAACAGCCAGGCCAAGAGAGTACAACAAAACAATTAAAAAATTACATAACTTCTTCAATAACTTTGGCCTTTCTATAATTATTGAACCAAACAAAAAACTTCAAATTTTCTAGATGTTACACTTAATCTTAACACCGAAACTCATAGCCCCTATCATAAACCTAATCTTACGCTTTTATACATCCATAAATCTTCTAACCACCCCAACTCAATTATAAAATCTATAGTACCATCCATCTCTAGAAGAATTTCTGCTCTTTCTGCTGATAAAAAACTTTTAATCAAAATGCTACTTTCTTCAATAATGCCTTATGGAATTCAGGACACAAGGAAAAGATTAAATACAACAATTATGCTCCTCCTGCAGGCTGCCTTAAATCTGTAATCACGCACAATATGACTCGTAAGAAACCAGTTCAAATAACAAGATCTGCCGCTATCAATAACAATGAACCAGTCTACATTTATAATCCAAACCAAAATACTAATCGCAATACCTCTAATCCACCCAGTCGCATCAGGTTGGTTGGTTGGTTGTTTTTGTTTTACGGCATATCAACCCTTTTCAGGTTATTTAATGCCGAATCCAAATATTTTGAAGAAAAATTTTCTTTAATAGAATATATTTGTTGTTTTGACGTCGGTTTCTATTTAACCCATAGTTGGGACCCTAACAGGTACTATCACTCCGGGTCAGAGTGGACCTGGGAGCAATGGTAATTAAAGGGTGGCTCCACACTCCCCAAAGCCCAGAAGCTGGGGCCTCACCACTGGATATAGTTTAAGGTCATATCCAGGACCCAGTCGCATCAGGAGAAAGAAAAATATTTGGTTTAATCCTCCATTTAGCCTAAATGTCAAAACTAATATACCTAAGGAATTCTTCAACATTGTACAAAACTCTTTCAAATACCCACACAGATATAGTTCTATTTTCAATAAAAATTCAATCAGGATTTCTTATTCAACAATGCCTAATAACAAAAAAATTAAATCAGACCAAAAAATCTCTTTCCCAATTAAACCCAAAACTAACTGTAATTGTAATAACAAACATCTTTGCCCACTCAATAATGATTGCATCCATAAAGATGTTATATATTCATGCACAATTACTGAGCTCCCACGTAATCCTCCCATAACAGACACTAATATTTCGTCTTCAAGTTATTCTTCTTCCCATCCCCCATCTGATATAGTTACTAATCCAATATACCACTCGAGCAGTCCCTCCATCTACAATCATACAACTAGTAATAATGATAATGATAATAATAATATTAATGAGAATAATAATATTTCTCCTAACAGCCATCCTAACACTAACAACACTCATTATCCCCTCCAAAATAGTCCTCATACAGACATTGTCCCACCATTTGTTGAACACTATGAACAAAATTCAAACCATTTAACTAATACAAATCAGCAAATTAATATTAATACCAGACCTCAAGCTTTTAATAAAGTACATACATATATCGGCGCTACTTCAACATTAATTAAGAAAAGAATATCAAACCACATTTCTTCTTTTAACAACCATAATTCTTATAATAACCTAGGAACTTCTCTAACCACTTTAATTAAAAAACTTAACTCTAACAATACCCATTCTCAATCAAATGGGCTATCATAAAAAAGTTAAGTCTTATACTCCAGGCTTTAAGTCATGTCGCCTCTGCACAACCAAAGCTATAACTATAATTACTTTCCCTCAAAGTAACAATATAATAAATTCTAAAAATGAACTGATCTCTTTCTGTAAACATAAGTCCAAATTTAATTATGGCAATTTTGAAATTACATAGTTATTACTTTTACCTTTTATATAGATATAAAAAAAATGTCCTTTAACTTTATCGTTTTTCTACATACTTCTTAATACTTTATAATTTAATAATTCTTTTTTTTTTTTTTTTTTACATAGGCATCACCACATTATCAAGGCCAAGAGGCCACTCAAGGATAAGGGTTAAAGAGTGTACAGTAGAAATTGGACAATATAGTAATCATTAGTAATGAAAAATTGGTAAATTTGATAACTTATATGGAACGGCTCATCAAGAACTTATTTACGTTAGACTTGAAGACAACCATATTGTAGTCAGCCAGAAAGCATGAAAACGGAAGACAATTCCACAGGCGTGCAGTTCTAATAAAAAAGCTTTGTTCATGGAATCTACGTTTAGGTTTAGGCACAGATAAAGAGTGGGGGGAATTATTGATAGTGTTTACAGCTAGACGAGTGTTTCTTGTGAAAGTTTAGCGAGGGGGGACCATAGATTGAAGCTCAGTCGAACACTTTCCATGAAAATAACGATACATCAGAGACAAACTCGCAACATCTCTTCTGTGAGATAGAGGTTGCAAGGAAGAGAAAAGGACATCTCCTACGAGGCTACGAAGTCTATTTTGAACTCTATCAAGGCAGGACAAGTCCTTTCTAGCAGCTCCTGCTCAGATATGGCAACAGTACTCCATCCTTGGACGTACCTGGCTCTTATATAGATAGAGAATAGCATCAGCAGTGAGATATCTACCGGATCGATAGAAAGATCCCACCATTTTTCCAGCGGCCTTGGCAACAGATTTGATGTACGTGTTCCATTTAAGATCAGGAGTAATGGTTAAGCCAAGAAGCTTGTCAAAACTTGAGGCCTCCTGAAGACGAGAGCCATTCATTTCAATTGATGCCAGATGGGGATCAGAATGTTGATGATGTAAAGAGAGAAGCTTGGTTTTAGATTTTAATTCTTTATCTCTTCTTTGCATGGCCGGTTTTTTATCTGCATTTTCTGCTTTATTCTTTAAACTTTCCTATCTATTTAATATATCAATCTACCCACACTTTCATATCTTGTATGTATATTTACTTATATTTTACTATATGCATTTACTTACTTTTTTTCTTGCTTTTTCCTGAATTTGCAGATACCGGCCATCCTCTCCCCTTAAATAATTTTTATTTTTTCTATTTTTTATTTTTTTATTTTATATATATTTTTTTATTCATTGTTTATTTATTATTTATTTTCTATTTATTAATTAATTTATTTATTTTCCATTTAGTGTCGTCTAACAACTCTTGCTGACATTTTTTTAAGTGATGACCTGTACATTTCAGTTGACCTATATTATTTTGCCCTATATAATTTTTTCGCGCCTTTAATATTTCCTGTCTGGGTCATTTTGACATTTGTTTCTCTATTTTATATTTAACTCTATCATCATTTTTTTTTCTCTCTCTCTCCTCTTTTTCTTCCCTGATCTTTCTTATTTATATTTATGTCTCGGAAGTGGAGTGAAAAGCATATCTTATTTTTCTTTTATTAATATTATTGGAATTTTTTCCTTTTTTCCTTGTACACATTTTTGTGAATTATTCCATGGATTTCTGCCTTTGGATTATTATAGACCATCTTCTTCCAATTACAGGATTTCTTTGGATTTTACTTGTGCAAATGGAAATTAAATTAACTTTCTTGAAGTTATATATTTGGATTTTACCGTCACTGGATTATTTATCTTCCACCAGACTATCCATTCATGTGTAATCACCTTTTTCTTCACCATATTCCCTCTGCTTCACTTTTTTTGTTTTCAAATAAGATCTTTGACTTACTTGTCGTTTCATCTAATACTTTGCATGCAAAATCCGATCCCGCATTTTGCTAATTCCTATCCTCTGATGAGAAGGAAAGTATTTCTTCGAAACTCTGCGGATTAAGGACTATCCACTTATCTAGCGTTTGTTTTTCAGATTAAATATGTTTTTAACTCATTTCAAAGTGTTTTTTAACATGTTTTATTAACTGTTTGCTCGTATTATAAGCTCTATTTCCTATTTGGTTTTATCGAGCTTTTACATCTGGCTGAGATAACTTTATAAATATTAATTCTTTAATATTTATAATTTACTTTAATTTTACCATCTTGGATCATTTTGGTAAATTTAATTGTAATTTTCATTTTATATATATATATATATATATATATATATATATATATATATATATTAAAAAGTTGGACTCATGTTCAGGTAACCTAAATCTAAAATTTCAAGTGTTTAGATCCAAAATTGGCAGAGGAATTTGATAGAGCCTGCAAATGTCAACTCTTTCAACTTTGACTTCTTGGCAGCAAAATTTTCGCCTAAAATCTGATTAAAAAGCTTGCTACATGTCTGGATACCCTTTATGTAAAATTTCAAACATTTAGACACAAAATTAGCTGAATAGTTTGCTAGAGGCCGCAAAAGTCAAATCTTTTGAACTTTGACCTCTTGGCAGCCAAATTTTCGACCTAAAACTAATAAAAAAAAAGCTTTCCCTATGTCTGAATAAACTTTATGTAAAATTTCAAATGTTTAGACCAGAAATTGGCTGAGTAATTTGGTAGAGACCGCAGAGGTCAAATTTTTTTAAACTTTGACCCTAATTTTGACCCCTTAAAATTTATTGTTTTGTGCTCAAATCAAATTAAAAAGTTTGATCCATGTCCAAGTAACCTACATTTAAAATTTCAAGTGTTTAGATCCAAAATTGGCAGAGGAGTTTGATAGAGTTTTCAAAGGTCAATTCATTGAACTTTGACCCCTTGACAGACAAATTTCTGGCCGAAAACCGATTTAAAAGATTTTCCCAAATCTCAATACCGCTTATGTCAAATCTCGAGTCTGTAGACTGAAAATTGACAGAGTAGCTAGGAAGGAAAATGTATACACACAGAGACAATTTTACTTTTATATATATATATATGCAATTGGCCCACAAATAATTTATGATTTAATATGGCTAAATTTGTTGTTAGTTTTGCATTAAATATTAACCCCTATTAATCCCTACCTGCGCACCAAATTGAATTCCTACCTGTGCATCGAATGGATACCATACTACTTAATGCGTTGCCCCTCATCATAACAAAGGTGCATATAAAACATCAACCAGATATGCCTAGTAATTTTCGGGAAAATTTCGAGAGTAAATGTGGTATTGTGGTGACTAACCCCTATTAATCTCTTAACCTTTAACTATGCATCAATCGATGCCTCCGTTCAGTCTCGAAAGACAAAAGATACCCCCTGTAGCGGTAGCTGCGCATGTAATTGTGAGGCAAGGGTTACGCAATCGCTAACCACACCTCTCCTGAATCGGCACTGTTTGAGTCCAGTGACAAGGAGAAGTCCAGGACGACTGGAACCAATGCCAAGATAAGCGGAGAGCACATACAACACCTGGAAGTCCGAAATGGTCACTCATCTGCTACTGGCCAGGCTCATCGTTGCTTAACTTCGGTGATCTGACGGAAACTGATGTGTCCACGTGATTATGCTATCTGCATCAAACAGGTACAATAATACTTAATTCGCTGCACCTTATCATTGCAAAGGTTCATACAAAATTTCAGATAGATCGGTTCAGTAGTTTCTGAAAAAATTTCTAGACTAAATGTGGTATTGTGGTAACTAATCCCTATTAATATCTATTGATCCTTTACTCTGATTGAACAGATATCAATATTTCATTCTCTGCACCCTATCGAGAAAAAGTGGAATGGACAGACAGGCAAAGAGAAATATCATATAGATTGAAAATGAAAAGAAAATGGCTTTTTGGTTGAATAATAATTTGGTCTCAAACGAGAATGTTATTCAAATCTATCAAATTAAAGAATCAACATTACTGCTAGATGAGCCATGCCCTCAAATACAAACAGTCTACTGTCTCTCCCTATAAAGAAAAGGGGTGTGGCAACTCGAGGTGGGTCAGGGTTCAACTGATGACATACAAGGAAGAAAAAACCTGGGTTAGGTTTGTTCTGTCTTTATCTCTGTGAACATTATTTTCGGTTCCAGAGGGTAGAGGAGGTGTGCATGAGTGTAAGGGGCAGATAACCCTGATTCTGACCCGAGGTCACAGGGGAGGCATGGAGATGAATGCAGGCGTGTGGGTGGCAACCAACCTCGCCTGGGCGGACATTCTTTCAAGACATGACCCTTGGATCTTTGACACCTGTAAATATACACCTACATTTATACAGGTGGGGGAAAAAAAAAAAAAGAAAGATGACACCATTTTATACAGACACACCTATGTGCGGCCAAATATATGCAAGAGACAACCTCTATCCACATAATACATAAGCAAATTTCCTGATCGATCTCTCGATGAAAATAAACACACACTGTTTCTGTCATATGACCAGTCATAGAAAAGAGGGCGGCTTACGGGAGGGGGGGGAGAAATGTAGCCGAACACAAATAGAGTTCAGAGGAATTGTCATAAGTTACTTATTATTTTTTAAGTTTTTTTTTTTTTATTCCAGAGTATTTTGTATCGTTGCAGGTGACGATGATGATCATGTTGGTTTTGTTAATGATGATGATGATTATATCATCATCATAATAATAAGCAGCAGAAGCAGGGAAGTGACTATGACTCAGTGGTTAACGACACAGTCTGACAACATAGGTGTGCCAAGTTCAAATCCAGTTCATTCCACAAAAACACTTTCACTTAGGATGTTGGCAACCTTCACATGGTCCCACCCATAAATACCTGATGTCTTTTTAGAAAGAAAACTAACTAGAAAGATATTTAGGAAATGAATGCCAACAATAATCATGCAGTTCATTCAAAATGAGTAAATGATGTTTAACAATAACAACAACAGCATGATAATAATATTATTAATAGTAATATTAATGATGATAATAATATTAATATTAATAGTAATATCAATGATAATATTAATATTAATAGTAATGATAATGATAATAATAATATTAATAGTAATATTAATGATAATAATATTAATAGTAATATCAATAATAATAATATTAATAGTAATGATAATAATAATAATAATAATATTAATAGTAATATTAATGATAATAATAATGATGATAATAATAGTAATAATATTACTAATACCAGACCTCCGCTGGACAAGTGCAAAGAGATCTGAGACCTTGGAGAGGTTTATTGCCACTCAAATTCCAGTGGAGACTAATGGCTACTGCTAGCGAGAGATCGATGGTGGGCAGCTGTTGCAATAATGCAAATTTATTAGCAAATGTTATCAGAAGAGGTGGAGAGCGCTGGAAACTGGGAAAACTTGTTGTCACTCAGCTTCCAGAGAACACCACAGGCCGTTTTCAAGGAGAGATCCTTTATGACTTGTGTGAAAGCTCCTTGTGAGCCAATAATAATAATAATAATAATAATAATAATAATAATACAAAGAGGTATCTTCCAAGGTGATTTTTTACCACCTCTACTATTCATCATAGCCATAATGTCCCTGAACAACACACTAAGAAAATGGCATGCTGGATACAAGTTCACTAACGCAGATGAAAGAATGAACCATCTAATGTACATGGATGACATGAAAACAAAGATGGAACTAGAGACGCTAATAAATACAATCAGTATCTTCAGCTAGGATGTCCAAATGGAATTTGGTATGGAAAAGTGTGCACTGCTAATCATAAGGAGGGAAAACTGGAAGCAACAGAAAGTCTGGTACTATCCAATCAAATAGAGATGGTGGCACTAAGTGAACATGATAGCTACAAATACTTGGGAGTTCTCGGAGCAGACACCATCAAAACAAGAGAAATGAAAAAGAAAATTGGAAAGGAATATGTCAGAAGAACAAGAAAACTCATTGAAACTAAACTCTATCGTAGAAACCTAATTAAAGCAGTGTCACTAGTAAGATAGGTTGAACCAAAGAAGGACTGAGGAATCTCGACCAGAAGACTAGGGAACTCATGACAATGCACAATACATTACACCCAAAGGATGATACTGATCGATTATATATGAAAAGGAAAGGTGGAGGAAGAGGGCTAATTTGTATAGAAGATTGTGTGAATAACGCAAAAAAAAAATTAGAAAAATACATAATGCAGAACACCGAAAGAATAATTAGCACAGCAAGAGACACTGCAAAAACAAACAAGACAGAAAAAGAAGGGATAAGAAATAAAATGAGGAAAGAAAAATGAGAACAGAAACAGCTACACGGACGACTGATAAGACTGACAAAAAATGAGACATGTGGACATCGCTAAAAAGGAAATGTAAACAGAAACTGAATCCCTAATAATAGCCGCACAGGATAATGCAATTAGAACATACCACATCAAAGCAAAGATCAACAAGACACAAGAAAACAGCAAATGCAGACTCTGTGAACAAAGAGACAAAACAAGTAAACTTGAGGAAACTTGTTGCCATTCAGCTTCCAGGGAACATCATAGGTTGTCTTTAGGGAGAGATCCTTAATGATCTGTGTGAAAGCTCCTTGTGAGCCAATAATAATAATAATGAAAATAATAATAATAATGATAATAGTAATAATGAAAATAATAATAATAATGATAATAATAATAATAATGAAAATAATAATAATAATAATAATGAAAATAATAATAATAATGATGATGATAATAGTAATAATAATAATAATGAAAATAATAATAATAATGATAATAGTAATAATAATGATAATAATAATGAAAATAATAATAATAATAATAATAATAATAATAATAATAATAATGAAAATAATAATAATGAAAATAATAATAATAATAATAATAATAATGAAAATAATAACTTTAATAATGATACTGAAAATAATAAAAATAACAATAATAATAATGAAAATACTGATAATGATGATATTGAAAATAATAATAATAATACTTGGAACATAAAAAGTCAAAATAACACGAATAATCATAGGAGCACTTGGAACAATCCCCAAAAACTTAAAAAAAAAAAAAACAAATGGGAAAAATTAGAATCAGGTGGATGGCTAAGAAGATACAGCAGATAATAATAATGAAAACAGCTGAAATATTATTGAAAGCAGAAACTAATACACATGAGCTACAAACGCAAACCGGCCATATAGAAATTGTAACAAAAAGTAAAACAAGAAGATAAAAGGAACACCACATGGAACCAAGAAAACTGAAACTGCATAACCGGAAGTTAATCTGTCCCCTCCCCTCAATAAAAAGAAAAATAATATAATGTCAGCATCAACTGGCACCACATCATAAAATAGACAAGAAGAGTCGAGGAGGATAAAAAAACCGAGAAGTGAAAGCACTAAACAGACTTCCACTGTATGAGTGCAAAGAGGACTGGGACCTTGAGGAAGCTTATTGCTACCCAAATTCCAGTGCTGACCAGTGGTCATTGCCATAACGCAAATTGTTTTGTAAAGGTTATCAGATTAGACTTTTTTTTTAAATCTCTCCATTTCCTGCTTCTCTTACTGTGCCAACTTGAAGTTTAAATGTAATGTGAACAAATATCTTGCAGCTCATCTGCCCACAGTCCCTTCTTGGACATGCTCCCAAATAGTGAACCTTTACGTTTCAATCGGCAATATGCTTTATGGGTGAAAATGGGTGAAAAAAAAAAAAAAGACTTGAACGAAAGTCTACATCGTAAAATTTTGAAGAACAAAAATCACTGCAAAAAAAAAAAAAATGGTTAAAACATTAAATTATTGTTTTCACTTTCATCACAATCTTCTTCTTCATCTTCTTATGCATTAATCTTGGATTATTTTCTTTTATATAAATGGCAGTTGTCTGCATGTATGCGTGCTTGTACATCCAGTTAAAAATCAAAAACTACAAAGCAAACACCCACAAGGTTGGTATTTTTTGTTTTTTGTTTTTGTGTTTGAAACGTTGTGAAAATCACGCTCAAGATGAGAACAGTAGTCCGAGAATCCAAATAACACAAATCACTGGGAAATGTTTGAAAAAGAACACTGAAACTAGGTGAAGCAGTTAGTCAGCTGCAGATATTTTTTTCTGGCTTTCTTTTCTCTATCAGTTTCCAAAGTTTGAGTATTCATGAGAAAGAGAGGAGCATCCACAGGATGGAGTAAAAAAAAAAATCATGATTGTGAACATGTAAAGTGAGAGGAAAAAGGGAAATTTTTTAAAACAAAAATCGAGAAACATGGTCACATCTTTAAAAACATTATTTCACAACTTTTTTGTGTCATTTTCAGAATGTTTCGGTCAATGTAACCTCCGACCTTCTTCGGGTGTATCTTGTTGTGGCGCAGTGGATAAGGTATTTGGTAAAATTCAGGTGTACCCCTCTTCTAGAAGTTGAAAGTTCAATCTCTAGTGGTAGCAATAATTAATACAATTGCAAATTACTTAAAACTCCTACCCAATTATGGCTGATGGAACAAGAACATGCTACCCCGATGAATTAAATAAAGGGTTCAATTCAAAATTCTGTACAGATTCCTGAGTATGATAAAAAGATTCCGAGTTTGATAAGTGCACCTGAAGAAGGTCGGAGGTTACATCGACCAAAACATTGTTCAAATAACACTCAAGATGAGAACAGTAGTCTGAATAATCCAAATAATACAAATAAAAAATCCATATCTAAAAAATTCAGAAAAAATTATTTTACAAGTTTAATCTGATAATAAAAAAAAATGTTATACAAATTTTTATTGAATGATTAAAATCATTTTATTTAATCTTATTTTTCTGACTTTTATAATTAAAACAACTTATGCGTAGATGAAGATAAAGTGCTTTGTTTCTTTTTTTTTAATTTATTTTTTGGTGGTATTAACCCAAGGGGTCGGCCAAACATGGAGATAGAAGGGTACATATCCGATCGATGTTAGTCCAGACTCTGGACAACACTGGATAGTCCTTCCAATATCCTATTAAGATATCCACATATCGAACAGAAAAAAATTAAGAAAAGCAAGTAAACAGAAGAATGTTTTCTTTTTTATTAAGCGATGCAATTTTTTTTTATCTTTCAAAAAAGCTTTCATCATCCAACCAAAAAAGAGACTGACCTCTGACCTTGCTGCCTCATGATATATTGTGACTCGTTTTAAATAACCTTGAAAAGGTGAAACATATCCAACTAACGATGTACACGATGGAGAAATCCAATGGTGTATCCCAACTGAACAATATGTTATCGCTGTAATCAAATGTAGAACTGTCGAACGTCACCATTTGTTTGGCAGCTTCGACTGTTGACACAAAATATGCACTCATGCACACACAAATAATACACATACACATGCATATAATGCACATACACATAAGACAAACACAGAAGAGATACACATGCATATAATACACACACACACACACATGCATATAATACACATACACTGCATATCATACATATACACACCATACACATATACATACATGTTTCTGACAAAGTGGAAAGAATTGCCGTTTTCTGAATCAGAAACTATTCTATCTAACACTTATTTTTGGCAAGGTTTTGACCCGGAAGTAGTAGTATTTTTTAGCTCCTTATGTCAAGTGGCTTCATGCCTTGTCTGGAGCGATTTCCATTAAAAAAATATAATACATGTACACATATGCACACGTATCATATACATACACATGTCTGATAGATTAAAACGGTTAAAAATTAAGCGACATCAAACTAAAAATTAATATATGTACACATGCTCAGAAATTAGTCTATTTACTCCTGATGAGGTCATCTGTTTTTTTTTAATTTTGACCCCTTATCAGCTATTTTTACAGGCTAAAAACTAAATCAAAAGTGTTCTTGAGGTTCAAATACTCTATATGCCAAGTTTCAAGTCTGTACACCAAATATTAATGCAGGAATTTGATAGAGACCTTTCACACTCACAGACAAGGTCACTTTACATTATATATATATATATATATATATATATATATATATATATATAGTAAGTTATAAAATATATATGGCAATTAAGCTACACAGAATATTCTGCGTTTCATCCATGCTAGGATTCATCAGGCTTATGCTATATATGTACATATATATATATATATATATATATAGTGGTTGTATCGATTGGTTTCTTAGATATAAATCCAATAAACTCACAGGATTATTAAAGAGTACTCAATGCAAGACAGAGCTGGTATATAGTCTGTTTATTATACAAACATTATTGGTTACATATGTGCATGCATGTTTCAGTGGAATCCCAATAAAGGATGACACCTCATTAGACCAATTCTTTTTTTGGTCTGATGAAGTGTTATCCTTGAATTGGGATTCCATTGACACTTGAAACATGTATGGACATATGTATCCAATAAAGTTTGTATAATAAACAGACTCACGGACATGTTTATATATATATATATATATATATATATATATATATATATATATATATATATATATATATATATATATATATACATTGTGCAAATGGAAATTCAATTAACTTTCTTGAAGTTATATATTTGGACTTTACCGTCACTGGATTATTTATCTTCCACCAGATTATCCATTCATGTGTAATCACCTTTTTCTTCACCATATTCCCTCTGCTTCACTTTTTTTGTTTTCAAGTAAGATCTTTGACTTACTTGTTGTTTCATCAAATACTTTTGCATGCAAAATCCGATCCCGCATTTTGCTAATTCCTACCCTCTAATGAGAAGGAAAGTATTTCTTCGAAACTCCGTGGATTAAGGACTATCCACTTATCTAGTGTTTCCTTTTCAGATTAAATATGTTTTTAACTTCATTTCAAAGTGTTTTTTAACATGTTTTATTAACTGTTTGCTTGTATATATATATATATATATAACATGTCCGTGTGTTAGAACGTTTTTATGCTGAAATTATAAAAAAAACACACTTATTGTGCAAAATAAAGAACACATTTTAAATTTTTGTTGTAATATTCATTGTTTACGTCGTTATTTATATTTTTAACATGTATTATTTTCTCAAAGCCATTTCCTATTTTGAAAGTCATACGAAGTAAACGGTGTGATACGTAATTAGATATAAAAAGATTTCAGTTAAGTGAAACTAATCATCTAATAAGAAACCATAAAAAATGAATAATTAATGAACACTCGTTTTTCAAAGGAATTTGTAAATTAGTTAACCATCATTTTATCCTTCACATATCCATGATTGAGGTTATTAAGAAGTTTGTTTTTATAATTTTTGAAAAGATAAAGTAGGCTTTTAATATTAATGTCAGAGCAAGAAAAAACGAATCAATTTATAAAGTATAAAAAATAATTATCTATCTCCCATATAACAAAAGGACTGCAGAAATTCCCCTTACACCAAACTATCATGGGTTTACAACAACAGATGCCACATGAAATTCGATACATTTAGCCTAATAGCCTAATAGCCACTATCTTCCGTAGCTTTGACCACCATTATATACACATTCAGTCGTGAAAATAAAATTCTACATTACATCAGACAAGCAACACCATCACAACATCTTCAGAGGAATCAGTTCCTATTTTTCTCTTTAAATATTAAGTCTTACCATCGCTACAAGTTGACACCGGGAATAATTCTACATTTACCTACGCTACTGAGATTACACTGATTATTACTTGCTTAATAGATACATAGACATACCATAATCTTTCAGTTTTCTGATACATAATAAAGTCTCTCTTCACATAACCCGCCAGTCCTGATTGGCTGAGCTCTGACCATTCTAATATTTTAGAATCCTATTCTTCCCTACATTAACAAACGATTACTAACATTGAAATATGGCGTCACTATACACAATTTCTGTTAATGTAAGTATCAAATGCCACTTCTCTGGTGAAAAATAATTAAATAAATATACATTTCATATATACATTTCTTATTTATTGTATTTGCTATTTATTTCCGTTTTTTATATTTGAACATTCGTACATATGTCTGTTGGTGCGCGTGTGTCTCCCTATTACTTTGTTGGCTTATTCTTATAAAAGTTTTCTTTTAATTTTTCTTTTTTTTTTGCAGCGAATTATCTATATATCAATAAAAGTGAAAATGTCTGTGTGTGTGTGTGTGTGTGTGTGTGTGTGTGTGTGTGTGTGTGTGTGTGAGGATACATTCCCCTACCAAATAACTCTGTCAATTTTCGGTCTAGAGACTCGAGATTTGACATAAGGGGTATTGAGATTTGGGAAAATCTTTTTAATCGGTTTTCAGCCAGAAATTTGTCAAGGAGAAAGTTCAACGATTTGACCTTTGAAAACTCTATCAAACTCCTCTGCCAATTTTGGATCTAAACACTTGAAATTTTAAATGTAGGTTACTTGGACATGGATCAAACTTTTTAATTTGATTTGAGCCCCAAAAAATAAATATTATGGTGTCAAAATTGGGGTTAAAGTTTTAAAAAATTGATCTCTGCGGTCTCTACCAAATTACTCAGCCAATTTCTGAAATTCTTGAAATTTTACATAAAGGTTATTCAGAGATGGGCAAGCTTTTTAATCGGTTTGAGTTGAAAATTTGAGCTGCCAAGGGTTTAAAGTTCAAAAGATTTGACCTTTGCAGTGTCTAGCAATTTTGGGTCTAAATATTTGAAATTTATACATAATGGGTATTCAGACATGTGGCAAGCATTTTAATCAGTTTTGGGGCGAAAATTTGGTCAAAGTTGAAAGAGTTGACCTTTGCAGATTCTACAAAATTCCTCTGCCAATTTTGTGTCTAAACACTTGAAATTTTAGATGTAGGTAACTTGGACATGAGTAAAACTTTGTATTTTGATTTGAGACCAAAATAATAAATGCTGAAGGGGTCAAAATTGGGGTCAAAGTTAACAAAAATTGACTTCTGCGGTCCATACAAAATTACTCAGACAAATTTTGGTCTAAACATTTGAAATCTTACATAAAGTGTATACACACATAGGGCAAGTTATGAACAGTACATAGGGCCCGAGCAAAGCCGGGGTGAACTGCTAGTTATTTATAAAACAATATACTTTTATACAAATTTAACATCGACTATAATTTTTATTATATGATATTTGCAAATGCGAGCTCAAATAAATGTCCATAATACAATTAAACACTCACGTTTACACCATTTTCAGGCTATGATATCCACAAGTATTGAAAACATAAGAAACATATAAATGCTTTTCATGTCTTTTGTCAAATGAATGTAAACTGCAGTGTTTTATGAGGATATTTGCAATTTGAGAAACTGATACGACAATAGAAAGTAACGTTTTCGTTGATATGGCGTTACACAAGTTATTTTATTTGCTGAAAATTCCTAATTTGATAAAAAAACACATCATATAAGATAATAGACATATCAACTTCTTGTTGATACTCTTTAATGTGTTAAACTACTTATTTAAATTTCACTTTACATAAAGTGAACCATGAAAATGGACTTTTTCCGTAAATGTCACACCCGGTATTATCTCTCTTTTTCTGAAGGTGTGCGCACATTTAGCCTAGAGATTTGAAATCAGCATAGAAAATACTCCTAGAAACACTTGAAATTTTCTCATATGAATAAAATGTCCACCAACTCAAAAACTAAGCCCTTTTTTAGCTTCTGGCCCATAGTCTAATACATTTTTGCCTTTTTTGGGCATTTCTTTTCCATTTCTACTAAGCCACAGCAACACATGGCCGGATACTGCTAGTAATTTATATTTCACCTCTTTAAGAAATGAAAAAAAAACAAGTCGGTTAGCTGGCATCATTGTGAGATTGGTACTTCCTATCACTCGATCACTATAGATTGTCTGAATTAACCTTAAGCTTTATTAATGTTAAAATTTCCTTTATTCTGCGGCGGTTGATGGTGGTCTAGTTTAAGTTTAGATCCTCACTAGCAAAGCGAAAGGTGGCTTCATTGCGGGTGTAGGGTAATAAAAGGAACAACACCGGGTTACAGTGTAGGGTAAAGAGTTATGTCCCTTGATAAAGGAGACAGAGTTTGAACGAGCACGAAAATTCTCCCCTGGTGAAACAATGCTGGACGAAACAGCGTAGAACTCTAGGCCACCATCCCCCCCCCCCCCCCCAATCAGCCGGTAAACCCACTATTGAAGTGAGTAACGTTTTGGTGCGTTGTTTGATATTGTTGTGTTACAGTGTGTTCATGTTTGTCAATAAATATATGTCGATGTACTTGTGTTATATTTACTATTTATTTATGTGGGTAGGTAGTTTGTTCATAAACTTACCACTTACCACACAGAGTTTGAAATCCTTTGGCCGGCAGTAATTGTCATTTCTTACACGGATGATTGCAAAAGCATGAAACACTAGTGTCTTTAGGTATAAAAGATAATTATTTATAATTTATTTATATATATATATATATATATATATATATATATATATATACATATATATATATATATATTTTTTTTTTTTTTACATGGGTGTCACCACTTATCAAGGCCCAGAGGCCACTCGAGGATAAGGGTTAATAGGTATACATTAGTCATTGTGATTTTAGGATAGTAAACAGTGGGAATTTTGTAACTTGGATTACTTAGGGGGACGATTCAATTAGAACTTGTTCACATTGGACTTTTTCTTTTTTTTTTTCATAGGTATCAACACATTATCAAGGCCAAGGGGCCACTCAAGTATAAGGATTAAAGAGTGTACAGTAGAAATTATATTATTTCATTTTAAATGCAAAATAAAGAACACATTTTAAAATTTGTTGTAATATTCATTGTTCAGTATTCACGTCATTATTTACACGTTTAATATACTTTATTCGTCTTTTTATGAATAATAATGTGAGTTACTAATATAAAATATAAAACTAACGACTTTATTAATGAAAATTGTAATCTACAATTGAAGTGTTGCATATTAATTGAAAATAAGAATTACATATATAAATAAATACGTTTAGAAGACTAAAAACAGTGCATTTTTTTTATATAAACAAATTATATTTGTTTAAATCAAATCAGATATATTTCGATGCTATGCCTCCTTGTCAATGAAGATTCTTCTTTGTTTTTTCTTTTCCTTGCCCGCATGGTGTAATTCTTTGAGTAACAGTGTTAGTCTATGAGTCTTGATAATGGTTTGATTTTTTTTTAAAAACAGAAGCAAAAGCAGTTATCAGCAGGGTATTGCGTTAGCTGCGCAAATTGAATTAATGAAAATTGTAACCTGCATTTGAAGTGTTGCATATTAAAAATAAAAATTATGTATATAAATGAACACGTTTAGAACAAGGCATTTTTTTTTTTTTATAAACAAATTTGTTTAAATTAAATCAGCTATATTTCGATACTATATCCTTGTCAATGAAGTGTCTGCTTTTTTTTTCTTTTGCTTTTTTTGGTTCGTATGGTGTAATTCTGTGAGCAACAGTGTTAGTCCTTAGGTCTTGATAATGGTTTGATTTAAAAATAAAAAGAAAGTAGTAAAAACAGTCATCAGCAGTGTATCATATTAGCCGCGCAAACTAAATTAATGAAAATTGTAACCTGCATTTGAAATGTCGCATATTAATTGAAAATATGAATTACGTATATAAATAAACACGTTTAGAAGGCTAAAAGCAAAGCAGTTTTTTTTTTTAATATTTATTTGCTTAAATAAATTATTTATTATTTAAATTACTTAAATTAAATAAAATTAAATTAAAATTAAATTAAAATTAGATTAAATTATTTAAATTCAAATTGCTTCAATAAAATCAGATATATTTCGATGCTATAAATTCTTATCAAAGAATAATCTTTTTTTTGTTTTGTTTTTTCTTTGTTCTGGTTCACATGGTGTAATTCTAAACAAGCGACATTGTTAGTTTGTGTGTCTATATGTGACTCATGATGATCACCCCAAACCAAGAGGCAACTATTTTCAAATTTCAATGCATTCAAAAAATGTGGGAATACTTTTACTATTACAAATTAACACATATCACGTTAGCAGAGAATCATAGTGACACTTCCGGCATTTGTTTGTGGACATCAATCAATTCCACTTATGTAGACGTTTAAAAACAAATTGCAAATAAATGTGACCTTTACATAAAACTGATCTGCATGTTTAAAATACCCATCAGTTTTTATCGATAACTCCTATCAAAATATTTACCTCCAAAGATAAGAATCAAAAAAGACATCTTACACAACGTTCGTCGGCCAAAATGATATGCGTGAAATCTTACCGTTTCTCGGTTGGAATTTCTGTCGGAATTGCAAACATTTCATTCTGTGCAGGCTAAGTGACACCCTCTCAGGAATCTGTGGAGAACATCTGCTCTGTGTTAGTTATGTAATTGCTTTCATCGTTTGGCACAAGGTCAGATGTTGCAGCTGATGCACGAGAAAGTGCAGGTTCACCGCTGCTTTCTGCTGACAAAAAAATATTAGTCATAAATTGATTAACAAAAAAAATTGAGGCAAGCATAAAATAAGTGACCAAATTTAATTTAGAAATGATGATTTCAGATAAAGTATCTATTTTCACACATCATCTGCAATATATATATATATATATATATATATATATATATATATATATATATATATATATATTGCAGATGATATTGCAATATATATATATATATATATATATATATATTGCAATATCATCTGCAATATATATATATATATATATATATATATATATACTAGCATTTCAGCCCGGCCTTGCCCGAGTGTTTGGAGGTGTATGTTGAGCAAAAAAAAAAAAAGTGGTCAATTTTTTTTTAACTTTGACCCCTATTATGACCCCTTAAGATTTTTTTGGGCTCAAATCAAGTTATTAAGTTAGATCCATGTCCAAGGAACCTATATCTAAAATTTTAAGTGTTTAGACCCAAAAATTGTCGGAGGAGTTTGGTAGAGTTCTCAAAGGTCAAATCGTTGAACTTGGACCCCTTAATCGCCAAATTTCTGGCCGAAAACCGATCACATCGATTTTCCCAAATCTCAGTACCCTGTATATCAAATTTCGAGTCTGTAGACTAAAAATTGACAGAGTTATTGCATGAGGAAATGTAGACACACAGACAGACAGATACACAAACACATTCACTTTCACAGATATATATATATATATATATATATATATATATATATATATATATATATATATCATCATCATCATTGAGAGAACTCAGATACAAGTATACATTTTGCTCATTAGGATTAAGCCAACCCCAGCTACAAAGTGTTTTAGGTGATCCATGAAGTGCAACTTTGTGTCACACACAGTTCAGATGTCACCATTCGCTGCGGCAAACATGTGCTAGACATGCAGGTTCAGGAATCTTGCAGCAGATTGCCGGTACAAGTGGAGTATTGCCTTGCCGCTTACCCACCAGGCGAGTTAATTCGGTGAGGTGCATCTTCCCTAGTGGATTAAACAGCATGATCACATTGACACACCAGTTCTTGCCAGATCACTGAAGTTAAGCAACGATGAGCCTGGCCAGTACCAAATGGGTGACCATTTTGGAAGACTAGGCGCTGTATGTATCGCACCAAATCATAGAAATTTCCAGGTTGGTATATATATATATATATATATATATATATATATATACATACACACACCTAGAGAAAGGTGTATGTCTAGCCACACTGATGAGTTGTGATACAACGAAACAATACTGTATGTGGATGACATATACATATATATGTATATTTAATCTAGAACCTAAATACAAAATCTTAGAAATATGTCTCCAATCGTTTTTCAAATCAAATATGGTGATATAAGATCTCCTCACATGTATTTTGAATTAAATTATTGATTGGCAGGGGGGGGGGGTCTATAAACATTTAAAAAAGTATATTTAAATATTTCTATTTCTTTTGATCTACATTTGTTTCTTCTACAAATCCTTTTGTATTCCATATAAAAAAAAAACTTTCCACCAGTTTTTTGAGGAACATATATTTGTTCCTGATGAGTTGTTTAGTAATCTTCTGCTGTTCAACAAAACACGTGTAAGACATACTTCGTAAAAAAAATGAATAAAAAATTATGAGTGTGAATTAAATACATCTTCTGATTTTGGAATGATAACTAATTATATATATATATATATTAGTGAGGGGGGGGCAGCTTTGTCCAGAATTGCCTGGGCAAAAATACGCTTAATATGATATTTGTCCAGATTTCGTATATATTATTATAGAGTCATAATTTCAAAAGAAAAAAAAAACAGTATTTGGGTGCCATCAGCTAGAATCGAAACCACAACTGTAGCATTCAAAGCTGTTGACGTTACCATTATATCAATGTGACAGGCATTTGAACAGATTAAAAATTAAAAATAAACTAAGATGAATGCAAAAAATATATTATGATATTTTCAATTTTGACCCATTTTTGACGCCTTAAAAACTATTTTAACCGGCTAAAGACCCATAAAAGAACGGTCTGTAAAAAATCTGATCATTTGAGGCCTCCCTAGCACTGCTCTGCGACTTTTAGTTTCGGAGGAGATAGAGTTTGAAAATATGGCGACAGACAGATTATAGCCTTTTATATATATATATATATATATATATATATATATATATATATATACAGTATTATACAATCTATATTACTACAGCATTTCAGTATTTCATTTAATATATATATATATATATATATATATATATATATATATATATATATATATATATATATATAAAACCAAAGGGTAATATGAATTATGGAAAAATCATTTCTCATACTTAGGGTCCAAGAATTCAACATCAACAACCAATTAGTGTACCATCGTTTCTGAGGCGACAGATTTGATTTTTTTTTTTTTTTATTATTATTACTTGAATAAAATCTTATCACCACCGGTATTAGACATCAAATTAAAAACTTTAAATATATGATTATCACCAAAGTAAGGATATCAAAAGATTAAAGAACAAAAGAAGATTATAGACTAAAAAACAGTAAATATAATCTAATTAAAGAAATGTTTATAAGGGCTATATCAGGCAATTATAAATTTAATTTAAACAAAGGGCTAAAATAATTTTATAGACTGTGTACATTTCCAGTGCTATGAAAAAGGAGAAAACAAGATGTCAAATTGCTGGTTAGAGATTATTTATCAGGAGAAATCTAAATAATTTAAATTATAAATAAAGCAAAAAAAAAAAAAGTATATAAAAATATACCTAAATTAAAATTAAGTGCCAATAATAATTATAAAAACAATAACATTAATAATAATGAGAAGATATAATATGGATGATATTAAAATCAGATTTACATAAATATATTGTTTTTTAATTTTCTTATCGTTTAGTTCGAACTGGGAAAGGGTTATCCTACTGGATGCCAGACATTCACCTACTATACATTCTAATCGAGACACCGTTTTAAGATTCTAACCATTGCTTTAAGTGTAATTGTTTTAATCTCGCTTACACTTAGTTCACTGGGTATATTTGCCAGGCAGTTTTTGGGTTGTTTTTTTCATAAGACTGGTTGCTCCTACATTACATATTATGCTGCTTTGATTTTGTTGATGCTTATGTGACGAAACGAAAATATCATATTCCAAAAATCACATAAATTAATCTAGTATGAAGCATTTTACTCAATACAACATTGCTGTTTTGGCTTTCTCAATTCGGCTCAGTCAATTCAACAGCATGGATTTAGTGGAGGGACAATTCGGCATCGACCACATCAGTTACATTTTTATAAAGATTTTATAATTTTTTTTTTTTTTTAATTCAGAAAAATAATATGAGAATATATCTTTAACTATTTTAAAGGAAAAATAATGTTTTTATAAATCTTTTTTTTTTTAAGATTAAAAACTTAAAAAAATTTCTTAATTCTGCTTTTTAAATTAAGAAAAACGATATGAAAATATAATCTTGTTGTTGACGACTGAGCGTTGTTGTCTGTTTTTGTGTTTTGATTTAAATAAACACAGTTCAAAGTTTTTAAAGTTTATATTACACTGTTTTTTAACTGTTTTTTAAGAAAAATCCTGTTTTTGCAAAACTATTTTTGGTAAATTATTTTATAATTAAATTTTTTAAGGATTAAAAACAATAAAATATTTTAAAGTCTTTTTTTAATTAAGAAAAACAATATAGAAATATATTCTTGTTGACGACTGAGTGTTTTTTGTTTTTTTAAATACATATTGTTATTTTTAAGTTCTTTTTTTTTAAATCAAATTAAATTTTTTCTTTTAAGAATTTTTTTATTTCAATTGTATTCAATGAAAAAAATATCTTTGTCCAATGAATTAATTTTGAAAAACAAAAAAAAAACTGATTATAACAACAAAGCAGTAATCGGTAATCGAATTGACTATGTCGGATCAATCAACTCGGATTAGTCACACCGAAACATACCAAACCGAAATTTCTCAAGTAGTTTTATTTTCATGAAGGAAATCATTTTTAAGCAATTAATAAGAATTCATAGGCGTTACAACATAAATCTCACGTTTTAATTATTGAGTTATCTCTCTTTGTTGGTCTTTTTTTATATTGTTTTCTAAATGGCTGACAAGAAAACCGCTCTTCTGTTTTAATTTTCTTATTTAAAAATTAAACTACCTGATCAATTCACATGATTTTTGGAATATGATATTTACACTTTGTCATGGGTATGTACATTATGCAAATATTTTTTAATATAGATGGAATTTTAGACAAGAACCATAATTTTTTCAACATTCAATCTGTGCAGTTTGAAATCATTTTTTTTTTTTTTCTGTATTGTGGTTGCTGTTGAGTTTTAATGGCGTATCAACAAACATTGGCTCATTTTATGCTGAAATCATATATAGGTTTTGTATATATGTGTAGGAATTTGATGGATATTTTTTCTCAAAGCCAATCATTTGACGATATCAATTTCAAATTGTTATTTTATAACAAATTGTGACCCCTCCCCTAAGCAAATGACCACTGTGGAATTTTGCCGTTAATGTCACCACACCCCAGGGCGTTTAATTCTGCTAATTTTTTTCAGGCTGTTCCAATGAAAAATTATTTTATTTTTGACAATCCACCATATTTGTTTTGTTTTTTTTCTTTCAGTCAATTATTTTTATTTTTTTCATTTTCACCCCAAACAAGGCACAGTGCTGATGTAGGGGGGATACTATTGGGGACATAAGTTGCAGGAATACTATGTAGGGAGTTGAGCACATTACACTTGAACTTCTGCATGTCAGTACAGTTGGGAAAGCAGGAACCCAGAAGGGAGTTCCAAAGTCTAACAGTTCTGAGAAAGAAACTATTAAAGTAGAAGGTTTTCTTACATCTAGGGATCTCTGTGTAGGGGTGGGATTTTGCTGCTAGTCGGGTTTGTCAGGGGTATTCATGCTGAGGGAGTACAAGGGCTTGTCATTCATCATAGCATCCACCATTAAAATACTTGTAAAACAGGCAGAAGGATGCAACATTTCGTCAGTGGGAGAGAGGTTGAAGCCTAGATGACAGTTCAGGACCTATCAGTTTGGCGACTCTCTTTTAAACCCTGTCTCCAGGAGCGAGGGCTCAACTTCAATCAATGATTAGTTTAATTTTAGACAATCAATCATGTTATATTGTTTTCTCCAGCCAGATGCATGATTTTGCCAAGTGCACCTACTTCTGTCAAATGAACACGTCTGGATATTTAACACAATTTTGAATCCTGTACGAATCTCACTGTTGACTTTGTTATATTCTTTGATTCTAAATCTCCATAGACTAAATACATCATCCAATTACGTGCCCAAATGTCAAATGACTTTTCAGGACACCCGTCCTGGATATTTAACAGTCCTTTTAGTGGTCTTTGTCATCATTAGCAAAACTTCAAGGAAATCCGAATGGAATCTTTTTATTTAATTTGTTCAGGTGGATTGTTTTATAGTATGCCGACAAACGTGTTTATGTTGAAACCATTTTGTGTGAGATTAATTTGTACAGATTTTTTTATATACAGCATCTTGATCTTCCCAAAATGTTACCCATTTAGTACTGGCCGAGCTCAATGTTGCTTAACTTCAGTGATCTAGCAGGAATTATTGTGTCAACGCGATCATAACCACATCATTCAGTGAAAATTAAATTACTTCATATTTTGTAACACGTCATGCAATGGAAAAAAAATGGCTGATAATATTTTATATGGTTAAAACTTGTGTTGGGACGATTAATTGGAATCATGAATCAGAAAAATCAGAATTTTTGCAGGTATTGGAATCGAAATCTGAAAAATTTGTGCCTACTTTCCAATGCCTAAAACGATTCCTTTAATTAGTTTTCTTTTTTTTATTTGATTTTGTTTAAAACAAAACCTTCCACTGCAGCTAGTAATAATAAAACAATATTTATTTATTTTAAACTACCAGTCAAACTAAAATCTATAGATCACCTCCACGAGTGTATTTTTACGCTTGAGAAAATATCTTCACATTTAACAAGTTTTTTGTGGTAATTCGGACAAAATAACAACTTTATGCTTACATATTTAGAGATTTATAAAAAAAACTGAAATCAGTAATTGGAAAAAAAATATTGAAATCGTCCCATCACTAGTTAAAACCAAGCTTCTCTCTTTTCACTACCAATGCTCTGATCCTCACTTTTCCCCAACTGAAATTAAATCATTCTCTGCTTGGGAAAGCTCCCTGCTTTGGTAAGCTTCTGGAACTGACCATCATTTCACTTCAGACATGAAATGGAAAACTTAGATCAAATCCATTGCTAAGGTTGCTCAAAAAATAGTTGGATCATTCTACTGCACCAAATAGTATCTCAGTATCTCATGTCTGATGCAATCCTCTGTATATGAGAGTTAAATATGTCCTAAGATGGAATGCTGTTGACGCATTTGGAGAAGTGCTGCTTAGAGCCTCCTTTTCTGCCTTGGTAAAATACAACATCAACTTCGAAATCTAGTGGGTTATGTTCTCTTCCCTACTTTCTTATAAAAGATATGTTGCTAGTCTTTTTTTTTTTGCACTATCATTATTTTCATGACAGGTGCTCGACTGAACTCCAATCTATGATCCTTCCTGTACAACCTTTACAACAAAAACTCGTCTAGTTACAACCACTGTCAATAGTTTTACGTTTTTACTCTGTGTACCTAACATTGAATGGAATTTCTCTGTGTAAAGTTTCTTTCCTAGAACTACCTGGACAGATGGACCAAACATTTTTTATAAAGATACTAGAAAAACTAACCTATTTGGTCACACATTGAGCTTAGGTTAAAATTGTTCGAATCAGGAAAAAATTAGTTTGCGAAACCAGTTAATTTTTTAAAAAGGGGCTACAGGGGAAGGAAAAAATCTGCACTCACTAGATTGTGAAGTTCATTTTGTACACTGTCAAAGTAAAAAAAAAACTCTAAGTGGCAATTAGTAGTGTGAAAAAGTCTGATGATGCCTTGGTGAAGCCTGGGGCCAACTCCTTGATTATATAATCCAAAGACACAAGTCTACGTTTTAGTAGTGAGAAATATTATGAGAAATGGATATAGTTTAGTTTAAATATTATTGCATATCCCCCCCCCCTCACCTCTGATATTGGTCCTGGATATGACCTTAAACTATATCCAGTGGTGAGGCCCCAGCTTGAGGGCTTTGGGGAGTGTGGAGCCACCCTTTAATTGCCATTGCTCCCAGGTCCACTCTGACCCGGAGTGGTAGTACCGGTTAGGGTTCCAACTATGGATTAAATAGAAACCGACTTGAAAACAACAAATATATTCTATTAAAAAAATTTTCTTCAAAATCTTTGGATTCGGAATTAAATAACCTGAAAAGGGTTGATATGCCATAAAACAAAAACAACCAACCAACCAACCTCTGCTATTGTAACAGTATCCCATTTTAGGATATATCTGACTCATAGAGCATCACATCATGGAAATATCCCCCAACCAACTTGACTAGCAACAAAATCATACCCCTTTACTTCAGAGGTCCCTTGATGCCAAAAGATTTCCTATTCTTATATTCTTTCTTACGACCGTTTGATAAAAGAGGAAGAAGTAAAAACCTGGCCAGAGTTTGGAAACCAATTCCTAAAAGCCCAACAACATTAAACTAAAAATGATATGATGATGCTTCCCTGTTGACTACAATATGGTTATCTTCAAGTCCAATGTTAACAAATATGTGTTGAACCGTCTTCTTAAATAATTAAATTCTGGTCATTCCACACATCATTGTTCATTATTAAACTGACCATCTCATTAAACCTCATCCTCGAGTGGTATCTGGGCCTTGATAAGTGGTGACCAATCAATACAAAAAAAAGGTTAAAGTTTTAAGATAATGAACCCAATGTGAAGCAAATACCACAACTAGTATACTATTAGCGAAAATAAAAAAAAGAAAAGATATTTTACCATTATTCGAATGGATGAGTTTCGCTCCTTTACCGAGTTTATCACAGAGCATTGTGATGTGCTTACACACTTTGGTCGTGTCGGTTGGCAGACTAAACGGTACAGGGTTGATGGTTGTATCTTTGGCATTTTTGGACAGCACCGTTCTCAGTAGATGTGTGATGGCTGCATCAACACTCTCTTCCCAGCCCTGCAAATAAATAATAAAAAAAAAACTAGAACATCCATAGGAAGAAGTATTTTATTCATACATGGTTTCCTTGAATCATAAAACCTTTTCAAAACTCAATCATGTTCTGCAAAGTCAAAAACAAAAACAATTTCCCCCACAAAACAACCAAATCAAGTATCATAAATATTTGAAGATATAAAAAAAAAAAAAACTTTTTTTTTTTTTTTTTTACACAGTGATCACCACTTATCAAGGCCCGGAAGCCACTCAGGGATAAGGGTTATTGCAAGTACATTGAATCAAATATTTATGATACTTGATTTGGTTGTTTTGTGGGGGAAATTGTTTTTGTTTTTGACTTTGCAGAACATGATTGAATATAAGAAGAAATTTAAGTTCATAGAAAGCAGAACAATGCAAATGTATAACGGATAGATTCAAACTGAAGCAACTTAAGATGTAATGGTGGAACCAGCTATGTAGTTTCATTTTTATTGATTCAATATGTGTGCATGTGTGTGTATATATATATATATATATATATATATATATATATATATATATATATAGGTTTTTAGATATGTATGGCTAGGTTTCCTTCCTCTTATCTATTTGCCTTTCTGGCACCACACACATACATATATATATACTTTATATATAAGAAATTTAAAACTGAAGCAACTTAAGATATAATCATGTAACCAGCTATGTAGTTTCATTTTTATTGATCAAATTCAGGTGTATATGTATAACCATATACATATATATATATATATATATATATATATATATATATATATATATATATATATGTCTTTTTTAATACAATATTTTACATGTAGGATGTTCTTACTTGCATCAGATGGTCAAGAAGTGATTTTAGTGATTCTATATTTCGGGATGTCTTCCCTTCATCAGGTGTGTGTTCGACTTTCAAACGTGCATGACGGATTTTGAAAGTTGAACACAATCTTTTAAAGATTCACCTAACTCCTTCTCCTTCAATTCCAATCCAAAATGCTATTCCAAACTTAATGGTGACAAACACATAGAGCTTCTCATATTATAATAGATTGATAAAAAATGAAATTTTTAACTTTTGCATGACAGACAGATGTGCCAAACTTTTTATAGAGATACTGGAAAAACTGTTATTTATTGAGCTTTAGTTAAAATTGTTTGAATTATATAAACTAAAGTTCTTATCTAGTTTAAAACTCAATCTCCATCAACTTTTAGTCAGGATATTTTGACAGGTTATGTAAGCAGCTAAAAGAGGCCAAAACAATTAACCAATCAGCTATCGGGCGACAAGTTTTGATGAAAGCATGAAATTCATTAAATCAATAAAAAAAATTTTAAACCGAAAATGATTTTCAACACATTATGTCAACTTGAAATCCCCTTCTTTCCTCATGTTAAGACATCCTCCTCATTTCGTTAACCTGCAAGGTTTTAGGTTTTTTATTCCTGACACTAAGAACAGCAAAGCTCAGTGGATGCATACAAAGTTGGGGAAGATTTGGCCTCTAACACACAAATGAATAATGCAAAAGCAATGTTGCTAATTGCATTCCTTTAATTTGCAATTCCATGCCAGACATATCTTTGCTGGCTACACACAAAGGCAGAGACAACCAGAGGTCCACACATCCTGATATGGACTCTCCTGAATTTTCTCTAGAGCCCTGTTAGCTGGATTTGGTCATAATATTGTTTGGTACCAAACCTGTTTGTCATGGTGACCCTGCTATGAACCAAAGTTCCAAACAGAATACATCTGCCACTACCACGTTACCATCACTCCTATCACGATGATGAAGAAGGGTTTGTCGATACTGACCTGGTGTTTGCTGTTGCTTACAATTGGTTTAAATACAAATTTCAGAATCGCATGTTCTTCATCAATCATCTAGCGCGGACACCATAATCGGATAAGCAGTGTTATCGTCTGATTTTTATATTTTTCAAAACATGCTTCAACTTCAAGGACGTTATTGTAATATTCCCGATTTTATTTCTATTATTTTACTATTCTTGTTATTTAGTTGCAACAGCAAATAAGTGGAACGATTATTATGATTGTTACTGATCTTGTAAAGCAGAATGTTAAAAAGAAGGTTTCAAGCCGAAAGGTATTTTTTAGGATAAAAATATTTATGTTAGAAATGAAAAGGAATGTTAGTTTTCACAACTAACAAAAACAGATTGCCTTGATAGAGTTGGAAAATTGCCTTGATAAGAGTTCAAAATAGACTTCGAAGCCTCGTAGGGAATGCCCTTTTCTCTTCCCTGCAATCTCTTTCCCACAGAAGAGATGTTGCGAGCCTGTCTCTGCTTTATCGTTATTTTCATAACAAGTACTCGTCTGAGCTCCAATCTATGGTCTCCCCCTTGCCAAACTTTCGCGAGAAAAATTCGTCTAGCTGAAAACACTATCAATAATTTCCCCCACTCTTTATCTGTGCTTAAACCTAAACGTAGATTCCATGAACAAAGTTTCTTTCTTAGAACTGCACGCCTATGGAATTGTCTTCCATTTGCTTGCTTTCCAGCTAACTACAATATGATTGTCTTCAAATCCAACATAAACAAGTTCTTGATGAACCGTTCCACTTAAGTTAACAAATTTACCAAATTTCCATTACTAACGATTACTATATTGTGCAATTAACTAGTGTACACTCTTTAACCTTTATCCTCGAGTGGCCTTTGGGCTTTGATAAGTGGTGATGCCTATGTAAAAAAAAAATAAACAGAAATGTTAACTAAATATACATGAGAGACATCAGCCAATGATTATGAGTGATACATGTTGATGATGTCATAAGAAGGGAGATGTTTTTATATACGTAAGGTATTAGTCAGTTAGTAGTTAGGACTTAACGGAGACAGAGAGTGAAGACGACTGGTCGTAATGGCTAGGAGCACCTGAGGAGATCGAGGAGTTTAGCGTCTTTAAAATGTATGAAACGTAGGACCAACATGCATCTTTCCAATGGCGAAACATCCAGAATAATGGTGCCAAATCTGCCATGGATGACCTTGCTATGAAGCAAAGTTTCAAACAGAACACCTCTTATACTACCACGTTACCATCATCCATACCACGATGATAAAGAAGGGTTTGTTGATACTGACCTGGTGTTCATTGTTGCTTACAGTCGGTGTAAGTACAGATCTCAAGATGGCAAATTCTTCATCAGCCATATAGCGTGGACACCATAATCGGATTAACAGCGTCAATAACTGAGTGGCACGACTCAAACTGTTCGCTGCTAACTCTTGTTCAACATCATTCCCTTCGATCGCATCGGCTAACATGAGAATCTGTGAAACGATAAAATAGATAAAAAAGGATAAGAAAACAAGAGCGAAAGGGACAGGCGTATTGTTATATAGATGTACTTATGCAGAGAAGGCACCGTGCTGAAATAATAACATTATTATTTAGAAACCAATTCTTAACATGGAGAGGGGAGGGGAGGGTGTTTTGTAACTATTCTGTACTTTCATTAAGTTAGTGTGAACTTTAACAAGGGTTACATTAAGTGCATGTCAGGATAACCTTAATCTCAAACAGAAGCGTTCTCAGAGATGGGTGACGTCAATTTGAGGCAGGCAGCATATTTCTCGAGACATTTCATTATTGCATTACTTCCGCTGTTTTCTAGATGGTGATAGATGATTTAGTGTCCCCGACAAAATATCTTCCAACAGATATTATGTATTGTAATATTATAATATTATTCTCTATTATTTATTATTAATACTTTATATGAAAATAAATGGAACAATGTGAACAATTCTTACATAGTCCACATAATACAACATATTTTACATGTGTTAGATAGAAATGCGACCAATTTACTTTGAAGGACATTTTTTTTAATTGAATCAAATTTTTTTATATGTTGGATGCACTTCCTTTTGTGCTCCTACAACAAATCCGCTTGTTCTATGAACGATAACCTCAAAATCGCTAGGAATCTGTAGCGATACGTCAGAGACATTAAAATGAATAAATAACATTTCAGTTACGCCGTATACACCCATGCAAATTCTGTGGAGATGAAAAGTAGAACTGTCTTTTCGTGCGGATGTAAAACAGAGCATACCACATGACAGAGGGTATCCACTTTCTTTCTGTCCAATCAGCACTTGAAGAAAAACATATTTCTCAAATCTTTTCTGACAGCCTTGCTGGAGCCACCCAAGGGATATAAAAGACACCGCACAAAAATCGACTACCTTTTTTTCTCTTTTCCTGTCATTCCAGTAACATGTCGCAAACACATACGACCCATCTAAAAGGAAAAATATGTTTTCGCTGCTCAAACTTACTTTTTTGAACCGAGCAGAATAACTATCTGATAATCGACTTGGACATATTTGCAAGATTTGAAAGATTTACCCTTAATTGGGTCTGATTTATTCTAAAAGAAATTTAATTCCTTTTTACCTTTTGTTTTTTTAAGGAACAGAAATTCCTCAGTCCAGAAAGACTCTCATTTCATTCCGAAATCAAAAACAAACTTTACCATTTCTTCTCTCGTGCAACGAGAGAGCACACATAAAAAAATGATGCTTTCTTTAATAAATTTCTATATTAAATGTTGAAACCAGTCTTCATATTGCTAATTACTGACACTTTTTATTTTTTTTATTTTATTTTTTTTGTTAAGGGTTGAGAGATATTTATCTATGCTCATGCCACGGCTGTGATACCAGGCATCAGTGAATATCGACCAATTCCTTACAAATCTTTTCGATATAACTATTCAAATGTCCTGTCACAGCAAGTATTTCCTCCTCATCAACCTTACTGGTGAAAATAATGCAAAACGTGACTTACACAAGCGGCAGCACTTCTTTTTATCCTGTCGGGTGACAGAATCAAGAAAGAAAAGAAAAACTTTCATCTATAGATAGTTTATTAATATACATACGATATTAATCTGCATATGAGGACAATAACTGCTGTGAAAAGGAATGAAGGAGAAAGCACAGGGAATTTGTTTTGTTTTTTTTTTTGGACTGCAAAGAAAGAGAGAGAGAGAGAGAGAGAGAAAGAGACAATGAGAACAGTCGGTAAAGATTACAGATTTCCTTCAGGTGGGAGTTGGCAAGAAGGAGTTTAGACGAATATTTAAGAAGTTAATTGCAGAGCGGTTGAAAATAAGAAAATGCCGTTCGGAATAAGCCTCCCCAATGTTAAGAACGGCTTTTGGAATAAACACCCTTTGCAAGTTGGACAACCAATGCACATTCACTGTCTTCAGGTGGTCCCCCACTGCACTTTCACCAAAAATGGTTATGTACCCTAAAAGTGCTAGAAAGTGCCCGGAAGTCTGAATTCTAATATAATTGCTTTGCTTCAGAGTGTTCACATCACCTAAAAAAATTGAAATCTCATTTTTGGCGAGGAAGGGGCGATCTGACAGATCGTCTTCATCAACAAATTTACTGTTTTTATTTATTTATTTATTTATTCATTTATTTATTTATTGTAGTAAAGGAGCACCAGCGAATGTTCCACACTTCCACTACTTTAATTGTCATCAAAATCGGAATTTGTTTTTTTTTTTTGGACTGCAAAGAGAGAGAGAGAGAGAGAGAGAGAGAGACAATGAGAACAGTCGGTAAGGATTACAGATTTCCTGCAGGTGGGAGATGGCAAGAAGGAGTTTGGACGAATATTTATTATTATTATTATTATTATTATTATTAAATCTCAGCTTCCTTCATTACTGCAGTAAAACTTTCATAAAACTCATCTCTTATATTTTAATACAAGTCACATTGTGGTGTATAAACAGACAGAGCTGTGAAAATTTTCTCACCAACCAGCAACTTCAGCAGAATTATTCAAGAAAACCTAGTTGACCGATTGAGACATGATTCACCTCCAGCACATCATTAGAAACCACACAATACCCACTACTCCAAAAAATGTGAGAGATTTTTTTTCATGCTTTAAAAGAAAAAGTCTTTAATGTAAACTTGTAACTAACCTGCCTGTATGTTTCTTCCATTAAAACATCAAGCCCTGCCAATGGAGTTGGAGATTTATCTTTGAATTTTATCAACAGTCTTCTCTGGATGGCGCGAAACTGCGAGGTTCTCTGAGCAAGTTCAGATTTACACCTCGTGGATTCCAATCGATGCTGCAAAACAAACACAGAACTAAAAGGAATAAATTATGTATAATATATATATATTATATCATTATATTACATACTAGCGGGGGTACCCGGCGTTGCCCGAGTGTTTGTTTCCGGGACGGGGGGGGGGGAGTTTAAAAAAATGTTATGGTAGGTAAGTAGGAAGGATCAAACCCAGAGTCATGAGTAAAAGTAGGAAAATAAAGTGTGAAAAAAAAATTAAAAAAAACATTTGCAACGTTAACAGTTCGGCCACCAAGAAAAGTCCATTCCAGTTGTTTAGGAAAAAAAAAAAAAAAAAAAAATGACTACGGTAGGTCGGCGCGAACGTGAAAATATAATGTGAATTGTCCAGCACGCTAACCACTACGCCACAGAGCACTGCAGCTTAGTTTAGTGATTTTAAATAACTTCACATGAAAGAACTACGAAGCCAAACCGGTGTTCTCTTCTCAACTGTTCCTTGTGAACGGTCCCCAAACGGTGTTAAATGGTGGCAGGGGGAGGAGGAATTTATTAGAGAGAAAATATTTTACCACTTCCATTGATCTTAACCGATTTTGGCCGTGACTTCTCAGCAGAAAAAATATAGAAATCTAAGATTATCGAGGAATTTGAGAAATAATAAGCCTATAACACACCTCAGATATTGTTCTGCCGTTTGTGCATATTATATTTGCATGAAATATCTTGATTTTTAATCCTATTAAGGTCAAAATCAGACGAGAAAAAATGAGTTCATTTTATTTATATAGAGATTATTATATTATGTATTATTATTATTATATTATTATATTTTTTTATTTTATTTTTATTTTTTTACACAGAGGTCACCACTTATCAAGGCCCTGGAGCCACTCAGGGATAAGGGTTATTGCGTGTAAAGTAATCAATGAGATAGTATTGTAGTAATCATTAGTATTGGAGATTTGATAGAGTGTCTTACTTAAGAGGGCGGTTTGTCAGGAATTTGTTTATGTTGGACTTGAAGACATCCAAGTTGTAGTCAGGTGGGAAACAGGCAAACGGAAGAGAATTCCACAGTTGTGCACTTCTGAGAAAGAAGCTCTGCTCATGGAATCTACATTTTGATTTAAAGAGTGGGGAAAATTATTGACAGTAGTTTCAGCCAGACGGGTGTTTCTCATGAAAGATTGGCGAGGGGGAGATGAGAGATTGGAGCTCAGACGAGCACTTGCCATGGAAATAACGATAAAACAAAGATAAAACAAAGACAGGCTCGCAACATCTCTTCTGTGTGAGAGAGGCTGCAGAGAAGAGAAAAGGGCATCCCTCACTAAACTACAAAGTCTATTTTGTACTCTGTCAAGGTAAGATAGGCTGTTTTTAGCAGCTCCTGCCCAGATGTGGCAGCAGTAATCCATCCTTGGACGTACTTGACTTTTATGTAGATAGAGAATTGCATCAGTAGTGAGATATCTTCTGGAGCGGCAGAAGGATCCCACCAGTTTCCCAGCGTCCTTGGCAACAGACCTGATGTATGTGTTCCATTTTAGATCAGAAGTAAAGGTCAAACCCAGAAGCTTGTCAAAACATGGAGTCTCCCCAAGATGAGAGCCATCCATTTCAATTGATGCCAGATGGGGATCAGAGCGTTGATGATGTAAAGATAGAAGCTTGGTTTTGGATGTATTAAAAGTGACCAGCTACCTCTTCCCCCACTGTACCACGTGCTCAAGATCAGAGGAGAGAGAATTAGAGAGAACTTTGTCATTTACAGCCTTAGATGTGTTGCCATAGATGGTCGTGTCATCAGCATAGATGTCAACGAATGATTTAAGTATGTGTTTTGGGAGATCATTGATGTAGATCAGGAAGAGAGTTGGGCCCAGGTTGGACCCCTGAGGGACTCCAGCATTAATACTGTGGGCCTCTGATTTCTACCCATCAACCACTTATGAACCTATCAGAAAGAAATGATTTAATGATTGTGTAAATATTTCCAGTGATACCATAGCTGGAAATCTTGTGAAGTAGGCCCTTATGCTATACCTTATCAAAGGCCTTCGATATGTCAAGAGCAATTACCCTGGAAAGGAAACCTTTGTCAAGAGATTCATTAATCCTATGAGATATAACCGTTAGCACATCTGCTGTAGATCTTGCGGAGCGGAAACCATATTGCATGTCACTAAGAAGGTTGTTTCTGCTGAGGTGGTTGACTACTTCTTTATTTAATATGGACTCCTACAACTTACTCATGACAAACAGGAGACTTATTGGTCTGTACTGAGAGGGAGATGACTTTTCACCTGAATTCTTAAATACAGGGTATACTGATGAGGGTTTCCAGGGTGTTGAAAAGCACTTCTCCTTAAGGCAATGCTTAAACAGTTTTGTAAGTATAGGGGCAAGTTCTGGTTGTAGCTTTTTCAGCACTATAACTGGAATGCCATCAGGGCCAGTTACTTTAGTGGAATCAAGGTTCTTGATTAGCTTGGCGACCTCACGCACAGATATTTGTATGTTGCATAGCTTGTTGTCTGTTATAGAAGGAAATACGGGGAGTTGATGGCCTTCGTCGCATAGGGTAGAGTTAGCTGCAAAGTTCTTGGCAAATAGTCTGGCCTTGTCTGATGCTGGCGAGATTACCTCAGGTCCATTGATGATGGTTGAGATAGAATGCACGCTTCTGTTCAGGATCCTGTTTGCTATTTGCCAAAACTGGTGGGAACCAAGCCGTTGCTCAGTTACTTTGGATTTAATGGACTGAGCATATAGCTCTCTTGCATTTTTATTACTCTTTTTTATTCTTTATATTACTACTATTATTATTATATATTATTATTATATTATATATTTATAATTATATTATACATTATTATTATATTATTATTATTATTATATTATACATTATTATTATTATATATTATTATTATTATATTATTATTATATATTTTTATTATATATTTTTATTATATTATTATATTATATATATTATTATTATTATTATATTATTACATTATTATTATTATTATTATATTATTATATTATATATTATTATTATTATATTATTACATTATTATTATTATTATTATATTATATATTATTATTATATTATATTATTATTATATTATATATTATTATTATATTATTATTATATTATTATTATAATTATTATTATATTATTATCATTATTATATCATTATTATAATTATTATTATATTATTATTATATTATTATCTTATATTATTATTATATTATTATTATTATATTATTATTATATTACATATTATTATATTATTATTATATATTAAAGAAATCGTTAAAGGTTACTTCATTTTTTTTCAAGCCTTTCATTTATTTTCTGTGGCTAAAGTAACAACACATCTGTCTACACTGTTGTGTGACGGAATCAAAAAAGGAAATAGCAAAGAAAAACTTTCATCTATAGACGGTTTATTGATATACATGTGGCATTAATCTGCATATGAAGACAACAACTACTGTGAAAAAGAATGAACATGAAATCACAGAGGAGTCTTCTCTTTTGGACAGCTGGGAGACAGAGGGAATAATCGGTGAAGATTAAAGTTGGAAGTTGGCAAGAAGGAGTTTAGGTGAATGTTTATTATTTATTTTTTTTAAATCTCAGGTTCATTCAAGGTATTTCGACCAAGGAACATGATATTTTTTATTAATGAAATTTTTAAAGGTTACTTCATTGTTTTAAGTCTTTCATTTATTTTATTGACATAAAGTTAATCTACATCTGAATAAGAAGCATCCGTGTATTTTTCTGTCCAGATAAAACTCTGATACTAGAATATTTAGAGCTGAACAACTCATACAAAGGAATTTAAATAAAGTTTGGTAAAAATTTATAACTGTAAATGTTTTATGATTGAACAAAACATTAAAAGCTATCTAATTATTTTGGACTTGATATCAATGAAACAAAACTAATTGATAAAAATAAGACAAAACTAATCAATTAGGAAAAAGACAAAACTAATTGATAAGAAAAGACAAAACTAATCGATAAGAGGAAAGAAGACAAAACTAATTAGTGAGACAATAGAAGACAAAAATGGGTGATCAGAAAAAGATAACAAAACTAATTGGTAAGAAAAAGATACAAAATAATTCATAAAAAAGAAAACTATACTTATTAATAAAAATGAAAAAACTAATTGATATGAAAAAAAAGACAAAACTAATTGATAAAAAAGAAGACAAAATTAATTGATAAAAAAGAAGACAAAACTAATTGATAAAAAAGAAGACAAAACTAATTGAAGATAATTTCTTTTTCTCTCATTCATCCACATACACAGAAATACACACTACAAAAAAAATGCTATTTGGGTGGGTGGGTGGGGGGATCTAGACAAGAATAAGGATCGCAATCGACTGAGAAAAAAAAGAACAGATTTTGATCGACATCGGTTTGACCATGACTTTTTTTGCAAAAACTGAATGCGTGTGTGAAAAAAACAAACATGACGATCAGTGAAAACAATAAGGAACACAAATTATATCATAGAAATATTTCAGTGACAATTTTAATTCATTCAAAACCGAGGCAAATACATGTAAAAATCAACTTTTAAAAGGTAAGTCTTTAGTTGATACTCTATCGCACTTTGACACAAAACTTTCTCATAAAACTATTTAAACCAAACTTTTTAATGGCTGACATTTTATTTTTTAAATATGGAAAAACCCACTATTCCAATCCACAGTGTCCCATTTTGGGAGGTACAAGCTCCCCAAAATGAGGCATTCTGGATTGATACTTTTATTTAAAAAAAACAAAAAACAGAAAAAAACATTCATTTATTTAAATATATTTTGTTTAAATATGTTTTTTTCCTTACATTAAAAACTTACCGTGTCTTTGCTTTAATAGATTTTATTAAAATGTTTTATATAAAAAAACAAATTGCATAAAAAATAAATCTTGGTCATGAAAGTCTAAACACACTTGTTAGTTTATATTTGTTTACAGGGACTCTCTCTCTCTCTCTCTCTCTCTCTCTCTCTCTCTCTCTCTCTCTGTGCGTGCGCGCGTGTGCGTGTGCGTGTTTGTGTGCGTGTGCGTGTTTGTGTGCGTGTTTGTGTGCGTGTGTGTGTGTGTGTGTGTGTGTGTGTGTGTGTGTGCAAAGGTCATGGTCAAACCAGTGTCGATCAAAATCTGTTCTTTTGTTTTGCCCAGTCAATTGGGGTCCTTATCCTTGTCTTGATCCCATTTTTTAAGCATTCACAGCAGAAGCAGCAACCGATGCTGACAGCTTAAAAACTGAATTCTGAATTGTTAACCAATATCAAGTTTTGAGAGAAGAAGCAGCAGCAGCAGCGACCACCGCTTCTTCGCGTACTGCATTTTTTTTCACCTTTTTATTTGTCGCTCCCATTTTTTTCTTCTACTGAAAATCAGGCTGAACATATGTATGTTCACTTATTCCTTATCTATATAAATATAACAGTAGATGTGTGTATGAGTGTGTAAATATTTAACCAATAAACTATTAAACTACTGGTCACATAATGCTGAACTTAACAGAAAATAGTAATCATACACCAAGGATGGTTTATAATAAAGAAAATCTTTGTTTGGATGGATGAATTATGCATACAGGAATATGTTGAAATGCAAAATGTTCATTTCAACTTGCCGACATATTTCTATTACTTTTGCACATGTGCAAATTCATTCATAGTTTGAACTTGTTTCATTTTAAATCTTTCTTGTCTATCTGTTGATAGATCAAATGGTTGGGAACGCAGCTGGATCACTAAATGTCTTGTTTCGATTCTAACTGATGGCATCCAAGTCATTTTTTTTTAAATCTTTTGCAATCAGTACTATATCTGAGGTACAATATAATATTCAATAGAGAATTGGCTCCGTAATAATAAATACGAAATCTGCATGAATCCAAATATATTTACGCGTATTTTACAACCAGGCAAATCCCCCCCCTACTCATATATAATAAAATAATAAGACCACATTATTTCAACTTCATATATACAAACTTTGATACTATCATGATTCACACACACACACACACACACACACAAGCATACACACACACACACACACATAAGCACCTTCAACGTTTTATTTAAATAAATATTTTTGTTAAATTACCAATCATATTCAATCTTACTAAACTTTTAACTTCAAAAGTCAACCTTGCAATTCTTGTTCCCTCAAAAATTTAATGCATAAATTGCATCTCCAAAGTAAAACATTAGGGAAATGTAAGAATCCATTTTGGATGACTAAATAGAATCTAGTCTATGGCTTCAATTCTTTCTTACCTCAAAATGTGTGCCAATGATTTCAAAATATTCCTGCAGAGGTAAATTGCCATTGAAGGTCAATTTGTATTCTCCAGTCTGCTTTTTGTTAAAATGATTATTCAATCGAGTGACCAATTGATCAGCAAGTAAATAGATTGCGTCAAAATCATCGCACTGCAGTCGGTACCTTTCTACGAAGGAGGAAGAAAAGATATTAAAATTTAAAGAATTGTCAAAAAATGCGTACGTTTTTCAATCATTCAATCGAAACAAAATTGTGTGCATTTATTACTTTACCAAGGAAATTATATTTTTGCTCAGGTTTGTTTACTTCCTCATAAGCTCATAATGCTGGACCAATCATCACATTTGGTTAAAATATTGGATACGGTTTACCTGAGAACTGATTTAATTTTATGATTTCTAAGTCAAAAGTTAAGGTAACAGAAATGGAGAAAGTGACACTTTTATCAATAACTTCAGTTCTGTTTATCACAGAGATTCACTATTTGGCCAATATTGTAGTCAATGAAGTCTGTATCCCGTATTCTTTATCTATGCCTAAAACTAAATGAAAATTCTATGGAGTAAATTTTCTTTCTTAGAATTGTACTTCTGTGGAACAGAATGCTGTGGGGCTGCATCTTAGCTAACTATTACATGGTAATTTTCAAGTCTAATGTAAATAAGTTCTTGAATTATCCTCTTAAATAATCCAACCCTACTCAAGTTCCACCATTACAAATCATTATAATGTTTTCTACCCAACACTCATTAACCCTTATCCTTGAGTGGCTTTTGGACCTTAATAATGGGGTGATCCTCCCTCCAATAAAAAAATTCCAATATGACATTGACATTTTGGCAAAATTTAAACTTCCAATTTTTCTAAACTTGATGTATGTATCTGATGTTTTTTGATAATAATAAACACCATGCTATAATTCCAGGCTAGTCAAACAGTTTTTGAGTTATCAACGTTTCCATGGAATAAGTTTAAGAACACTCACATTCAATATAGAAAAAGTATGATCGATGGTAAAACTTTGGCCCATCCTTACGTTGTCTGGCAGAGTTATGCTGTCACAGGATTAACTTGTGTTCTTGTTAAAAATAGCTAATGAAAGCTGAAATATTATTTTTAGTAAACTGTCTCTTAAACTCACATTCATTTGCGGAATCCATTATACTTGAAAGGAAATTAAACATAACAAAGCAATGATACATTTTAGCTATGTCTTTTCTTGACATATGTAAACATGACAGAGCAATGATACACTTTAGCTATGTCTTTTCTCGACATATGTAAACATGACAGAGCAATAATACATTTTACATGTGTCTTAATACAAACATAACAGAGCAATGATACATTTTACCTATGTCTTTTCTTGACATACTTAAACATGACAGAGCAATGATATATTTTAGCTATGTCTTTTCTTGACATGTAAACATGACAGAGCAATGATACATTTTACCTATGTCTTTTCTTGACATACTTAAACATGACAGAGCAATGATACATTTTAGCATATGTCTTTTCTCGACATATGTAAACATGACAGAGCAATGATACATTTTACCTATGTCTTTTCTTGACATACTTAAACATGACAGAGCAATGATACATTTTAGCATGTCTTTTCTCAACATATGTAAACATGACAGAGCAATGATACATTTTACCTATGTCTTTTCTTGACATACTTAAACATGACAGAGCAATGATACATTTTAGCATATGTCTTTTCTCGACATATGTAAACATGACAGAGCAATGATACATTTTACCTATGTCTTTTCTTGACATACTTAAACATGACAGAGCAATGATACATTTTAGCATATGTCTTTTCTCGACATATGTAAACATGACAGAGCAATGATACATTTTATCTATGTCTTTTCTCGACATATGTAAACATGACAGAGCAATGATACATTTTATCTATGTCTTTTCTCAACATATGTAAACATGACAGAGCAATGATATATTTTAGCATATGTCTGTTTTCAATATCTATGAACATGACAAAGCAATAATACATTTTACATGTGCCTGAATACAAACATGACAGAGCAGTGATACATTTTACTATATGTTTTTCTCAACGTGTACAAACATACCAGAGCAATGATACACTTTACCTATGTCTTTTCTCAACATATAATAAATTAAGTACCATCACTGCCATTCAGTATTTGTGTATTTTGATGTTTCTTATAAGTGTAAATTAATTCCAACCAATTATTTTAACATTTCTTTCCAATGTGTGAACACTTGTGCATTTTATGACATACAGATTTAAATGGAACGTGACATGAAATATAAATACCAAAGTCAGTGAAGATAATAGTCTGAAATAACAACATTAATAATCCAGAAAATTTTAACAAAAATAATATAGATTTACTTACCAGATTTTGAAGCTAAAATTGTTACTATGGGTCCGTTATAATACTGGAAACCTAATGCGGTCCCTGGACCAGAAGGATTTATTCCAAAGAATTCTGGAAAAATAATGCAAAGTTTATCTAAAAGTTCAACTGTTTAATGGAAAACATTGCATAAAATGTTTTAAAGAAATTATATTTCTGAAATTAGTCTTAAACAGTATATCTTGGTCTACTTTTTCATGTTTGATATTTTTGCATAAAAATGAATGTAATATTTAATTTAAAAAAATATAAGTATAACGCAGACACATACTGCACCAACCACACCGGGTGTCCTTAACCTCATAGGATTCCAGCCGATATGACAGGTGTTCTTTCAATCGTACATTGTCCCATCACAAATTGGCCTGTTGATCGTCTTCACCCACTGTGTTTTCATGGTGGGGTGCTTTGCCTCTCGATCAAATCGTCTCCTACCCTGTGTAGGTAGTCTCCGGGTACATCAATCACTCCGCTGGTCCTTGCAGCTTGCTGCAAAATGAAGAGTCCTCACCACAAACAAACAGAACTCCGGTTTATAACAATAACAAACTATTTATTAATTTCATTACTTCATAACAGCTACTGTCTAAATTGAGGTGACTGACTATAGCAGTGAAACGATGTAACACCAGACCAGCAAAGTCACAGATTTCCCATTAACACAGGCTAGTTAACATCATAACATCAGGCCCTGAGGGCTCCCAAATCGGGAGCGCTTGACCAGCTCAGCTGTTCAGTTTGCTAGCTATGACTCTACTCTTTTTAGAATTCCTTTTTCTAAATCCAACCCCTTTTCCCCACCTCTCCTTCAGAGAGTCGTTACAAACATCCTTTCTTTCTTCCTCTTAGAGCTTATCTCTACCAAATTTTAACCCTCATTATTTGCACTGAGGTTTTTAATTATTATCAAATTAGGAGTGATTAGTCATTCCAGGTCGAACAATGCTTGGCGGCGACCCTTACCCTTGACCCCCATTCTAAGTTGTCAGCCTTAATCAGCTAAGGATCTCTGGATCTCTTCATACCTCCCAACAGAGGTCCTAAAAACAACCTTTCATGTTAACAGATGTATAACGACAATGAGATAAAAACAATTATTATTTGTTTTTTCTCTTTCTGACAAAATCCCATAGACATTTCTGTTTTGTCCCAATCAGACATCAATACCCCCTCTTCTGCCCTCTCTTCTTCTATCCTGTCCGGTCAAACACCCCCTCTCACCGCAATATGCATCTCGCTGCATGCATTCAGGACACCAATAGTGTTATATAAGTATGTGAATTGAGTAGGATTACCTCTGAAAGAAAAAAAAAACATGACTGACAAATCACTAACTACTTAAGCCCAATCCTAACAATAACTTCACATGCTTATATTTTCTATCAAATATCAATTTTTTTAGTGCAAATACATCACACATGAATACGTAAAGCAAAATAGTTTGGAACTAATTGCATAGTTGTATTAAATTCCCAAATCACTTAATTTCCTAAATAGTTATTTGAACACTGAACGCCTTAGCCTGAAACCTATCCATGCAAACAACTATATTAGTGGAGTAAATATGTAAAATTCAATTAAATCATGTCAAAAAAGATGTCTACACAACAAAGAGTGCAGCAAAATTTTAGTTTGTGCATGAAAAAGAATGCAGAAAAGAAAATGTAGGCAAACGTAACTGTTTGCAACATAAAATATTTTAAAGTTTTGAAATTAAGTGCTCATCTGAGCTTCAATCTCTTGTGTCCTCCCCCCACCAAACTTTCACAAAAAGCACTCGTCTAGCTACCATCAATATCTCCTACTCTCTATTTGTGCCTAAATCTAAACACAAATTCCATGAACAAAGATTCTTTCCTATAACTATCCGTCTGTGGAACTCTGTCCTGCTGTCCTGCTTTCCAGCTGATTATAACATGGTCGTCTTCAAATCCAATGTAAATAAGTTCTTGTTGAGTCGTCTCCTTGAATAGTTAAATTCTACCCAACTTCCACCACCAACGATCACTATGCTGTCGTCTCAGTGACCACCTTACATTAATTAACCTTTATCCTCGAGAAGCCTTCAGGCCTTGATAAGTGATGACTCCCTTGTAAAAAGAATTAATCTAAAACTGTATATTTTAGTTTACCTACTCAAATGTGATGTATTTGTGTTAAAACAATTTAATCTTTAATAGAAACAAGTATATGAAGTTACCATTTGAAGTGTGTAGGTGCCTCCAGAATAATAAAACTAAAAAATTTATAGAGACACGATGTAGGGAGTTGAGCAACAAGATATCTTTTCACATTACACTTACAGTAACTCCTCGCTACTTCACGGTTCAATTATCATGGATTCGCTATTTCACTTTTTTTTTTTTTTAAGATATTAATATTGCATGTTTTAACCATAAATCCACCATAAATTCATAAAAACCGAGATAATCGAACATTCTGTACATATTTATATACAGTACTGAACTGTAATAGTGTACTATACAACCTAACAAGTGTTACAATCTATCTATTATCTATAATATGAATCTAACCTGTCTGTTTAAATGTATGTATGTTTGTATATCTTGCAAAAACTTTCGACAGAGGCAAGATTGGTATCATTTGAAGCTCAACATCTCAGACAACAAATATCGAAAAATTGGCCCAAAACATTAATTCCTTCACCCTAAACTTGGCCGTTTTGTACAAGGAGGAATCGATTTTTTTCACTGACATTTTAGCAAGCCATCGTCACTGTTGAATCGACTTCGGTTAATTTTAACGCTTTTGACTTCCAGTCGTGTCATGGCGACATCGGCTAAGACGTCAGATTTTATTTCATTTTCTTTTCCGCTTTGTGTCACAGGTTCGAGCCTGCCTGCCTACTACCCCTTTTTTTTTTTTTTTTGCTCTACACACACTTCCAAACACCTGGACAACGCCGGGCACATAGGCTAGTTATTAATATAGTAAAGAGTGGGTTATAAACATTACAGAGATGGTTTTAAACAATTAAATAAGGCAAAAATAATGGTTTGGTTCTACTTCACGGATTTTAGAATATGACGGGTGGTCTCGGTCCCCATATACCATGATATTCAAGGGAATACTATTACTGTACACGTCTGCATGTCAATAGTTAGGGAAGCAGGAGTCTGAGGTAGAATTCCAAAGTCTAGTAGTTCGTGGGAAGAAACTTATGCTGTTGCATTTTTTTATTTCAATAAATAATCGATCAATGGTAAATCAACAAAATGTGGAGGTGAGGAATACACGCATAAATAGAAACACGAGAAGTGGCAATAATTTTATTAATACAGAAATTTAATTAGTTTATCTTTCCAGGGAGATAATTCATGGTTATTTATAGAATAGTCTCCCTTGTTTATTTGAAATCTATTCATCTAAGGTAATGTTATTGGTCGGTTTGTCATGCTCAAATTCAAACAGATTTTTCATTACTAAAAAACGAACATTGAACGGTTGCAACATGAGAACGATCCGTTTTGTTTTAGATATCTTTTACTTTTATGAATGACATTATAAGCACTTTTTTTTTTAAATTACTTTAAGGTGGTAACTTCTCGTATCAAGGGAGATAACTTATCTCGACTTATTTTTAGATTTTTGTTAACGTTTTCTTTCAACAATAATTTTTGAATCACAAAACAGCAAAGATGTTTCAAAAATTTATTTTGAAATAGAAATGAAAACAGTTTTTATAAGCGAGTTAATAAAAGAAAGAAAACAAAAAAAAAAACAAAGAAAAACAACAATGAAAATTGAATTTGGGAATTCATACAAACAAATATCCTCCCATAACTTAGGAATATTCACTGCAGTCGAAATTAAATGGTTTGACTAGTTTTTTTTTTTTTTTTTTTTTTTTCACTTTTACCGAAACTAATGAAAACTCAAATCCATATCACATCTTCCCATGTTTATATTTGTGATTCTTGCAGGTTGTTTATTTTTTTGGGGGGGGGGGGGGGCATTTTCACATCAAACAAGACAGTGCCATTTTGATGCTATTATCTGGGATATAAATTGTAGGGATACTATGTAGGAAGTTGAGCAATAAGATGTCTTTTTACATTACGCTTGAACTTCTGCATGTCAGTACAGTCGAGAAAGCAGGAATTCAGAAGGGAATTCTAAAGTTTAGCAGTTCTAGGGAAGAAACTATTAGAGTAGAAGGCTTTCTGGTATCTGGGGATCTCTACTGTGTAGGGGTGGGATTTTGCTGCTTGTCGGGTTTGTCGGTGGTATTTACGTCGAGGGGGTACGAGGGGGCGTGTAGTTCGTTGGAGCATCTACCATTAAAATACTTGTAAAACAGGCAGAGGGATGCAACATTTTATCGATGGGACAGAGGTTGAAGCCTAACTGACAGTTCGGGACCTATTAGGTTGCTGACTCTCTTTTGACTAGTAATAGATGAATCAGGCCAAATATGGCAACAATACTCCATGCAGGGGCGAAGTTTGAAGCATGTGAATGTAACACCACCCCCCTACCCCCCCCCCCCACCAAAAGAAACTGACAGAACTCCTTTGTACCAACACCAATAAATTTATATGTTGATGCATGCATTGGACAGCTTTTAGAAACTGATCCCATCATCATCATCATAATGATCATTGGTTTGATATCCATTTTACAAGCTGACGTGTTGGACCACTTTAAGAAATCGACTTTCATACTTACCCATCTCTGGCCAGGTCTTTATTCCTCTTTCTCTCATTTGCATTTTTATTACTTCCTCTTTTTTTAATCTTGAACTTTTTCTGTTAACTGACCTTGCTATCTCAACTGTTCTATATTTACTAACCCAAACAACATCATTTATTCTTTGAATTGGACTAAACTAGTGAAGTCTTCTGTTCTGCACAGATCTCCCTATAATCTATCAGATTTAATTTTCCTCTGAAAACATCTATAATATAAATCTCACCTGTCTGTTTAAATGTATGTATGTATGTATGTATGCATGTTTGTAGATCTGCCTAAAACTTTTGACAGAGGTGATGGATTTTCACAAGATCAGTATCGTTTTGAAGCTCGACCCTTTGGACGACAAATTTGGCTAAAACCATTAGTTCCTTCACCTTCAACTGGGCACTTTTCTACAGGGAGGGGTCACTTTTTTCGACAATATTTTTGATTGACTAGCCTTAATTTAAACCTTCATCACTTGGTTTGGCGATGGACGCAACGGCAAAGATACCACTTTTTTTTTTTCACATTCTTTTCCTCCTTCATGGTACGGGTTCGAGCCTGCCTGCCTACTACCACTTTACTTTTTTGCTCAACATACACCTCCAAACACACAGGCAACGCTGGCCACCCAGGCCAGTCATAAATAAGCCCGTCTTTAAGACTCTTATCACACATCAGAATAAAGACTTTTATAAGAGGTTTCGATTTTAATGAATGGAAAAAATAAATAAATAAACTTACCAGGGAAAATACTGTTGAGATTGGCCGAGGATTTGTTTGATTCAATTGTGATTTTATGATTAGCATTTTTCACTGGTAGACATGGCTTAACGACGGTGTATAAAGGGAGTTTAATGGTGCTGGTCATTTGCCGGGAACTACCTGCATAGAGAAACCGTTTAAAGATTTAAATTTTGGGAATTGAATAAAATTTTTAATTTTATCATAGTTACGAATAAACATACAAACTAGGATTTTTTAATTTTGCAATAAATCATCTATATATTAATATGATAGCGTGTGTGTTCTTTTCTGTGTCACACTTACATCCGGGTCATTTAATTGTTATGTACTTCTATTTCTTGTAATAATTTTACCAAGAATTCATCATAAGCTTTGGTTTCGGTTTCGATTTTGATTATGGCTGAAGGAACTCAAGTTATATATATATATATATATATATATATATATATATATATATATTTGGATTTTACCGTCACTAGATTATTTATCTTCCACCAGACTATCCATTTATGTGTAATCACCTTTTTCTTCACCATATTCCCTTTGCTTCACTTTTTTTGTTATCAAGTAAGATCTTTGACTTGTTGTTTCATCAAATACTTTTGCATGCAAAATCCGATCCCGCATTTTGCTAATTCCTACCCTCTGATGAGAAGGAAAGTATTTCTTCGAAACTCCACAGATTAAGGACTATCCACTTATCTAGTGTTTCCTTTTCAGATTAAATATGTTTTTAACTCATTTCAAAGAGTTTTTTAACATGTTTTATTAACTGTTTGCTCGTCTATATATAGATATATATATATATATATTTTTTTTTTCATAAGTTTTTATTTCGGTTTCAATTCAAGTCATAGGGATATATTTTTTTTTATCGTTGAAATCGCAACTTTATGATATAGAAAAATCGATAGAACATTAAATCTATAATAATATATATGAAATCTGCAAGAATTAAAATATCATATTTAAGCGTACTTTACGACCGGACTTTGCCGGGCGTTCGTGCTAGCTTATATAAATACTTTTGCAGTTTTAACAAAAAACCTACAATAATATCAGAGCGTCTCCATTTACACTGAACATCTAGGGAATGCCAACATCAATATATTTCATATGAATGAGTGCTCTGTGGAATTTCCACAGGTCCCACTAGTCGTCATTATTATGCAATCAAGCATCGTCGTTATTTTGCAATCATTTATCCTCATTATTATGCGAGCAATCAGCAGTATTCTTATGTAATTGCTCACTTCACGATTGTGCAATCAATCTGCATCATTATTATGTAATCTGCATCATTATTATGTAATCTGCATCATTATTATGTAATCTGCGTCATAATTATGTAATCAATGTCATTATTATGCAGTCAAACAGTGGAATTTTTATTCAGTCAAGCCTGCCTCCATTGCCCAGCTGTAAAATATGCTTAAATATTTTTTTTTTTTTTTATTACATTTTCACCCCAAACAAGGCACATTGCCACTTTAGTGTAGGGGGCTACTATCAGGGGCAGCAACTACTGCGGCACTATGTTGGGATTTGGGCAGCAAGATGTCGGTTCACGTTACACTTGAACTTCTGCATGTCAGTACAGTTAGGGAAGCAGGAACCTGGAATGGAATTCCAGAGTCTAGTGGTTCTGGGGAAGAAACTACTGGAGTAGAAAGATCTTTTGCATCTAGGAATCTCTACTGTGTGGGGGTGGGATTTAGCTGCCTGTCGGGTTTGTCGAGGGTGTCTACGTCGTGGGGGCACAAGTGTCTGCAGTTCGTCAGAGCATTTACCATTAAAATACTTGTAGAACAGGCAGAGGGATGCAACGTTTCGTCGATGGGACAGAGGCTGAAGCTTAGATGCCAGTTCAGGGCCTATCAGATTGGCGACTCTCTTTTGCACCTTGTCTAGGAGCGAGAGACTAGTAGCAGATGCACCAGCCCAAATGTGACAACAATACTCCATACATGGGCGAATGGTGGCCTTATAGAGGTACAGGATACTTTCAGGTGTCAGTAGTTTTAATATAATATTTTGATTAATGCAGGTTTCATATTTATATATATATTATATTGGACCCAATATACAGTAATGATGTAAAGTTGAAAACAAATGACTTGTGCGCCACCACCGAGGATCGAAACCAAAACGTTTAGCTTACAATTTACTTTTTCCATTGAGGTTAATACCTGCGCTATGAAATCATGTTTGCTGCAAGCCTAAAAATTAAAACATGAACCAATAGCTATTACGTTACGCATGCATATTCAACAATATTAACCTGGCAAATTCCATTTTTTTAATTTTCACAGTTTTGCACCGATTTTCCCCAGTGAAAACCTAAATATAAAGTTTTGCATGGGTTTGAATACCCTATATTTTAAGTTTCATGTCTGTAGACCAAAAATTGACAGAGGAGTTTGGTAGGCAAAATTTTTTAAACAAATATATATACGCATATATAAATATATAAAGAATGAGGTTTGTGTTCACCTTTTTATGCAAATATTACCCAACTATCAATCATGTCAAATATCTGCATGAATATAATTACATGTGATAGTTAACTAAAGATGATCATCCCATAAGAAAAGCGAAAAAAACTCATAGGGAATGAATTAAAATAAATGTTTAAAAGAATATGCAAATTAGTTACATCTTTTGCAGATGAATGCAATTCCATGACCCATATATAACAAAGTTGTATTTACTTTTTAAATAAATAAAAAAAAAAGGGGGTTTAATATAAATACACACACAAAAAAAATTTAGAGGAGTATAGATGTGTGTTATTTTTTTGCTTTCATTTTACTTTAGTTGAAATTCTCAGAAATCAAGGGACCCCTTTCCTTGAACTAACCCGATATAAGGTATATTAATATTCAAATATTCCATTAAAGTTCTTTTTCACGTCTAAAACACTGAGTTTGTGTACAAGTCGAGAACATATTTTCCTCTAATTCACTAGACAACTGTGTTATAGTATATCTTACTTGTGGTCTTTAAGTCTTACTGTATTCCAGGTCAAGATTTCATCTAGTCTGGTGGAATAGCCAACTTTGTGTTGTTACTATATGCAACTTCAACTGAAAAAAGTGCAAAATTTCTCATATAATTCAATATGTGTGTGTATGTGTATTGTTTCATTTTACTTCAGTCAAAGTTCTCAGAAATCTTGTGGTCTTTACGTCACTGTATTCCAGGTCAAGACTTCATCTAGTCTGCTGGAATATCCAACTATATGTTCTTACTATATGTAACATCATTTAAAGAAAGCGCACCATTCCTCGTATAATCCAATGTTGTGTAACCATACTGAATGGAGTCTTAGTTGGTCTGTGAATACTTCATGTTATTTTGAATATTTAGTCAGGTTTTAATTGTAAAGGGAAGTGTCAGGTTGTTTTGATAAATCCTTGTACAGAGATACCCATCACACACTTGAGGATAGGCATTCAAGTTCTCACCCATATGTTTTCATATGCGCCCCCTTTAAGTCAGGCATAATAAAGTCACTCATTTACCTGTAGAAGGCCATACGTAAGTCGCACACACTCGAGCTGTTAGACTTATAGGGAGTCCTGGGGAATGAAGGTAAAACGATGCAAATATTTCTTTTGTCTCGTTTGGTTCTGAAAAAGAAAAAAAAATAAAGAAAAAATCAAGCACTTGCTGACACCATCCCTCCTCCTTCAATTGCCACCACTACTTCCTTTTTATAGTTGACATTTGGGTCAAAATTTGAGGGAGAGAGAGAGACAGAGAGAGAGAGAGACCCATTGGCCCCATCTGAAGATATCCTGAAATACTCCATCTCTTGGATTTTTCCCTTTGAATCCAATTAAAATCAAACATGGTGAAGGGTGAAGAGGGGGGAGGAGTTCTTCTCAGTCTATGAGCAAAATTCACTTGTAATGTTAGGTTGCATAAAAGTGTTAACGTTGGTCAAAATTCGACTTCCTTCTTTAATCAGATTTTTTTTTAATTATCGATTTTCGGTACTTACTTTTGATACAAAACCTTATGTCAGAACAATCCCAGACACATCGAGTACCTTCGAGTGAATTTAAAAAAAAAACATCAGCCCAGTCATTTCCGAGTCCATAAGGAACAAACTCACACAAAGTTTGTTTTATATAATAATAGATTTTGTGTTATTGTGATAAATAGGAAAATTCCTCTCGGAAACAAATTCTCATTCCCTCAGTTGCAGTGTAATAATTTTGGATGGAATTTGATCGGGAAATATGATCTTGACATCAATCGACGATCAATTTATAAGTTATTTTTATTATTTTGTAGAGTAGAGACAGACGCAAAAAATTAGTTTGTACATACCAAGAGATGCGATTTCAAATTCCAATTGGTCAGTGGAAAGAGGAGGCGGAACGTCAATGTTGCATCTGATGTTTTCGATAAGGATTTTTGAACTGAACAGGAGCTGGAAAAAAAAGAAACAAAACAACGGCAAAATAACCAATCGAGGTGCTTACCCAGTTTTACCAAGATATTTAAAACTGCTCGTAAAACTAAAGTAAACAAAATGGCACAAAAATTGCATTATGTACTTACCTGTGAGGTTAAAAAATAATGTATTAAAAATTACACAAATTCATCAAATATTTAGTAGCATTATATTGTGATTTTAATTTTTGTAATTTATATATATATAAAAGTGAAATTGTCTGTCTGTGTGTGTACATTTCCCTACCAAACTACTCTGTCAATTTTCAGTTTACAGACTCGAGATTTGGTATAAGGGGTATTGAGATTTGGGAAAATCTTTTTAATCAGTTTTCGGCCAGAAATTTGCCTGTTTTGACCTTTGAAAACTCTACCAAACTCCTCCGTCTAAACACTTGAACTTTAGATGTAGCTTACTTGGACATGGATCAAACTTTTTAATTTGATTTGAGCCCAAACCAATAAATGTTAAGGGGTCAGAATTGGGGTCAAAGTTAAAAAGAATTTGACCTCTGCGGTCTCTACCAAATTACTCAACCAATTTCTGGTCTAAACATTTGAAATTTTACATAAAGTATATATAGTGTATATAGGGCAAACGTTTTAATCGGTTTTTGGCTGAAAATTTGGCTGCCAAGGGGTCAAAGTTCAAAAGATTTGACCTTTGCGATCTCTAGCAAACTATTAAGCCAATTTTGGGTCTAAACATTTGAAAGTTTACATAAAGGGTAATCAGATATGCAGCAAGCTTTTTAATCAGGTTTTGGGAGAAAATTTGGCTGCCAAGAGGTCAAAGTTGAAAGAGTTGACCTTTGCAGACTCTACCAGACCCCTCTGCCAGTTTTGGTGGTGCAAAACTATTCTGGTCATGAAATTAATTTTAATCATCCTTGGAAGGGTATTCTACTAGTATATATATATATATATATATATATATATATATATATATATTATATATATATATATATATATAATATATATACATCTATATATCTATAAAAGTGAACGTGTCTGTGTGTCTGTCTGTCTGTGTACATTTCCCTACGCAATAACTCTGTCAATGTTTAGTCTATAGACTCGAAATTTGAAATACCGGGTACTGAGATTTGGGAAAATCGATGTGACGGGTGTCAGCCAGAAATTTGGCTGTTAAGGGGTCAAATTTCAACGATTTGACCTTTAAGAACTCTACCAAACTCCTCCGACAATTTTGGGTCTAGACACTTGAAATTTTAGATATAGGTTCCTTGAACATGGATCTAACTTAATAAAGTGATTTGAGTCCGAAACAATAAATTTTAAGGGGTCATAATAGGGGTCAAATTTTTAAAAAAATAACCATTTTTTTGTTTTTTTTGCTTTTTTTGCACATCATACACCTCCAAACATCCGAGCAAGGGGTCAAAGTTCAACGATTTGACCTTTGAGAATTCTACCAAACTCCTCCGCCAATTGTGGGTCTAAACACTTGAAATTTTAGATATAGGTTCCTTGGACATGGATATAACTTAATAACTTGATTGAGTCCAAAACAATAAATGTTAAGGGGACATAATAGGGGTCAAAGTTTAAAAAAATTGACCGCTTTTTCTTTTTCTTTTTTTTCTCAACATACACCTCCAAACACCCGGGCAACGCCGGGCTGAAATGCTAGTAATATATATATATAATATATATATATATATATATACAATATATATATATAATATATATATAATATATATATATAATATATATATATATATATATATACTCGGGTTTTTTTTATATTCAAAAGTAATGGA
>NC_136511.1:41001828-41014328 GCF_053919585.1 Euprymna scolopes | reverse complement strand
ACAGTCAAGGAAGCAGGAATCCAAAGGGGAATTCCAAAGTCTAGCAGTTCTGGGGAAGAAACTATTACAGTAGAAGGCTTTCTGGCATTTGGGGATCTCTACTAGGTAGGGGTGGGATTTTGTTGTGTTGGTGTATGAGTATCTTGTGTAGGAGACAGGGAGTCTCATCGTGGGCGACGAAGCGTTTCACTGAAGAACCACGGCAACACACAGCGAACCAACAAACAATGACAGCCACGGCGCGAAGGTAACTAACAAAGCTCAGCTGACTGCACGAATAGAAACGGAACCCAACGGTCACTGTACTGATCGCCACGAACGTCAGAACCCAACTGCCTCGCACCTCCAATGGACCGATTTTTATTCCTCAAGATGGCCTAGCTAATTTGCGATCCTGCGAGATTCCGTCTCTAATAAAAGCAGGCAGGCGCCATCTTTCGTCCGTTGCCCCGACCACAGGATCAGCCACCACCCCACACGCCAGGCACACACGGACCCTCTTGCGCCGAGGGCTACGGTTAGTCTCACACTTCCCCCTGGTCTCCAGATCACATACGTGACACGGCGGACGTGGCCGTTTGATCCGAGTACTCCTGCGGAGGGGTATTGCCGGGACTTCCTCATCGGAGCTCTCAGAAGTGTCATCGGCAGCATCAGCATCAGCATTAGAGCTCGCAGTTGAGTCATCAGGTTCGTGGGGCACAGGTTGGATCCATCGCTCATCGTCGGATGACTCGCTCCTTCCACTGCTCGCAGTTGAGTCACCAGGTTCGTGAGGCACGGGTTGGATCCATCGCTCATCGTCGGATGACTCGCTACTTCCACTGCTCGCCGATTGGTCAGCGCTTAGAGCGGGCCGGACATCCCTTACGTGGCGCGGAGTATCATCAACTAGTATGGTCTGTTCACTGATGACGCCGGTGACCCGCCCCCTCTAAAAGCTGCTGGTGCACCGGCTGCCGGGTGGCTTCACCCAGACGGTGTCTCCCACTTGGTACGTCCCCTGGGGTTCTCGTTGGTCGGGTAGACACACTTCAACGTCCTTGACGCGCACGTGGTAGTGATGAATCGCATCAGCGGGCGCACTGCCGCCAGTCACGGCGTCCTTAGGCATTGTGTTGTATCTGTAAACTGCCTCTGCGATCGTACACTTCTTCCTGGCCGCGATCCTCTTCACGGTTCGGTGGCACCGCTCCGCTATGCCGTTGCCGCTCGGCACATATGCGCATCGGTGTCGAAGGCGAATCCCCCAGTTGTCCATAAAATGCCTAAATTCCCTGCTGCAGAACGCCGTGTCGTTATCCGTGAGGATCTCCTCAGGTGGCCCCCTTTCGTAGAATATGGATTCCAATTCGTGGATGACACTGGTGGAATCCTGCCTCGCTAATTGGCGCCAAATCGCGAACCTCGTTGGCCCGCAGTCTATCAGCGTGAGGAAGTGTTGGTTGCCGTAGTGGGTTATATCCATACCCAACCGACTTCAAGTTGCGTCCACTCCCAGCTGTCCTTTCCGCCATCTGGCTGGGGCGGGGTCGATGGACTGGCACGTTTGGCACTCCCTGACCACTGCTCTTACTGCGCTTTTTGGTATTGATGGTCTAGCCAACTTCACAAAGTAGTAGGTCTGTTGTACTCCGGGGTGCCCACTGTCGTGATGTATCTTCCTGATTTTGTCCTCCTCGACGGAGGCAGCACACAGAGGCAATGGCTTAGCTTCTTTCTTCATAGCCTCATACCATCTCCGTGGTACCCGAGTAAGCTTGTCGGCGAGGTTGTAGTCCGAGGTGACGAGCACTACGTCTACGGACAGGTTGTACTCCGTCACCAGTTTTTTCACAGTCTCCAGCCTCCGTCTTATCAGCATTTTGCTGGCTGCCTTGGTGCGTGCCCTTGCCTTGCTCGTGAGTGTGTCCGACACCCAGTGGTGCACGCAAAGTGAGTCAGTGTGCACACGCAGTTTCTTCACTTCCCATTGAAGTGCCAGGTTAATGCCCTTTATTACAGCGTCGAGTTCTGCCAGGTTGATATGGGCAGCATCATTCGCCGGTTGCAGCCAGCAGGCATCCTCAACTACGGCCCCATCTTTCTCCAAAACTACACCGATCGCTAGAGAACTCGCGTCCACCCACACGCTCAGTTCGTCTCCCTGCACGCACCAGTCCCCTGTGGCGGGGTCATTCTTTTTCACACTAGCGACGGTCTCCTTTAACATTCGAACCAATAGTTCGTCGGTTATCTCATCGTCCCAGCCTTTAGTGACCGCATTTGCCCTCCTTTTTATGACGCCTGTCGCCGCATGAACCCATCCGCATACTGGAAGGTGCCCCACAAGTTTCCCGCACAGGGAGAACACGGCACGTCCTGTGTAAACGTCGGGTACGTCGGGAACTGCGGTTCCACGCCTCCACTTCAGGATCCCTCGCTCCTCTTGAACGCTCAAGCCCAATATGCGGGCGCCATCCTCAAGCCGCTCAGAGTCCTTGCAGTTTAGACCAAACTCGGCAAGTTTGGATCTTACGCGCGAAGATGACACGATATCTTCGTTCACGTATATATCGTCAATATACGCCGATGTTCCCTTTCTGATCCATTCGTCTTGTGACAACACGGCATTGACGATAGCCTTCATTATCTGGGGTGCTACGTTTAGCCCAAATCCGAGTCGCGTAAGACAGTATCTCTTCCCGGAAAACATCACTGTCTGGAAAGGCCACATCGCCTCGCCGATCCGGACCTGCAAGTATGCTTTTCTCAAGTCCAGTAGGGACACATTGGACCCCTGCCGGCGCCACTCTCGCAGCTTGCTGGCACAGACGTCGGCGTCCGCTGTGAACGCATCAACATGCGCATTCAACTCGCGGTAGTCTATTACCGGCCTTACCTTTGACTTGTTAGGTTGGGCAACTGCCATCAGTGGTATCAGGCCCTTGGGGGGTCCAAGTTTGTCGTAGGGGTATGGAATCAGCCAACCGTTCTTAATCCATTCACGGAGCTCGCTTTCGTATGCAGGCCTTATCTGGTCGGGCATACGGTACTCTGCCACTTTGTTTTGTAGTTTGGCCGGTTCCTTGTCTTCTGACCACCTCCAAGTGGCGGTCCACGCCTTCTGTTGGTCGTCGAATTCCGCACTGAAGTCCGGCTGGTCGACTCTTAGTGCTGCGCACACCGGGGGCCTATCCTGAAACTCTACAACGCCAGCGCGCGTTATGCACACGCCGCCCAGGGCTTTGATGGCATCGTAGCCTAGCAACAGGTCGAAACTCAGCGGCTTTTCGCGTGTCACCAGCGCTTCGACGTTGGCCGAGTTCCCAGTTCTTGTGCGAATGTGTACCACACCCACGCCGCAACACATTCGTATTTTTCCAGTAATGGTAGTTATCCTGACGTTCTTCTTTTTCCACGCCCGACAGAAGTCCGCACACACTATGGTGCGGGAGCAACCGGAATCAAGGAGGGCTGAACATAACGTGTCATTAACTCGGACCTGAATGACAGGGAGCGCCTTGTTTATTTTCTGTTCGGGGAAGAGGTCGGCACTGGCACCTTGTCCCCGTCCCCGTTTCCCGCACAGTCTCGGGCCATGTGCCCAGTCTTGTTACAGCGGTAGCAGCGAACAGCCGTCGACCGCCTTCTACAATTTCTTGCCATGTGGCCCCGCCCGTTGCATCTGTAGCAGATGACATCACCTTGCGGGCTGGGTCCCTGAGACGGTCCTTCGCCACTTGGTGGGGCCTGTGAGACGGCGACTACCGGTTCCTGCACCGGCGAGTCATCCTTCATTATTGTCTTGGCTCTGTCCACTAGGTCACTCAGCGGTAGTGAGGACATGGTAGAGGTTGCTCGCAGGAGCTGCTTTGCTCCAGCGGGGAGTCCTGACAGGAATTTGTAGGCTAGGGCTCTCTCGGGAAGACCGCCGAACAACACCGTCAGCTTCTTAAGTTCGGCGAGATACACGTCCACAGTTTCGCCCAAGCGTATAGACCTCGTCTCAAACTGCTCCCATGCAGTGGCGGGGTCAGTGGCGAACGCCTTGTACAACGCCGCCTTGATACTCGAGTAGTCACACTTCTCCTCAGCGCTGAGTTGCTGATATACAGCGAAGGCCCCGCCGGTCAGCCGCAGAGGAATCACGCGCTCGACATTTTTCACGCCGGACAACTGACAATGTAACTCGACCTTCTCAACCCAGCTGAGTACCGGGACGGATCCGTTGAATTCCAGTATCAACTTTAGATCGAACCTATCTGCCATTGAAGAAAAGAAAACCAAGTTCGGAGTGGGGGGGGCCGAAATAGCTTGTATGAGTATCTTGTGTAGGAGACGGGGAGTCTCGTCGTGGGCGATGAAGCGTTTCACTGAAGAACCACGGCAACACACAGCGAACCAACAAACAATGACAGCCACGGCGCGAAGGTAACTAACAAAGCTCAGCTGACTGCACGAATAGAAACGGAACCCAACGGTCACTGTACTGATCACCACGAACGTCAGAACCCGACTGCCTCACACCTCCAATGGACCGATTTTTATTCCTCAAGATGGCCTAGCTAATTTGCGATCCTGCGAGATTCCGTCTCTAATAAAAGCAGGCAGGCGCCATCTTGAAACTCTTTCGTCCGCTGCCCCGACCACAGGATCAGCCACCACCCCACACGCCAGGCACACACGGACCCTCTTGCGCCGAGGGCTACAGTTAGTCTCACAGTTGGGTTTGTCAGGGTATTTACGTCAAGGGGGCACAAGTGCTTGTAGTTCGTCAAAGCACCTACCATTAAAATACTTCTAAAACAGGCAGATGATTTCAACATTTCATTGATAGGACAGAGGTTGATGCCTAGCTGACAGTTCAGGACCTATTAAGTTGACGACTCTCTTTTGAACCCTGTCCAGGAGTGAGAGACTAGTAGCAGATGAACCAGCCCAAATGTGACAACAATACTCCATACATGGGCGAATGGTGGCCTTGTAGAGGTATACAATACTTTTAGGCATAAGTAGCTTTCTATAATGGTAGAGAGAGCCCACCTTCCTTGCAACAGCCGCAACAATGCCCTTGATGTATCTGTTCCAACTCATGCTCCCTGTGAACGTGAAGCTGAGGAGTTTGAACAAAGTTTCAGGTAATGTATCATTAACGATAGCTATTGGTGGTTGAAAAGGTTTCTTGTAGTTATTAAAGGAAACAAGTTTAGTCTTAGCAGCATTAAATGTTACTATCCATATTTGTCCTCATTCTACCACAGACTGGAAGAAGTATTTCCGTCATTGCCTTGGATATGTGTTCATTTATTTTTCCCTCGTGTCTGTTATTGTGGTGTCATCAGCAGATATCTCCATCTCATAGACAATTTTATTAGGGAGGTCATTTCTGAATATCAGGATTAATAAAGGTCCAAAGATCGACCCTTGAGGTACACCCACATTTATATCATATTGTTTTGACGTACAACCATCAAGGACAACCTGGATTCTTCTCTTATTTAAGAAGGATTTAATTATGTTAAGTATTCGTCCAGTAATACCATATCCAGGGAAGATCCTAACTTACCCTATATGTACTTCCGGGTTGCTTTAGCTCACACTACTGCATTTATATTTACTCTCTATCGCCCCCACAACAGCGGAGTTACTATCTTTCAAAGCATATCTGAGAAAATTGACCAAGTCCTATCTGCTTATCCTTCAGCTAACATTCACGTATGTGGTGACTTCAATGTTCACAACGTCGAATGGTTGACCCACTCAAACAAGACCGATGATGAGGGGAGGTTCTGTCATGATTTCTCCATTGCCTATGACCTCACTCAGATTGTTCAGGAACCCACCCGTGTGCCCGACAATGACGACCAGTATGCTAGCCTACTAGACCTTTTTCTCACAACTTGCCCTGAACTATGTTCAGTTTCTGTTCTGTCGCCTCTTGGATCTTCCGACCACTCAGTTGTATCAATTAAGATAAAAATGAAATGTAATAAGTCCCCAGACGTACCTCTCCATCGTACAGTATATCGATACACTAAGGCTGACTGGGATAGCTTCCGTACATTTATATCTGATCTACCTCTGCATTCCATGTTTAAAAAGGATGTGTCCTCTATAGTATTAGACCTGACTGAATGGTTAATTGTAGGTATTGACCATTTCATACCCTCTAAAAGTTTCAGCAAAAACCTAACAGCCAGCCATGGTTCTCTCCAGAATGTGCTGCTGCCATTGCGCACAGAAATCACTTTTTCCACTGCTTCAAACGTAATAGATGTATGGAAACTAAAGCCGTTTTCAGGACTGCCAGCAACCATTGTAAGAAAGTAATAAGGAACGCAAGAGAGTTGTATGCTCAATCTGTTAAGTCCAAAGTAGCTGAGCAGCGGCTTGGTTCCCACCAGTTTTGGCAAATAGCAAACAGAATCCTGAACAGAAGCGTGCGCTCCATCCCAACTATTATCAATGGACCTGAGGTAATCTCGTCAGCATCAGACAAAGCCAAACTCTTTGTCAAGAACTTTGCAGCTAATTCTACCCTTTGCGACCAAGGCCGCCAACCCCCAATATTTCCTCCTGTATCAGAAAACACGCTATGTGATATACGTATATCTGTACGTGATGTTGCCAAGCTAATCAAGAACCTTGATTCCAGTAAAGCAACTGGTCCTGACGGTATTCCAATTATAGTACTCAAAAAACTTCAACCTGAACTAGCCCCCATACTTACAAAACTGTTTAAACGTTGTCTTAAGGAGAATAGTTTCCCATCTCCCTGGAAAATCTCATCAGTATGCCCTGTATTTAAGAATTCAGGTGATCGCTCATCCCCCTCTCAGTACAGGCCAATAAGTCTCCTGTGCGTCATGAGTAAGTTGCTAGAATCTGTGTTAAATACAGAAGTAATCAACCATCTCAACAAAAATAACCTTCTTAGTGACACTCAATATGGTTTCCGTTCTGCTAGATCTACAGCAGATGTGCTTACAGTTATATCGCATAGGATTAGCAAATCTCTCGACGGTGGCAATCTTTCTAGGGCAATTGCTCTTGACATATCCAAATCTTTGATAGGGTATGGCATAAAGGTTTACTTCATAAGATCGCTAGTTATGGTATAGCTGGAAATGTCTTCTCAATTATTAAATCATTTCTTTCTGATAGGTTCATAAGAGTAGTAGTTGAGGGGCAAAAATCAGAAGCTCACAGTATTAATGCCGGTGTCCCTCAGGGGTCCATCCTGGGCCCAACTCTTTTCCTGATCTACATTAACGATCTTCCAAATCACATCCTTACATCATTTGTAGACATTTATGCTGACGACACTACCATTTATGGTTGCACATCTAAGACAGTAAACGACCAAGTTCTCTCCAATTCTCTCTCCTCTGATCTTGAGCACATAGTACAATGGGGAAAGGAGTGGCTGGTTACTTTTAATGCATCTAAAACCAAGCTTCTCTCTTTACATCATCAACATTCTAATCCACATTTGGCATCAATTGAAATGAATGGCTCTCGTCTTCAGGAGGCCTCAAGTTTTGACAAGCTTCTGGGCTTGACCATTACTCCTGATCTTAAATGGAACACGTACATCAAATCTGTTGCCAAGGCCGCTGGAAAAATGGTGGGATCTTTCTATCGATCCGGTAAATATCTCACTGCTGATGCTATTCTCTATCTATATAAGAGCCAGGTACGTCCAAAGATGGAATACTGTTGCCACATCTGAGCAGGAGCTGCTAGAAAGGACTTGTTCTGCCTTGATAGAGTTCAAAATAGACTTTGTAGCCTCGTAGGAGATGTCCTTTTCTCTTCGCTGCAACCTCTATCTCACAGAAGAGATGTTGCGAGTTTGTCTCTGATGTATCGTTATTTTCATGGAAAGTGTTCGACTGAGCTTCAATCTATGGTCCCCCCTCGCCAAACTTTCACAAGAAACACTCGTCTAGCTGTAAACACTATCAATAATTTCCCCCACTCTTTATCTGTGCCTAAACCTAAACGTAGATTCCATGAACAAAGCTTCTTTCTTAGAACTGCACGCCTGTGGAATTGTCTTCCGTTTTCCTGCTTTCCGGCTGACTACAATATGGTTGTGTTCAAGTCTAAAGTAAATAAGTTCTTGATGAGCCGTTCCATATAAGTTATCAAATTTACCAAATTTTCATTACTAATGATTACTATATTGTCCAATTTCTACTGTACACTCTTTAACCCTTATCCTTGAGTGGCCTCTGGGCCTTGATAATGTGGTGATGCCTATGTCAAAAAAAAAAAAAAAAAATATGATCTGATTTTTATGAGAAGACCATCATGCTATAGCCTGTCAAAAGCCTTAGATATATCTAGAGCTACTGTCTTATCCAGTGCATGGTATATATGTTCAGAGATTGCAGTTAGGATATCTGCAGTAGAACGGGCTTGCCTAAATCCATAGTGTTGGTCGGACAGAAGTTTAGCAACTGTAAGGTGGTGGACTAGGGTTTGATTAATTACGGATTCAAATATTTTGCCGAAAAGAAGGAGCTGGCTAATAGGACGATAATTTAATAGGTCAGTTCTTTCACCAGAATTCTTGTAAACTGGTACCACAGAAGCAGTTTTCCAGCAGTCAGGAAGCAAGATTCATTAAAGCATTTGTTAAAAAGTTTGGAGAGCACTGGAGCAACCTCAGTGGAGCATTTTTTTAATAGCACAGCCATGATGAGATCAGGTCCACATGGTTTAGAAGTGTCTAGGTTTTTTATGATATCATGTACTTGAGAAGGAGTGATTTTCAGATCATCTAGTGTGGTTTCTGTCCACAAAGGAAAATCAAGGAGGGAGTCGTTTGCTGGGTCCAAGTTAGAGTTTGAGGCAAACCAACGGGCAAGCATGTTAGCTTTCTTGGTTGCCATGCAAACAACCACATGATTGTTGGATAGTTGGAGAATTGTTAATTGCCCATTATTTACTAAACTGTTGTATATTTTCCAGAAATCACAAGTTCCTAATTTCTGTGCTTCAATGCGTTTTCTAGTGGTTTTGGTATATCCTCTCTTAGCTGTCGCTACTTCTTTCTTACAATTACTTCTAGCTTCGATAAACTTTTGTCTGTTTGTACTGGGACTTATACCGGATAAATCTGCGGTATGCATGTTGCCTCTGTGCAATGACAGCTGCACAAGTAGAAGTAAACTATTGGGGAGAGTAGAGTTTGCTATAGAACTTCCGTGTGGGTACATGTGCTTCTATTGCTGCTTTGAACCATTCAGTGCCTCCATTTGCACATTGTTCCGCAGGAAAGTGAAAAGATATTTCCCCATGGGGCATCTCTCATGTGAACTTTAGATATATGCACCCTTTAAAAGTTAAAATTGCCCCAAAAAACTAAAGTGTCTATGTTACTCACATTTTAAAATTTATAATGATCTGCTCATTAACTTGAGATATTATTCTGTACATTTTTATTTCTAATGTTTATTCACTCCAAACAAGGCACAGTGCAATTAAGTCATTAGGGGCTACTAATAGGGACCAGATTTGCAGGGATATTATATAGGGAGTTGGGCAGCGAAATATCTGTTCACATTACACTTGAACTTCTGCATGTCAGTACAGTCAAAGAAGCAGGGGTCATCGAGGGAATTTCAAAGTCTAGCAGTTTGATAGAAGAAATTATTTGAGTGGAAGGCTTTCTGGCATCTAGGGATCTCTACAATGAAGGGGGTGGGATTTTGCTGCTTGTTGGGTTTATCGGGGGTATTTATGTTGAGGGAAGTACTTTTTAGTGCATCATTAGCAATAAGTGGTAGGTGTATATATAAATACACGTACTTAACAATATATATATATATATATATATATATATATATATATATACTTGCAATACACAACCACTCTGCTAAACGACATTATGGCACATAAGAAAAGAAAAAAGAAAAAATATATATATTGTATTGTTTTTTAAAAAATCCTGATGAAGGCTTTCTTATAAGCCGAAAATTTGATACTTTAAATAAATAAATATTTGTTTATTTAAAAAAAATACAAATTCGCACGTGATCATTCTTTCTAACCTCACATTTTAAATTCCATTGTCCCAATGCTTCTTAAAAGTGGATTAATACTTATACTATATATATATATATATATATATATATATATATATATATATATATATATTCAGGCAAATGTTATTTAATAACATTTAGTGTTTATTTTATGAGACATTTTACTTATTTTTTTCTATTTTTTGCCCTGGCATAAAATATGCTTAAATATGATATTTTAATTTGTCCAAATTTCGTATATATTATTATAGAGTTGTGATTGGAAAAGTTAAAAAAAAAAAGTATTTAGGTGCCATCAGCTAGAATCGAAACCGGATCTGTAGCATTCAAAACTGGTGGCGTTACTACTGTATCGTGACACGCATATACAATGATTAAAAATTAAAAATAAAAAAAAAACTAAGATGAATGTACAAAATGTTTAATGATTTTTTTTCAATTTCAACCCATTTTTGACCCCTTAAAAACAATTTTAACCGGCTAAAGACCCATAAAAGAACAATCTGTAAAAAATCCAATCATTTCAGGCCCCTAGCGCTGTTCTGCGACTTTTAGTGTTGGTGGAGATAAAGTTTAAAAATATGGAGACAGACAAACAGACAGAGCGACAGACAGACAGACCAACAGACATATAGTCGTTTATATATTAAATCTACGACTTTACAGATGAGCATCTGTAATGATGAGATATTGCATTGCAGATAATCACATTTGCATGCATCATCTCATCTTTATAACATTTGTCTGAATTAATATGTGCTGCCTAAATACACATTTGTGTGCGTCTGTGTGTTTAGTTGTATGAAAATATATTCATGGCAAATTAAACAGACATTTTTGTGTTCTAAACAGTAACAGCTCAACAGGCATGATCCCACACCATGACTTTTTCAGGTTGGAGCAATAAACATCATTGAAAAAAAAACTTGTTTTAACGAATTATCTTTACTTTTGATTTGCGTAGTTTATTTTGATGGGCTTTCAAGAATGTTCAGGTTATTTAAAAAAACAAATGACTTCCGAAAATCCTGCATGATTCAGTTTCAGATGTAATTTTCATTATCAACCATGCAGACCGAATGGAAATTTTAGAACAAAGCCCATTTTCAGGTTTCGGTTTCAATTTTTGGATTTATAACTGGTTCCAATGCTAAAAATGTATTACAGTTTTTGATAGACGGATTTGGAAGAACTTTATCTAACGTATTTACCTTAACTGTTACGGAGGGGACTTGAGAATCACCATCCTCCTCATGTTCATAGCCAACCTGAAATTAACAAAATTAAAAAAATTAAATAAAAAAATTTTATGTAGCATATTTGATATTTAAAATCAAAATCAAAACCCAAAATGCTGCAATTGTAAAATGAATAGAATTATTTATCATTTTTTTTTTTTTACTAAGACTTTTAATATCTAAAAGATGTCTTCTTCGAGTAAGACATGTTTTTTTTTTTAGATCATTTTGTTAATATTAATCGCAGGCGAGGTGGGGAAAGCCTTCCATTGAGATAGAAAATGCCTGGTGTTACAATACTTTTTATAAATGTGAGGGTGTGATTAAGTAAAATAGGAAGGTTCTACTTATAGACACTGGCAATAGGAAATGACCAATCAAATGGATCCACATTCTACTAACAACCAATCAGAAACCAGAATTGCTCCATAAAAATATTGAATTTTTAGCATTCCCACACATAATTTTTTTGTGTCAACACGAGAAAGATCTTTGCCCTTTGCCTGCAAAATTTTAAAGCCCGAAACTTATACAGAACAGGTACCCGCCGAAAACTTTTCAGCTCCAGGATTTGTACAGAATAGCTACCCATTAAAAACTCTTCTGACATTAAGCATGGCTTTCGATTCAAAAGGTTATTGGCCCAGCATGCTTCCATTATGATGATAAAAGTGGGCGATGTGTCGTGCTTAGTGGTATATGTTGAAATAAAGAAATGTTCACATCATTTGAAGCATAATATATGAATATTTTTAACAAAAATTTAAAACAAAATATGATGCAATTTTCAAATTAAAATTATTTAGTCTTTATTTTTCCTTTTTAAAAATGCTAAAAATGTCAATATCTAAAAAGGTCTTCTTCAGTGCTAAACATTTTGGGTTTTCCTCATTTTGTTCGTATTAATAATTTTTTGTTTCAATTACCATTTTAAATATTTTAAAAAATTTAATTTTACATTTGCAAAGTAATTGGCTCGCAAATAAAAGCCTACAAATCATATGAACCTGTTTTGTAGTAAACACATTTTACAGAGTTTGGGAAATCGATGGCATAACTTCAGGATTATGTTCTATATGTGTAATTGAAGCTCTTTGCATGGGATTGCTTTTGTAATAGCAGTCCAACACATGCCAGCATGTAAAACAGACGTCAAACTACTGCTACCAACAATGCTGCTGTTGTTATTGAATACCATTCATTGGTTTAATTTAAGAATCAAGAT
>NC_136511.1:40706828-40996828 GCF_053919585.1 Euprymna scolopes | reverse complement strand
TTAGATATAAACAAATATATTGCTAAAGAAGTTGTGTATAAAGGCTATATCAATGCGGTTCGTAGAAAACACTGTTGACAAAAGTTAGTATATAAAAGAATAATGACAATATTAGAAGGAATTTTCAATAATTTTTAATTATATTACATTTATTTGCTAACATAATGTGCTGTACAAAATGGTAGGTGGTGATGTCCCTAATTTTCAAGAGTAGTATCTCTTCTTCAAGGGAGAAAATAAAAAGAAACCTATACAACTATTTGGCGAGGCCTTCCTTTGTCTGTTTTATTTTTTTTTTTTTCATTTCTTTATTTTCGGAAGACAGTGTCGCAGACTGTCTATCAAATAGGGCTATGACAACAGCATATTTTTTTCATTGTTATGACTCTCAAGTATATATCCGACACAGTTTGACAACTAAGAACCACATCACTCTATATAAAAGCATATAAGATATCAACGGATAATACACACTCAAGAGTCAAAACAATGAAAAGAATATGCTGTTGTCCTAGCCCTACAATCAAATCAATTTCTAGAATTCTTTTATATACTAACTTTTATCAACAGTGTTTCCTATGAACCGCATTGATATAGCCTTCATAAGCAACTCCTTTCACATTACACACAATGCTTCAAGCAAACTACAACATCCTTCTCAAATATATCATTAATTAACGTTAAAAATTGAAAAACAATAATAAACATAACTTTAAAGCAATAAAAATAGCACATAATTTCAACTGAGGTTTTGTAGCGTAGTGGTATGTGCACCCGATCATACTCTCTATGGTTATAGTCAGCTGTACTGATGAGGCATAGATACAGCAAAACATGTGTCCATGGATAACTATTTTATAAGTGGTGCTTCTTCATTATTAGAGCGAAATTTGAAAATCGAAATATTGAATTTTAAGTAAAACTGATGGTATCTACTTGTCATGTCGCAGTAATGAAGATATCCAAAAATTACAAAAAATGATAACATAGATAATTAATTATTAATGAAAAAAGTCTTTCTTCAAAAACTTTTTTCATTAATAATTAAATTAAATAACTTTTAGAGAAAATTGAGTTTTTCAAAAAAAAAAAAAGAAAAAGAAACCGGAGAGTTTGACTAGTAACAAGTAATTAATTTTTGAAATCTTAGGCCAATTTAGCAAAACTCAATTTTTGCTAAGCATCTCCGAAAACTGTTTTCAATAATAATAAATTTTCTACCATATTGTTTTTAAAATTTTTGGATATGTTATTTACTGTGACATGACAAGAAGAGAGGTAGCGAGCCTATCTTTGATCTATCGTTATTTCCATGGCAAGTGCTCGTCTGAGCTCCATTCTCTGGTCCACCCTCGCCAATCTTTTTCAAAAAACACCCGACTAGCTGAAACCACCGTCAATAATTTTCTCCACTTCTTATCTGTGCCTAAATCAAAACGTAGTTTCTACGAACAAAGCTTCTTTCTTAGAACTGCATGCCTGTGGAACTCTGTTCCGTTTGCCTGTTTCCCTTCCGACTTCAACCTGGATGTCTTCAAGTCCAACACAAACAAATTTCTGATGAACCGCTCCCTTAAGTAATAACACTTTATCAATTCGCCAATACTATTACTACACTATCCCATTGATTACTGTACACACAATAACCCTTATCCCCAAGTGGCCCTTGGGCCTTGATAAATGGTGACCTCCATGTAAAAAATAAAAAAAAAATAAGTAGATACCATTAGTTTTATTTGAAATTCAATATTTTGATTTTCGCTCTTATAACAAAGAAGCACCTTATAAGCTAACATAATTATGTAGTATTCAGCAAATAATGTAGACATGCTTTAATAATATATCTATACTCTTAAGAATACATTTTGCCGCAATATTACAAACCAGCCAGAATACACATACATCCCCTACAAAACAGAGATGCTCCAATAGTGTGACACTATGCACACACCCTCCCTCCAAGAATGTTATTTTTTTATTAATTTATTCAAAAAAAAATTTTTTTACAAAGGAGTCACCACTTATCAAGGCCTGAAGACCATTCAAGGATAAGGGTTAATAAATGTTAGGTGATAGTGTAGTAACCGTTAACGGTGTAAATTGGGTAGAATTTGATTATTTAAGAGGACAGCTCAACAAGAACTTGTTTACATTGGACTTGAAGACTACGATATTGTAGTCAGCCGGGAAGCTGGCCAGCGGAACAGTGTTCCACAGGTGAGTAGTTCTAGGAATCTGCATTTAGATTTAGGAACAGATAGAGAGTGGGGTAAATTATTAATAGTGGTTATAGCTAGTCGAGTGTTTTTGTGAAAGTCTGGCAAGGGAGAACCATAAATTAGAGTTCAGACGAGAACTTGCCATGAAAATAACGATAGATCAGAGACAGTCTCACAGCATCGCTTCTTTGGGAAAGAGGTTGCAGGAAAGAGAAAAGAACATTACCTACTAGGTTTTGAAGCAGGTTTTGAACTTTATCAAGGCAAGATGGGAATAACCAAGCAGATCCTTCCCAGATGTGGCAACAGTACTAAACAGTGTTAAATGTACTTTGTCTTAGCTTTTTGTTCTAATGATGAATATGTTTGGAATATATGTTTAATAATATGTTTGGAATATATGTTTAATACTATGTTTGGAATATATGTTTAATACTATGTTTGGAATATATGTTTAATAATATGTTTGGAATATATGTTTGGAATATATGTTTAATACTATGTTTGGAATATATGTTTAATAATACGTTTGGAATATATGTTTAATACTATGTTTGGAATATATGTTTAATACTATGTTTGGAATACATGTTTAATAATATGTTTGGAATATATGTTCAATACTATGTTTGGAATATATGTTTAATACTATGTTTGGAATATATGTTCAATACTATGTTTGGAATATATGTTTAATACTATGTTTGGAATATATGTTTAATACTATGTTTGGAATATATGTTCAATACTATGTTTGGAATATATGTTCAATACTATGTTTGGAATATATGTTCAATACTATGTTTGGAATATATGTTTAATACTATGTTTGGAATATATGTTCAATACTATGTTTGGAATACACGTTTAATACTATGTTTGGAATATATGTTTAATACTATGCTTGGAATACATGTTTAATACTATGTTTGGAATACATGTTTAATAATATGTTTGGAATATATGTTCAATACTATGTTTGGAATATATGTTTAATACTATGTTTGGAATACATGTTTAATACTATGTTTGGAATATATGTTCAATACTATGTTTGGAATATATGTTTAATACTATGTTTGGAATATATGTTTAATACTATGCTTGGAATACATGTTTAATAATATGTTTGGAATACATGTTTAATAATATGTTTGGAATATATGTTCAATACTATGTTTGGAATATATGTTTAATACTATGTTTGGAATATATGTTTAATACTATGTTGTGAATATATGTTTAATAATATGTTTGGAATATATGTTCAATACTATGTTTGGAATATATGTTCAATACTATGTTTGGAATATATGTTTAATAATACGTTTGGAATATATGTTTAATACTATGTTTGGAATATATGTTTAATACTATGTTTGGAATATATGTTTAATACTATGTTTGGAATATATGTTTAATAATACGTTTGGAATATATGTTTAATACTATGTTTGGAATATATGTTCAATAATACGTTTGGAATATATGTTTAATAATACGTTTGGAATATATGTTTAATAATACGTTTGGAATATATGTTCAATAATACGTTTGGAATATATGTTTAATAATACGTTTGGAATATATGTTTAATACATGTGCTGTGAAATAAACTTGTATTCAAACAATTTCATTCGTTATTATTTGGTGAACTCATCTTCATTTCAATACCAAACAAGCTTGAATTTTTACATTGAATAATGAACACAAAATGCAAACAAGAAACTTATTCATCTCACCTGTTCGGTTTGAGACATCTTTAATCCTTTTATTAAGGCTGTTGATTTCTTTGTCCACATCTTCATACCTGATATCCCGAGAATCAACTAAAGGTGGTGTGAATAGATCTGGATCACTGCCTAAATACGAACATTGCAAGTAACCATCTTCAGTGAGACTGACAATCATCCCATCAATTCCTCTGAAAGGAAAAATTGAAAAAAGTATCTTATGTAACTTGGCTACAATTTTAAAATAATTTTAAAACAATTAAAATATAATTAAAAAATAATTTTAAAACAATTAAAATATAATTAAAAAAATAATTTGAAAATAAATGGGAAAATTTGAAAACCTGAAAATGTTGTGAAATGATAAAATCATTCTTATTTACTTATTTTTGTTGTTGTTGGTGTTGTTGTTAATTTTAAAACAAAACATAATTTAAAAAAACAATTTAAAATAATTTTAAAATAATTTTAAAACAATTAAAAAATAATTTTAAAACAATTAAAAAATAATTTTAAAACAATTAAAAAATAATTTTAAAACAATTAAAAAATAATTTAAAAATAATTTTAAAACAATTTAAAAATAAGTTTCAGTAAACGAGATTTGCAAAGCGTCAGATTGTCACAGCAGAGGACGAAGAGGAGGAGAAATTTATGTTGAATTATGTAGTTATTGAATTTCTTTAAATATAATTTGTTAAAGAAAGAAATTACAATTGATTGAATTTTCAACATGGTGGATATGTCTTGTTTACATTCAAACTGACAGAGAATACAAAAATGGTTGATATAACTTTAGAAAAATTTTGCTCAACAAATTAATTCAAAGTACACAAAGCAAAAGAGATTCATTTTTGCTTAGTGTTTATAATCCTTCTCAGAAATAGTCCATTGTACTAGAGATGGAGATGCAGGTAATAGAAAGCATTTAATACAACACTGATAAATGCTTGGCCTCTCTTGTTCTTGTTTAAACACTTACTGATGCTTTATAGTCTAATAAAATTAATAATTTTGGAACAGTTTTAAATGTGTGCAAAATAAATCCATACTGTTTGGAATATAGCAAAAGTTATTAGCCTTGCTGATGTATTACAATGTTAGGCATTTTTCTCTTTAAGAACTTTCTGTTCCTTTTTTTTATTTTTTTTTTAATGAATCCATGTAAGCAAATATCCAATGTTGATATACAACTATTGATTGTTCCCCTTGAACGAAACAGGTCTGTAAAAAAATGTACCAAAGTTTATTAAAGCCTTGGATTTTGGATGATAGCAAAATTGCTGTTCATTTATATATGTCCTGTTGTTATATTGACGCACTACAAAGCAGGATTACATATATGCATATATACAGAGAATATTTATTTACATATACAATATAGAATGTGTTTGTGTACACATGCATGTGTGTATGAGAGTTCTTGTGTATGTAAGAGTTTGTTAAGATATAACGAGCATTCATTCAAGAGTTAATTAAATAATACATGTGTAGGAGTCCGTTGAATGTTCCTTTCTACCTTGAAAGAATGCACAGCTGTTGAGACACATGTAGAAAAATTGCTTATATAAGCTAGACAAGAAAAATTGCTTATATAAACTAGACAAGAAAAATTGCTTATATAAGCTAGACAAGAAAAATTGCTTATATAAGCTAGACAAGAAAACGAAACATGTTGTCACTTCGACGCTCGAATAGAAAAGAAAAAAGAAGATAGAGAGACAGAACAGGAAATAGAGAACGCCACCTGTTGGGCAAATGAGGATTACAGGGGCAGGTGCTCTTCTGAACTCCAATCTCTGGTCCCCCCTCGCCAATCTTTCATGAAAAACACCCGTCTAGCCGAATCCACTATGAAAAATTTCCCCACTCTTTATCTGTGCCTAAATCAAAACGTGGATTCCATGAACAAAGCTTCTTTCTTAGAACTGCACGCCTGTGGAACTATGTTCCGTCTGCCTGCTTCCCACCTGACTACAACTTGGATGTGTTCAAGTCTAACGTTAACAAATTCCTAATGAACCACCCCCTTAAGTAAACACTTCATCAAATCTCCACATTAACGTAATGTACTTGCAATAACCCTTATCCCTGAGTGGCTTCCGGGTCTTGATAAGTGGTGACCACTGTAAAAAAAAAAAACCGGTTCGTTATTTAAAGGTGTATGCATGGATGTGTGTACAGTTTGAATAACGCATGTTAGATTTCAAAGGGCATGTGTCTATAGGTGTATGTAAGCATTGATACATAAAAAGTGGAATTAAGTTGAGGGAAGATGAATAATTTGTGTGCAAGAAGTGTATGACAATGTAAATGGATGAGAACTTCAAAATACAGATTATGTGAAACAGCAAGAAATTGATTGAAGTTAAGGCATAAGGGTTGACAAGTCCACATTGTTGGAGATTAATATGATCAAAACTAACATAAAATTTTAGATTCAAAGTTTTTAATATTAATTGGCAAAATGTATATTTTTAAAAGAATTTTTTCAATCTATATATCTATAAAAGTGAAACTGTGTGTGTGTGTGTGTGTGTGTGTGTGTGTGTGTGTGTGTGTGTGTGTGTGTGTGTGTCTACACTTCCCTACCAGACTACTCTGTCAATTTTCAGTCTACAGACTCGAGATTTGACATAAGGGGTATTGAGATTTGGGGAAATATTTTTAATTGGTGTTTGGCCTAAAAAAATTGGCTGTCAAGAACTCAAAGTTCAACGATTTGACCTTCGAAAACTCTACTGAACTCCTCCGCCAATTTTGGGTCTAAACACTTGAAATTTTAGATGTAGGTTCCTTGGACATGGATCAAACCTTTTAATTTGATTTGAGCCCAAAAGAATAAATGTTAAGGGATCAAAATTGGGGTCAAAGTTTTTTTTTAAATTTGATCTCTGTGGTCTCTACCAAATTATTCAGCCAATTTTTGATCTAAACATTTAAAATTTTACATAAAGTGTATTCAAGCATAGGGCAAGCTTTTTAATTGGTTTTTGGTCGAAAATTTGGCTGCCAAGGGCTCAAAGTTCAAAAGATTTGACCTTTGAGGGCTCTAGCAAACTATTCAGCCAATTTTTCGTCTAAACATTTGAAATTATACATAAAGCGTATTCAAACACGCAGCAAGCTTTTTAAATAGATTTTGGGTGAAAATTTCACTGCAAAGAGGTCAAAGTTGAAAGAGTTCACCTTTGCAGACTCTATCAAACTCCTCCACCAATTTTGGGTCTAAACACTTGGAATTTTGGATGTGGATTACCTGGACATGAGTCAAATATTTTAATACATATATACATATGCACATAAAATTATGAACAGTACATAGGGCCCGAGAAAAGCTGGGCTGAACTGTTAGTATTTAATAAAATATTTTTTTATAATAAACCTCCAAAACTTGTGTTTTTTTATATATTTGATATATCCTGCGGTGGGTGGCCATAATAAAAGGATATTCAAGAAAGGTATTCCACCAGGGAAATAAATGGTTAAAGAGGTTCTGAAGTAATAAAGAAATAGAGAAGTTTATTGAGAATATTTACAGAGACAGCATGTTACGTTTTTAAGTGTTCCCGCCCAGGGAAGGCTCTCACAACCGGTGACCGGTGATAACGTTCTTTCGATAAAAAGTTCTGGTGGTGAATTGCTCATCTCGCCATAACACCTCCCCCTAAGACAATTTCTCCCAAGAGAATTTGGCTTAATATCATTTGCTTTTTGGCTTGGGGCTCAGCCGGTTAACTTTTCTTTTCACCCTTGTACTTTTTCTCCTCAATATCGTTTGAGTGGGTGGAGTTGGTGGAGAAGCTGGAACTCTCAAATCTGGAGTAAGTTCTGTTAAGGGTTGGGGAATATTAAAAGAATCATACAAAACCTCTAGGGGCAGGTCATTTTCTTCTGCCTGTTTGTAGTCATCAGTGTGTCGAGGTCTTAGCTGATTTATATGCCTGCGACAGTCGAATTTATTACTTCTTACAGAATATAGCATGTGTCCAATTCTTTTCATGATAATCCCCTTCTCCCCAAAATTTTTTCCACTTCTGTAATTCAGGAAGAATATTCTGTCGCCAGGTTTGTAAAACCTTGTTGGAAAATTTTCTTTTGTTGTTGTTACTCTGGTTGTACTTGGTAAAATTCTGTCAAATACAGATCTGATTTTCCGTGCAAACATCAGTTCGGCTGGTGACAAACCGGTATCAGTGTTTGGGTTCGGAGTTATCCTGTACACCGATAAAAATTGTTCAAGACTCTTCTCGTCAGTGTCCATGCCTTGGTTTTTCTTCAAGGCTCTTTTGAATGTATCGACGAACCTCTCTGCGAGGCCATTTGACCTTTGGTGGTAGATTGCCGTTGTTAAATGTTCAATAACTAGAGCCTTGCAGAATTCTTCAAATTCTTTGCTGATAAATTGGGTGCCGTTGTCGCTGACAATAGTTTTTGGCATTCCAAAACGACTGAAGAGAACTCTTAGTGCATCTATTGTACTCATCGAAGTAGGGTGTTTGTATTTAAACACTTTTGGCCATTTTGTGAAACAGTCGACGACCACTAAGAAATAATGTCCATTTAAAGGACCTGCATAATCGATATGTAACTGAGTCCACGGTGTATCAGTCTTTGGCCACGGTTGTATCTGCACAGGTGGTGCCTTTGCTGCTAACTGACACCCTCGACACTCTCTTACGAGTTTTTCAATGTCCTGGTCCATCCTAGGCCAATACGTATATCCACGCATTAAAGCTTTTATTCTCGACATGCCTGGATGACCACTATGAAATTCTTTTAAAATTTTTCTCTGAAGCGTAGTCGGTATGACGACTCTGTCTGCGTACATCAAGGTTTGAGCACAAATGGAAAATGGTAAAATTTTAGGGTCTTTCTTTGATTTTCCATTTAGTTGCACCAACTTTTTCATTTTCACAATATAATCATCCTTTTCTGCTGCATTATTTATTTCGTCTAGAGTCACTGGTAACTCTCTGATTGTGTTGCACAGTAATCCGGAGAGTTCTTTTTCCTCTGTCAATGCAGCTATTACTGTGTCTTCCAAAGGTTCAGCACACTTTTGGATGAGCCTGGACAGTTCATCTGCATGTCCGATATTTTTGGATGAAATGTACTCCATTTTAAAGTTATAATTTAGTAGAATTATGCTCCATCGTTGGAGTCTGTTCGCAGTGTACGTAGGTATGCCTTTTTTAGAGCCAAAAATAGTCAATAAGGGTTTGTGGTCGGTTTGCAAAGTAAACATCCTTCTATGAATAAATCTATGGAATTTTTTAATGGCATAAATAATCGCCAAGCTTTCTTTTTCAATTTGAGAATAGTTTCTTTCAGCCGGCAAAAGTGATCTGGATACATGGGCTATTGGCTTTGTTGATCCATCTTCAAGTTTATGGAGAAGAACTGCTCCTACTCCGTAGTCACTTGCATCTGATGCAACAATCAATTCTTTCTGTGGATCAAAATGTGCTAGAGCTAAATCTGATAGCAGGCATTTCTTAATATCTTCAAACGCATTTTGGCATTCTTTTGACCAAATCCACTTTTGTCCTTTTTTTAACAAATCATTTAATGGTGCTCTCAACTTATGCATGTTTGGAATATAAATAGCATAATATTGAGCCAAACCCAAAAAAGATTGTAACTGGGCAACATTATTGGGTGCTGGCATCCTCTCGATTGCTTCTGTTCTCTGAGGATCCGGTCTTCTGCCTTGGCTGTCGATAATTTGACCAAGATATTTTATCTGTTTTAAAAAGAATTCACATTTTTCGGCACTTAACTTGAAACCAAATTCCTCAATTCTTTGGAAAACTGCTCTGATGTGTTCCTTATGTTCCTGTACATTTTTACTTTTGACAAGGATGTCATTCAAATATGCGATTGCAACATCTAAATCAGCAAGCATCGTATCTATTATTTGCTGAAATAGTGCTGGGGCCACTTTTAATCCAAAAGGAAGTCTTTTTAGTCGGAAAAGTCCTAAATGTGTATTGATACACAAATACTTAGAACATTCTTCACTGACTTTTACCTAAAGGTAATCTTCCGATAAGTCGATTTTGGAGAAAATTCTACCTCCATTCAGCTTTGTAAAAATGTCTTCAGGAGATGGAAGTGGATAACTACGATCCATCAGACAGTCATTAAGGCCTGTAGAAAAATCGGCACATACCCGAATCTTCTTATTTTTCTTTTTAACATACACAGTGGGGCTCGCCCACTCAGAATAGTCAACTTTTTCAACTACACCATTCTTCTGTAGTCTTTTTAGTTCAATTTCAATATCTTCTTTTGAAGAAAAAGGCACATTTCTTTTTGGTCTAAAAACAGGTTTCACATTCTGTTTTAATTCAAAATTTACTTCAGTTTTGGTGCACACTACTAATCCCTCTGTAAAAATTTTGGGGAATTCACTTTTTAACACTGCCAGAAAATGGTCATTTTGTTTGGAATTTTTCTTTTCCAACGCTTTTACATTATTGCAAAATGAATTCATGGGTAGCTCCCATAAATCAAACAAAACAATCTAATCAATTCCAAAAAGGCAAGAATTTATTCCTGGAACAACTGAAAGGTTTGAGGAAAAAGTTTTCGATCCAAGAGAAACACCGCAATTAAATTCTCCCATGAATTTTAATCACTCTCCGGAAACACTTTTTGCAATTTTTTGTGTTTTTCTCAGTTTTGGACCACCAATTCTCTTCCGGGTCACTTCGTCGATAATTGATATATCGCTACCTGTGTCTAAAAGTAGCTTCACTGAGTGACCATTTATTTGTGTGTGAACAAATTTCCGTTTCCCGCCTTGTTTTATTTCTTCTTTGGACAAGACCACATTTACTTTTGGCTTCCATTTCCGTCTTTTGTCTTGCTTAGTTCGGCAGTGGGATGCCCGGCGTCCCACTAGGTCACATTTGGTACAAAGTTGGTCTTTATAAGGGCAGTTTTTTCTTAAGTGCGGACCCGCACAACTCCAACATTCAAAACTTTTCCTTTTGTCTTTTGGAAATGTCTTCTGTTTTACTACCTGGACTTGGGATGTGACTTTTCCCTCTATCCTCGTAGTGTCCCTTTTTACATTTATCAATTTTTGACATTCTTCTGTCACTTTTTGCAAGTTCATTTCCGGGTCTTGTTCCATGATTGATAATATCTTTGACCTTAAATCCTTGTCCTTCGGTGCTGTCAGTCCCTGGACAAATATGTAGCACTTAAACATGCCCACTGATAAATCCTTTAATTTAAACAGTTCAGACTGGGCGTTGACTTTGCCCGCATATGTGACAATGTCATCAGTTTCGTCTTTTGACATATTTAAACACCTATACCGTGTATGAAAAAAACTATCTCTTTCACCGAATATAATACACAAAATTTTCACTGTTTCAGAAAAAGAGATCTCTTCCGGTTTTTTAGGCAATATCAAATTCGTGAATTTAGTATTTTCTTCTGTGCCCATTTTTTGGAGTAATAGTGTTATTTTTTCCTCATCCGACCACTTCTCGCATCGTTTTGTAAATATCGTTTCAAACCTACGATAATAGGCTGGAAAAGTGTCACCTTTTTCTGGGTCATATTTAAACTCTGAAAGCGAGTTCGCTATACCCTCAACCAAAAAATATCTGGATGCATCCTCCTTAGATTTTTCTGACAAAATCGTTTCACAAAATAAGCGATTATCCATCGTTTGTTGTATTACAAGAGTTTTGAAACGTTCTTGTTGAATTAGCATTTGTTTTTGAAAATCCATTTGGGCTTTTTGTTGAGCGATTAAACTCTCAGTTAACGCTTTCACCAACATCACTATTTGTTCCAATGTCATTTTCTTTTTAAATGTATCAATAGCAAGTTAACGTATACCACAGAAAAGAAAAAAAAAAAAATATTGTTCAAAAACAAGATGCTTATTTTCACAGAAAATTGTCAACACATAGGAAAGTTCCGAAAAAAAAAATCACCGTTAAAATAACACTTGACAAAATTTCAAAAGACTCTTTTTTTGTCTACTTCAGCAAACACACGTAAAATTCTTTTCAAAAATTTTCTTTATTAAATAAACATAGATTCCTCAGTATTGTTCATTTGTTGGTTTTTTATCGTATTAACCAAATACAAAAAACACGTCCGTTAATCATGAAGAAAGTCACAATTTACACACACACGTTATATAACGTCAACTCTTTGGGAGTTTAAAAAGAGAAAAACGGAGTTTGACTCGTCAATAATATAAAAATTATTTTTTACTTGCGTAAATTTGTGGCAGACACCAGTCTTTCGCTTTCTAAGAAGCTTTTTCTTCAATTAAAAGTGAACTTTGTGAACAACAATTTTCAGAATGTTCTCGGTTACCACATGTTTTTTTTTTTTGTTTTGTTTTTTTAGATGAATTTACAGTTCGTATCTCATCTTCGTCACCAGTTGAAATATCCTACGGTGGGTGGCCGTAATAAAAGGATATTCAAGAAAGGTATTCCACCAGGGAAATAAATGGATAAAGAGGTTTTGAAGTAATAAAGAAATAGAGAAGTTTATTGAGAATATTTACAGAGACAGCATGTTACGTTTTTAAGTGTTCCCGCCCAGGGAAGGCTCTCACAACCGGTGACCGGTGATAACGTTCTTTTGATAAAAAGTTCCGGCGGTGAATTGCTCATCTCGCCATAACAATATTCAACTCAGAAAATATTAATATGTATTTACTTTGCCACTTTTATCTCTCTTAGGAAGATTAAAATCAAGATATAATAATATTAAACCTTTAAATTTCATAAAAGGAATTATCTATATTTTATCTGTCTTATTCTTTTTAGAGCAATATAACACACACACACACACATATATATATATATATATATATATATATATATATATATATATATATATATATATATATATATATATATATATATTTAAAATAGTTAATTGTCATTAAATAGTTGTCATTAAATTGTTGTCATTAAATAGTTGTCATTAAATTGTTGCCATTAAATAGTTGCCATTAAATAGTTGCCATTAAATACTTGTCATTAAATTGTTGTCATTAAATAGTTGTCATTAAATTGTTGTCATTAAATTGTTGTCATTAAATTGTTGTCATTAAATAGTTGTCATTAAATTGTTGTCATTAAATTGTTGATCTTAAATACTTGTCATTAAATAGTTGTCATTAAATTGTTGTCATTAAATAGTTGTCATTAAATTGTTAAAACTTGTTAAACTTAGGGGAGAACTGCATATCATAAACACTACATTTGCTAATCTATTATAAAAAACAAAAACAAAAAAAACGTCATATCATCACTGAATACATCATATCGAAGGAGTGTGATTAATTACTAGGACTACATGTATATACTAAGTGCACAAACAAAATGGAGTTTTCTATGTTATGATCGAATTCTGAGTCGCTCTTTAACAACATTTCCAAAAACATTACCTATGTATAAGTCGACCCCTAAAAAATAACCTTAAAATCCTCTCTCAGAAATTTTAATTATACACAAGTATGTACGGTATATGAAAAAAAAAAAAAAAAAAACACAAAATAAGATCTTTCTCGTTTATTCATATCGATAAAAATCAAAAGTAATTTCAATGCGAATATATTTATCTTTTAAATGTGACCGTAAAGAAATGAAAAGAAAGAAGAAATCAATTTGGTTTTTCACTTGCAATTTAGAAATAGATCATAACTTGTTGAAAATTAAGTTTCCTACCAAAGCCGAGTTGCTCTTCGACAACATTTCCAAAAACATTACCCATGTATAAGTCGACCCTTAAAAAATAGCCTTAAAATCGTCTCCCAGAAATTCGACATACACAAGTATATACAGTAGATATACTGAGTTAAACAGAAAAATTTTCAAGTTTAACAAGAGACACCTGGAGAAGGTAGGAAGTTACATCAGCTGAAACATTGTGCAAATAACATTCAAGATGAGAACAGTAGTCCAAATAATACAGACTCCCATAATATTCATCATTCCTAAGTGGTGACTCATTAGCCAATAAAAAACAAAAGCTTTCAACTGGCTAGATTCGACTTTTGACAACTTACTGAAAAGATCCGTGGAATCCTATGCATACAAATACATAAGCACACACACACACACACACACACCTAACAGACAAAGTACTAGATAATACTAAGTTTTAAATAACACTCCTCTGGAAGTTGAAGGTTCAATTCTCAGTGCAGGCGATGTGGAGAATACAATTGCAAATTACTTTGGGTTTCTACCCAGTTGTGGCTGACAGAACAAGATCATGCTACACCTATGGATTAAATAAAGGATACCATTCAGAATTTCATGCAGTTTGATAGAATAATTCAGAGTTTGACGAGATAGACCTGAAAAAGGTTGGAGGTTATATCAGCTGAAACGTCGTGCAAATAACACTCAAAATGAGAATGATAGTCCAAATAATCTAAATAATACAAACTCCCATAATATTCATCATCTATAAGTGATGACTTATTAATAAATAAAAACAAAAGCTTTCAATTTTGATTCGAGTTTTGACAACTTACTGAAAAGATCCGGTACAAATGTGGATTGGGGTCTGATCCATTTTGGCTGCCCACAGTAATTCAACATCCTGATAGACGAGCAGCGATGATGAATGAGTGGCAACAAGAAACTTTATTGAATCTGGGAAAAAAAAGAAGAAAAACTCTTCAACAACATCCAGAAAATCTGTAACATTTCAGCCATTTTTATGATGGTCAGACAAAAAGCAAAAAAGAAACTACTACTTCAATTAATATCATTTTACAGTAAATACTTTTCTTTTCTTTTTTTTTTTAATGTGTAACGTACTGAACCAATAGACTATCTACCATATGATTTAGTTTAGATCAACAGAAAGTCTGACAACCGAAAGGTCAGCAAAGGTCAACTCACTGAACTTGGCGTGAAAAGTGCCTAGGCTGTGAGAATATATTAAAAAACTTATATGACTTCATATGGTTTAAGGAGAGAGTGTGATAGCAAGAAGTCAGTATGTTTGGAAGCACATGACATGGGCTGGCAAGATATAACTAATTAATGATTTTAATCTCTCGCTGATGACTAATCAGGTCATCTAAATAACTTGCTTTCTTCTATTAGATTTGTGTGGAGTTAAAGGTATAAGAAACTTTTATTACAGGACAGGCATTTCCTTGGTCTGGAAAGATCATAGTGAAAGCATGAGCAAAATCAAGATATAAATAAACATTGTGGACTTTAATGTTTCTGTAATCATGATGGCAACTTAGTTGGTTCATGTATGGCACAAGGTTGTGCATGCAACAAACTTATGAAAGTGCAGAAAGAGTTATTATGCACATTTCAAAGAGTAAGGCAGCGAGAACACCACTTTTGTAGTGGGAAACATGGTAAGAACGATATGACATGAAGCTACCTGTCCCCACGTTAATGGAATGATAAAAAGGTGATACTTTTAAAAGACAATATACATACTTGGAACAAAAGCAGAGAAGCAACTGGCATGATATTCAAGTTTCTTCATGCAGTGGAGGGTCCCTGATTCGGTCAATAAATAAAGGTAACGCTCACCTGAAAAATAGCAAAAACACACACATTATATATATATATATATATATATATATATATATATATATATATATAAACAAAAATATGATGCTGAGTCTTCTATGAACATTTTTCTTCTTGCAGCATAATATTGTCATGCATTTTTTCTACCTAAGCAAAGAATTTTTAATTTTTCTGAAGAGTATATAAATGAAAAGAGATGGTATGGACGTAATAATAACTGTTTGTTTCTGCATAACGAAATGGATTTGTAAAAATGTGCAGAAATTGTAATATGCTGGAGGAGCGGTTTGTATGAAAAATAAATATTTGGATTTTGGAATGTAACTATACTGTAATTGTTATATATATATATATATATATATATATATAATAGAGAGAGAGAGCAGTAGAGTTTAGTTTCCTATAAGTAAATCCATTGAAGCAACATGTATCTACCAAAAAAAGTGCTAAATGAGTTAACAGAGCAGGTATATTTAATTTAATTTATTTATACAAACATAAATAAATTAAATATATATATATATATATATATATATATATTGAGAAAATTAACAGAATTCCTTTTCACCAACAACATAATGAATACCTACAAATCTCAGCTCCAACATTCTCTCTCAGCTGTCAAAAATTCAACTGCCTTCAACCTGTCCTTGTTGTTCTCCTCATATGTGATTGTCACCTATAAAAAATCTAACTACAAACAGAAGTTCTTTTTATTTTCAGAGAAAATCGAGTGCCCACTATGCAAACATGTCCAGATGCTTCAAAGCTGGTAATCCTTCATTTTCTTTGCCATTGTTACAGCAACATTTAATACTGAGATGTATTTTAAAAGACAAATGTGTGTATGCGTGTATATATATATATATATATATATATATATATATATGACAAAAGTATATATTCCAAATTTCAAGATGTTGACCATCTTATCATTTATTTGCTTAAGTACATTAACATGCACAATTCTTGACAGCACCTGTTTCATAGCACAGAATCGTTCACGTAATTATTACGTTAATTCTTGAATTTATTCTTCCCTTAACTTATCAGAAAAAAGGCACTTATCAATTTAAAAAAAATAAAGGCATATGGGCATGATTACAAAATCTGAAAATTGGGAGAGAAGTTGCAATTATTTTTCCATTTTGTTATGTCATCTTTGAATTCAAAATTCTTGTTGTTATGTATATAGCTATTAAAAAAGGGAAGAAATGAGTTTTTTTGTATCCATGGTAAAAAGAAGGACAGATGGAAAACATTTAATGGAGGTTGAAAAAAAAAAAACTAAATAAGAGGGTAGAGTTAACTGACCGGGTTTCACTCTCACTTTTCAAAGCCAAATCAAGGGTTTTATTTTTTTATATAGGGAAACAAATTAAAACAGGGGAACGACTAAAATAAAATCAACTTATTGGAAAGAAAAAAAAATGGGGGACAACTGAAATACATCTATCATTATGATAATTATACAATGGAGAGGAAATGCCTTTATATATAGCGATAGATTTATTTTAGTTGTTCCCCCATTTTTTTTTTTTTGATTCGGCTTTGAAACGTAAGCGCAAAACATGTCGGCTGACTCTACCCCATTATTTACTTAATTTTTTTCAACCTCCATTAAATGTTTTCCCTCCATTCTTCTTTTTACCATGGATATAAAAAAAAAACCTTAGTCTTCCTTTTTTAACAGCTATAATAAAGTTTTGTACCCCTAAAATGTAATGATATATCTATATATATGATGATTGCTGCATCTTTCCAGATGATCGCCGTCATATTGAGTTCTTTCCATCTCATTGTCCATACCATCTCAGATGACTCTGCAGTCCCGCCGCAGATTTGCACATCTTGAAGCAGATGTGACATACAAATTGAGCAATTTCCATTGAGTTAACGTCCTCTGGAGGTTGAAGGGTATTCCTATGAACAATCATGTGTCTTCTTAAACCAGCAGTAGACTTGCACACTTTGCTGCATATGAAACAGTTGGTTGGTTGTTTTTGTTTTACGGCATATCAACCCTTTTCAGGTTATTTAAAGATTTTGAAGAAAAATGTTTTAATAGAATATGTTTGTTTTCAAGTCAGTTTCTATTTAACCCATAGTTGGGACCCTAACAGGTACTACCACTCCGGGTCAGAGTGGAACTGGGAGCAATGGCAATTAAAGGGTGACTCCACACTCCCCAAAGCCCGCAAGCTGGGGCCTCACCACTGGATATAGTTTAAGGTCATATCCAGGACCCATATCAAACAGATCATTTAGTTTGTATTAATAGGTGAAAAGTTAACCTGAACAAGAGTTTTGTGTGACTTAAGGTGGTTGACGTAGCCAGCTTTTAACAGAAGCACTCATTCACAAGTGCTGCATTTCTAGCTCTGTGTGTTATGGTTAAGACCATCGATTAAATCTTTGCTATATATATATATATATATATATATATATATATATATTTTTTTTTTTTTTTCATGTATCCACATAAAATATTATGAGATATAATATTTTATGTATCTATTTCCAGTATTTATTTCAAGAGTACTCAATATGTGAGTGGGCGATGATTTTGTAGAAATATATATGCAAGAGGGTAGGGTAGTGTGGGCTATATTTAGTTTTAATATTGTTTTATGCGAAAGGGGTAGAAATGAGGTGGAAACCTTTTGTAAAAATTCAGATTTTTGTGACAACAGAAAATAAAAGGAATTCACGCAAAATTACTTACCAAGCACAAGGATGACACAAGAAGTTTCTTGCGAAACATAAGTAATGATGTCAATATCAAGAGCATTATCTTCCAAACTGTAAATCCAGTTAGCCTGAAAGATAAAAATGAAACTAAAATGTGACTTAAAGTGTTGGATATCCATCAGTAAAATGATGATGCTTATTGCATTTGGTGTGAAATAAAAAAATATTACATTCAAGTTACGATGGAAAAACAGAGATGCCCCGTGTATGAACAGAAGAATAGCTTCTGCTGTTATTTTACGATACAACTTAGATGTTCGATATGCATTCAATGTACTTAAGTCAGTGAAAACATGACTAATGTTTGTGCAAAAATTTTTTTTTAATCTAAGGTGTGATTATTGAGAAAAAAGTGAACAAATGAATGGATGAACAATTTGGAGGCAATTTTGCCCTTATAATGCCCCCGAGGGGGAAACCAGAGTTATTCTGGAAAATCCGTTCTGGTAAAAATTTACTTTCACCATGACTAATGTTTGTGCAAAATTTCAAAAAAAATTCAAAGAGTGGTTATTGAAAAAAGTGAAAACAAATGAACGGGAATATGAATAGGGAGTAATTTTACTCCTATAATGCACCCTAGGGGAGCAACCAGAGTTATCCCAGAAAATCCGTTCTGGAAAAAATTTACTCTATGATTAATGTTTGTGCACAATTTTTTTAAAAATCCAAGAAAAATGAGAACAAACAAACAGACGAACGGGAGCGAATTATTAGGTTCAATTCCTCCATTGTCGGGGGACCAAAAACATTGTTTCTTTTTTACTTACATTTTCTGTTCAGTGTAAATCTTGTCAGTGTATACAAAAGAGAAGTTCCTTCTAATTAATATTTATGTAATTCTAAACGAATGCTAATGTACTATTCCAATATGGCGTCACAATGATACCTACTTTTGTCCTCTGAGTAAATTGCTGCATTCAGTTTGTTACATTTAATGGCGTAAGTTTACATTTGCTCTATCTCTCTTTCTCTCCCTTCCTATCTCTCTCTGTATATATTCTTCCCAACTTTCTCTCGCTCGCTTGCTCTCTCTCTCTCTCGCTCTCTCATTCGCGTTTTACATTTCTTCATGGCGGTGCCGAAGAAAAAAAACAACAAACATTTATTTCCTTTTTGTCTTGCTCACTCGCTTTGTACATTTGCTCCAGTAATTAATTATATTTTTTTCAGATATAGTTACGTTTTTCTTTTTTACTTTATTTAAATATACTTCATTTAAACCAGCACACTCTATTACGATCATCGGCAAAATAAAAATAAATGTTTCGGCAATATCATCTACTGGATTCTCGACATTGAGCACTCATTAACTTTTTTCATGGGTGGGAGGGGAGGGGTAAATTTGTACATTAGGTCCACCTCCATAATTTTCTTTAGAATGACGACTTTTGAAGGTTTTCAACTATGCTAATTAAGAAAATCTCATTCAAATTTTATGGAAACAAATACCTGTATTAGTCACTGTAATTCACTGGCCGCCAGGTTTGTATGCACACGCAATAAACAAAACTATCTCTTTCCTACCGACACTGCAACTCCCAATTTTATTTTTTTGCATCTGCTAGTTTGGTGCAAAAACAATAGTTTTCTCACATATATATATACATACATATATATATATATATATATATATATATATATATGTATATATATATATATATATATATATATATATATATATATATATATATATATATATATATATGTATGTATATATAGCCATGTTATATATCATTTTGAAGCACGTTTTTTACTATCGAATCGTGTTATTTGTTACCATTCTCAATCTCTTCATTCATTTTTTTGCAGGCTTTTCAACAGCATGGACAAAATTCAAATCGGCACGATTTTCTTGTTCCAGTTTAAACTAGGCCGAAAAGCTGCTGAGACAGCTCGTGATATCAATGATGCGTTTGACCCAAGAATCACTAACGAACGTGTGGCATAACGGTGGTTCAAGAAATTTCATAATGGTGACGAGCGCCTTGAAGATGAAGACTGTCGCACTCAGCTGACTGCGGTTGATAACAAATATTTGAAAGCCTTAATTGAAGCTGATCTTCGCAAAACCACATGAGAAGTTGCTGTTGAATTCAAGGTCAACCACTCAACAGTCATTCGCCATTTAAAGCAAATAGGGAAGTCAAAAAAGTTGGATAAATGGGTGCTGCATGAATTGAATAATAATCAAAAAAATTGTCATTTTGAAGTGTCTTCTACGCTCCTTCTGCGCAACAAAAATGACCCATTTCTTGAGCAGATCATGATGTGTAATGAGAAGTGGATCCTCTACAATAACCGGTGACATTCAGCATAGTGGTTAAATGCCGGAGAAGCTCCACAACACTTCCTGAAGGCAAAATTGCACCAAAAAAGGTTATGCTGACTGTTTTGTGGTCTACGGCTGGTTTCATCCATCACAGCTTCTTGAATCCAGGCGAAACGATTACCATGAAGGAGTACTACTGACAAATTGACAAACTGCACCAGAAGCTCCAATGTATGTGCCCAAGATTGGTCAACATGAAGGGACCAATTCTCTTCCATAACAACGCTCGCCTGCATACTGCTCAATTGACTCTGCAGAAGCTGAACAAATTGGGATATGAGACTCTGACTCATCTGCCATATTCACTGGATCTCTTGCCCACCAATGATCAATTTTTCAAGCATCTCGACAACTTCCTGCATGAAAAATGCCTTAAAAGCTGAATCGGCCTTCAATGATTGCATCACTTCCAGAACTCCAGATTTCTATGCTAATGGGGATAAATAAACTTGTTTCTCGTTGATAAAAATGTGTCGATTCTAATAGTTCTTATTTCGATTAATAAAGTTTATTATAAAGGAGTTTTGATCTTTTGTAAGTTGAACGTCTAAAAGCGACATTATTTTTGCACCAAACTAATATACAGTGTGGCTCTATTATAAATGAGTATATTTTACATTAGATTTTGATCATGGTCAAATCTTCAGGAAATACTTTTTGGATTCTATAGGTTGGGATTTTAAAAATAAAAAAATTTGTTACCGTGACACGTTTTCCTTGCTTCATATTCTGTGACTCTTCTTTGGATTTGCTGTCAGTGGCAACAGCCAACACCTGGTACCTGACAACGGTAAGAAAAAAAATATCAGTTTTAATGAGGAATAAAATATTTTTGAAGTGATTCATTTCTTTAATCATTAGAGTTTTAACAAATTAAAAATAACATTAAACAAAATAAAGTGGAAAAAGTTAGGGATAACATTTTTCAACTTCAAGCATTTGTTTTCTTACATTCTCATCATGAAAGATCGTCTATAGTTTTCTCTGGGAACTAATCCCTATTTTAGTCATGTAAATTCGTTCGATGTACAAGTTGTGTTCATGTTTGACATAACGTTCGCTTGTTCTCAAAACAGAAAAAAAGGGTCGGACTTTGAATTCTTTTTAACAATACACATTCTATTTCTTCTTCAACAAGCCATCATAGTTTTCTTTTCGTCCTCTTTCCAACTGACAGAAACCTCACGTGCACAAGATAATTTCTTCCTCCCATGAAACAAAAAAACAAAAAAACAAACATCTTTTTATACTGCCACCTCGACCCATGATAGCACTTAAATTTGCATTTATCTTATTTTTCGTATCGGATGGCTTGCAGGTTCGAATGGCAGTGCTTCTCTACAAACACATCAACCGTTAACACTTATTGCTGTGTTTCTTCACACTATTATTACACATCATCAGTTTAATATTTGTTTTAAACTGTGTCCATCGCTTTATTGCAGATTACAAAATAATCAATATTTCAGTAAATATAAGTTATAAAAAGCTGAAAATTACACCATCCAAGGACTGTATTAAGGTGAGATAAATCCTAAAATTTAATCAAAATTCATGTTATATTTAAAAAGTTATGTTATTTTTTTAATATTCAAGGAATTTTCACCATACATCGCTTTATTGCAGGTCTCATAAAATGCCAAAAAAAAGGACGTTTAACAGCTACCGAGAAGCAGAGGATTATTGCAGGACTAGCAGAAGGACTCTCAATCATAAATTTAGCCACAGAACTAAAAAGGGATCCCCGAACTTTAGCTACATTCGTCAAGAACCTCAACATCAAGTCCAGGAAAGATAAGGGCACAAGGAGGAACCTTTCTGATCGGGATCTTCAAAAAATTCATAGAGAGATTGTGCGCAAGCACCAGTGCAACAATTTTTGCGAGGGCTGGAGTCATACCAAGGTCCAGACAAGCCCAATGCAATGTACTGAATGAAATGGCAAGGAACATCAATCCTATTCCAAGGCCTCCATTGAGCCAAACCCACAAAGAAAAACGATTGGCTTGGGCACAAAAATATATGAAAATGGATTGCCAAAATGTTCTGTTTACAGATGAGGCTCGTGTTACCCTTGATGGACCGGACGGATGGGCCAAAGTTTGGAATCCAAATGGAACTCCAACGCCTTATAGATTTCGTCGCCAACAGGGAGGTGGAGGCATAATGTTTTGGGCGGGAATTATTGGGGATAAGCTATGTGGACCATTCCGAGTGCCAGAAGGTGTCAAACTCACCAGCAATGCCTACACTGCCTTTCTAAATGAGAATTTGTTACCATGGCTAGATGATCTTCCCTTGTCACGTCGTTTTAAGATTATTTTTTATGCATGACAATGCCCCATCTCATGCTGCTAGGGCAACTACATCCTTCCTTGGATCTCAGGGCTTTGTTGGAGAAACCCTCATGTCCTGGCCACCGTGTTCTCCGGACCTTAACCCCATCGAACACCTATGGTCAATATTGAAACGAGGAGTTTATGAGGGAGGAGAGCAGTTTTCTTTGAAGGATGCCCTTTGGAACAAAATAGTCGACGTTGCCAGAACCATTACTCCATCTCAGATCAAACAATTGACCTCCTCGGTGGACAAAAGGTTGTTTAATGTAATTTCAAAACATGGGGGATATGTGGACAAATAATTTGTTTGTTTGACACTTAGCCCTCGGGATGTGCCTTTGTTTTTGTTAATTTTCCCCAGAAAATGTGTTCAATATAAATTTATGATGCTTTGGTATTATTTTATTGAGCTAAAACATTATCTTAGAAGACTTGCAATAAAGTGATGGACGGTGAAAATTCCTTGAATATTAAAAAAATAACATAACTTTTTAAATATAACATGAATTTTGATGAAATTTTAGGATTTATCTCACCTTAATACAGTCCTTGGATGGTGTAATTTTCAGCTTTTTATAACTTATATTTACTGAAATATTGATTATTTTGTAATCTGCAATAAAGCGATGGACACAGTTTACACAGCTTTTAGAAATGTATTTCCAAACTAACCCGATGGTCTGTATCTCTCTTTCTATCAAGTACATTCTTTTCACTTTCTCCCATATTTTTTTATGGTCCTAGATATGACCTTAAACTATATCCAGTTGTGAGGCCCCAGCTTGCAGGCTTTGGGGAGTGTGGAGCCACCTTTTAATTGCCATTGCTCCCACGTCCACTCTGACCCGGAGTGGTAGTATCTGTTAGGGTCCCAACTATGGGTTAAATAGAAACCTACTTGAAAACAACAAATATATTCTAAAATTTTCTTTAAAATCTTTGAATTCGGCATTAAATAACCTGAAAAGGGTTGATATGCCATAAAACAAAAACAACCAAAACAACCAACCCATATTTTTTTTTTGGGGGGGGGTTCTCTGTGACCTGGCCTTGCTACCTCAACTGTTCTACATCTACTAACCTAAGAATGCTCATCCATTTCAACATGGGCATACAATAAAAGTATACTCTTCAACATACATTTCTCTTATACCTGCAGATTTCATCTTCCTCTGAGGTCATCAGATCTAAGCCTATCTTTAAGACTCACATTACACATCCATCACATCATTTGTCTCTATGCATCTATACATCATGACATTGCCTACACAATGGCTGATAGATTCTTCCCTTAGTCAACGGTGATGATGTTCTGCTAGTCAATAATAGACTTCTGACGCCTGTAGCTGTTCGGAAACAGAGTAGGCAGAATAAAAAGGTGGAAAGAGCTGAGAAAGAGGGATTCTGCGATAATGGCTTGGGGTGAGATAGAGACAAGTAATAATGATAGCAGGGGGGGGGGCAACTCATGCTTTACTTTTTCAAATCGTAGTGATCACAGAAGACAACTCATGATTTACTTGTTTCAATTAATAGTAGGCATTGCAAGGGAGATAATTCAAGCTTTAAAAAACACGCAGTAAAATTGCAAGGAAATATTTTTTGTTAGTCTATATAATAATCCACTTGCTCCTTAGTTAGTTCATACGTTATACTTTGAAAAAGGCCAAATATAATTTTTGAAGGGCAAACTGTTTCAAAAAAGGCAAAATTTGTGACATTTGTCTTTAAAAAGGCCAATCTGGCAACCCTGGAGAAAAATTTGAGAGTGACCTCCCTTTGATGTAGAGTCGTTTTTGTATATCATTCTAATAAAATATGATCATTTTTGTAATAGTATGTACAAGACCCAGGATTGCTGGGAAGGGTATAATGCTTTAGTAGTTAACAGAGTTGGAAAATAGGGTAAACAGAATTAAAAAAGTAGAAAGGGCTGAGAAAGAGGGATTTTCTCGTGATGATGGATTAGACGCAAACAAAATGGTGAAGATTTAACATGTTTGTTATGAAACCAGTGTAAAATATATTTCAGCGTACGTAGACACATGGTTACAAGTTGTCACATGCACAAAACAACAGTGCAAAAACGAAACTATACAACTATCAGGTTTTGATAATGCGGTCACACCAATATATGGAAGTGACAACAAAATAAAAACAAGCATAAACTATTGAATGTTTTGTCACATTTATAAATTTTATCAAGGCACGTATTTAATTGACATTTTTGAGTGCTTCTGTGAAAACCTGTTAATTTCATTCTGACATTTTATGACATTTTCTAGTTTGTTCAATAAATACATACAATATGAGTAAGCAACAGGTTTTTCAGTTTTATTTGTGTCACGGATGTGCTCTCCATCTGTCGTACAAATTATTTGTATAATGAAGCTGAGGACACTTAGGTTAGAAAGGTTTAGCGCCCACCTCATCGGCAGTTTTTATTTGTTCAAACGTTTTGATATATTTGGATTCTAGTAAGGAACCACCAACAAAACGAATTATTTCAGACAAATTCTACTCAATCTACTATTAAAAAAGCTACTGTACACTCATTAACCCTTATCCTCGAGTGGCTTTTTGGCATTGATAAATGGTGACTCCTTTGTAAGAAAAAAAAAAAAAACGATTATCTCAGCAATGGTCGACAAATATCAAAATCAAACTACATATACTAGATCAATCTGCCCAGGATTTCTTCTATGGCATGTAGTATAAAAACAGATACTACACTTTGCTCATAGCCAAAAGGCAAAGGAGTCATTTAATGCGAAAAACCGAAATCAAAGTACGTATACTAGGTCAATCTAAAAAAATAACCGGTTTGCTCTAGGATTTCTTCTTCACAGATCGGAGACAGAAAAAATGAAATGCAATATCAGAACAGCTACTCCTAGCAAAAAGGAAAATGGATCATATAATGCCAAAAACTGATTATTTATATTATTATTATGTGAATCAATTTGTCTTCTAAGTGTATACTTCGTAGATGACATCTATGCTGATGACACAACCATCTACGGCAACACATCAAAGGCTGTAAATGTTCTCTCTGATTCTCTCTCCTCTGATCTCGAGCGCGTGGTTCAGTGGGGGAAGATGTGGCTGGTTTCCTTTAATGCATCCAAAACCAAACTCCTATCCTTGCATCATCAACGCTCTGATCCCCAGCTGGCATCAATTGTGATGGATGGCTCTCGTCTGGGTGAGGCTCAGTGTTTTGACAAGCTTCTGGGTTTGACCTTTACTCCTGATCTGAAATGGAACATGTACATTAAGTCTGTTGCCAAGGTCGCTGGAAAGATGGTGGGATCCTTCTACCGCTCCAGAAGATATCTCACTACTGATGCAATTCTCTATCTATATTTTTATATAGAAGCCAAGTACATCCAAGGATGGAATACTGTTGCCATATCTGGGCAGGAGCTGCTAAAAACAGCCTATCTTGCCTTGACAGAGTACAAAATAGACTTCGTGGTTTAGTGGGGGATGCCCTTTTCTCTTCCCTGCAACCTCTCTCCCACAAAAGAGACGTTGCGAGCCTGTCCTTGTTTTATCGTTATTTCCATGGCAGATGCTCGTCTGAACTCCAATCTCTGGTCCCCCCTCGCCAATCTTTCACGAAAAACACCCGTCTAGCTGAATCCACTGTGAAAAATTTCCCCCACTCTATATCTGTGCCTAAATCAAAACGCAGATTCCATGAACAAAGCTTCTTTCTTAGAACTGAACGCCTGTGGAACTCTGTTCCGTCTGCCTGCTTCCCTCCGGACTACAACTTGGATGTCTTCAAGTCCAATGTTAACAAATTCCTAATGAACCGCCCCCTTAAGTAAACACTTCAGCAAATCTCCACACTAACGTAATGTACTTGCAATAACCCTTATCCCTGAGTGGCTTCCGGGCCTTGATAAGTGGTGATCACTGTGTAAAAAAAAAAAAAAAAAAAAGATAAATATTCTGTAAATGAGAGATTCGGGGATAACAACAATTAACGAGTTAGAATTAACAGCGATTTGGGGTTTTTTTGGGGGGGGGGGCTCCCTACCCCAACGCAATCAAGTGTCCAACCCTTTGTTATATTTTAATGACTTCAGCTTACCAAGAAAGAAACTAAAAATTTTTCTCCCTCATTTCTCTTTTTAAATTCTTATCAACTTTCCATTTGTACAATATCATTAGCGACAATTCAATTGTCTAAAACGATCAGCTCCATCATCTGACCTCGGCAATGCGATCCAATGTTGAAACTGACATCATATTGTTTTATGACAATCTCTATTGGATTCCTATTTATTTATCTCCCCACAAAAGTACAGCTGAACATAAGGCCATTATTAATGTGGGGAAAATTCAGATTTTCAAAAAAGAGACCTCATAGAAAAATAAAAATTATCTCAGAATGTTTTCTTCATTAATCAGAGACTGAAAAAAAATGAAGTGTATTATGAGAACATATACTACACTTTGCTCCCACGCAAAAGGCAAAGAAGTAAGTTTATGTTTAAAAAACGATTATCTCAACAATGGCTGCTAAATATGAAAATCAAACGACATATACTAGGTTAGTCTAAAAAATTTTCTTTTACATTTTCTTTTTTATTTGATGGCATATCAACCCTTTTTGATTCATTCAATGCTGAATTCAATCATTATTTTTTTATATCTACTATATATGTATGAACTAGACTTTTTAGCTTATTAAAAACAGAAAAAGTTAGAATCCATTGACTTTAGAATTAGTGCTTTATGCAAATTGATGGTTGAATGTGGTTAAATTTGTGCTCATTTTTGCATTAAATACTAATCCTTATTAATCACTAACTGTGCATCAAATGGATACCATAATACTTAGTTTGCTGCACCTTATCATGACAAAGATATATACAAAATTTCAGTCAGATCGGTCGAGTACTTTGCAAGAAAAAGTGGAATGGACACACTAACAGAAATGTAATATAGATGAACTTGTTTTGTGAATGTATATTTTGTAGTATTCACTTTATTTTGGTTCATGTGACATTTTTTTCTTGCCAAACTCAAGAGGGGCATCAGAGTGGAAGCCATGATATGCATCATAAAAGCTGAGCTGGAAAGCATCCAAAAACAATCATTTCAATCATGCATATTTCATTAATAAATGCCGCATCATCACAAATCTATCTCTACTATTATATAAAAGGAACTTTGTGTGTGTGTCTGTGAATTAGTTCCCTACGAACTCGAAAACGGCTGAGTCTATGTTTATAAAATTTCACATGATACTTTATGTGCCTGGCAGTGTTCTTAGATAGGTTTTGTATCGGAATATCTTTGATAAGTATTGATAATCAAAATAATTTGATGAAAGAACAAACAGGCGATTTTGACCAAAATTATCTTACACAACCTAACACTATAAGTGCATTTGAGAAGTTTTATTGTCACACAAGCAGAAAGGCTCGACATATAAAATCTACGGTAGGTTCTTTGATAAGACAGAGATATGTTTGAGACCACAATTGAAGCATGATACTTGTCCTTTGCATTTTAAACTTTAATTCAAGTCATTATATATAAAAATCGTTTTATAAAACAACAGTAGGTTTTTTTACAATGCAATGTAGACTACAATGTATTGTGGACTAAGTCACTGTGAGAGGCATGTGAACTTTCTCCTAGTGCACTACGATGGGTTCCCAACTAAAGCATGCAATCAATCGATTTGATTAAAAAATGTATGATTTCACCGATTAATAAAAGTATGGGAGTATGAAACATTCATCGAGCATCAGTCAATCCTGGGCAACGTCAGGTCACCCTGCTAGTATATATATAAGATTAACCTTGTCTGTCTGTGTGAGGAATGGTCTCTACCAAACTACTCTGTCAATTGGTCTACAGATTTGAAATACACATTTATATCTTTAACAACATTTTTTTTTTAGATTTTATATACATATCGATTGAAGTCAAACAACGAATAAGGCTCGAGAGCTACATATTTTGCTTTCGATTCTAGCTGATGCCAGCCAAGTGATATTTTTTTTTTAACTTTTGAAATCACTACTACATACTGGGTACAATATAATAATCAATACAGTATTGGCTCTATGATAATAAATACGAAATCTGCATTAATTAAAACATCATATTTAAGCATATTATACGACCGAGTAACGTCGGGCAGCCTGCTAGTGGTTACACATTTTGGGCTTTTTTCTGTAGTCTTAAAATATACTATCAGAATTCATTCTTTTTTAATTCAAATACGCAAAATATTTTTTCTTCTAATTACTGTAAGTACATCAGAAGAAAAAAAATTATCAAAGAATAACCCCCCCCTTAAAAAAATATACTGCCCATGGAATCATCAATAAAATTCAGTCACTCCTGCAATCCAATCATATTTAGAACAACTTCAGTCTATTCTTGACTTGTCCACCAAGTTTTAATCATGAAAGTCCAACACTCTTTGTTTCATCTCCATTCAATGATCACACTTGAATTAGACATACAAAATTGTCAATCATTTTGGCACATTACTCTCTTGGTACTGCCATGATTTGGACAGTGATGATGCTCTCCAATTCAGGAATAATGTGAAGCTTGTTTTTAAAGACATTATCTTTGAAATAACTCCATAGATGAAAATTTAAGGGGAGTTACATTTCGATGAGTGTGAGGCTTATCCAAGATCACACTTTTCTACTGATGAGATGATCACAACAGTGTCCTCTCAGTCATGTGTATATATATATATATATATATATATATATATATATATATATATATATATATATAAAACCGAGAATGTGTGTGTGTATGCGTGAGAGGACAATTCTCAACCTATATACTCAACAAATTTTTGATCCGACTTGAAATTTGGTATATAAGATATTCAGACATGTAGAAAACTTTTTTAACGATTTTCATACGGAAAAAAGAGCTATTAAGGCGTCAAAATTGAAAAATTAGGACTTGGGTCTCATTGGATTTTTATCTATCAACTGTTTCACAACTGTGCATGTGCAGTCATGAAACATGACAGCTTCCTTATGTTAAGAATAAGTAGGTTTGAAAACACTTTTTAAATGTCGTGGCAAGCTGGTCTAATGGCTATCATACTTGACTCACTGTCTTTAGGTTTTGGTTTCAATCTCAGCTCAAGTATTGTTTTTTATTTTTACTTGCAAGAAGTGAACTGTTTAGAAAAACATAATACTCACATGAACATGTCTCAGTTTCTTTCCTATTTTTGTGCTTCATTTTTTTTTTTTAAGAATTTAATGTTACTTTTAATACCTACGGTACTTCTGCCTATAATGAATAAGAAATCTGCATTGATTAAAATATAATATTTATGCATATTTTACACCCCGGCAAACGCCAGGTGGTCTGCTAGTGTATACAGTTTGGTAAAACTGGTAATTAGTAAAAACCTGAAGAGAGTGCTCAATACTATTGCAGAGCAAGTATGCGTTTTATTTATTACCAAACAGATAAAACGGTAATAAAAAAAAATAAAACATATATATATATATATATATATATATATATATATGTGTATATAGTAAGTTATAAAAATATATAGAGCAATTAAGCTACACAGAATATTCTGCATTTCATTCTCGTGAAAATTCGTCAGGCTTATGTGGAATATTCTGTCTAGCTTAATTGCCATATATATTTTTATAACTTATTACCTAGCTCTACCTATGTATTGAGCACTGTTGAAGTAAATACTTAAAATTTACGCATAAAATTATATTTTCATATATTAATTTATGTAATAAAATTAAGTAGTCATATATATATATATATATATATATATATATATATATATATATATATAATGTATCCACATAAAATGTTATAAGGAGATATAATATTTTATGCATCGATTTTCACTACTTACATCAATAGTACTCAATATGTAAGTAGAGCTAAGTAGTAATTTATGAAAATATATTTATGGCAATTAAATTATACAGAGGTTTTCGCATTTCATCCCCTTCTTAAGACTCATTACATCACAAATTGATCAACATCATTATCTTTACTTATATATAAAAGACACTTTATCTATTTGTGTGTGTGTGTGTGTGTGTGTGTGTGTGTGTGTGTGTGTGTGTGTGTGTGTGTGTGTGTGTGTGTGTGTGTGTGTGAGTTCGTTCCCTATTGACTCCTCTGAAATGACTGAACCGATTTTTATGAAATTTTACAAATATACTTTATGTATTTAGGAATGTTCATAGACAGGTTTTTATATTCTTAGATAGATAATGCCTTTGATAAGAAACAAAAATCATTAACCGATAATGGAAAAATCCGATTAAAGAACGAAACTATCTAATGTTGAACAAAGTTAACACCTTATAAAGCCTAACATCATTAGTGCATTTGAGAAGTTTTATCACCACACAATCAGAAGGGTCTGACATATAAAATCAACAGTAAGTTCTTGGATATGACAGGGGTGTATTTGGAATAAATGTTTCTGTTTCGAACACAATTAAATCGTGATATTTGACTTTTTCCTTTTAAACTTTGATTAAGTAATTATATAAAAATATTTCTATAAAAATCAACAGTAGGTTCTTTGATAAGACATGAGCGAATTCGAAATGAATGTTTCTGTTTAGAGCACAAATGAACCATGATACTTGAGTTTTCTATTTTAAAATTTAATTCCAGCCATTATATAAAAATAATTTTACAAAATCAACAGTAGGTTCTCCACAGTGCAATGTAGACTACAATGTATTGTGGACTAAGTCACTATGAGGATGTATGTGAAGATTCCTCGGTGTACCACAGGGAGTTCCTGACTAGAGCAGGCAATCAATTGATTTGCTTAAAAAGAATTAGCAGTTTCATTGATGACAAAAAAGTAATGGAAGTGTGGAACATTTGTTGATTCTCTTTCAATCTCAGGCAGCATCAGGTTTCCCTGCTAGTATATACATAGAGTGATGCTGACCAGTTTATGATATAGTCAATCCTCAAGATACGCAAGTGGTAATTTAACTGGAATTTAATAGGAATTACATAAGGTCTCAACTAAAGTTACCTAATAAATAGTAGCGTTGAATTGCAGGATTCGGATTATCTTTTTTAATTACCACCTGGAAGAACAATTTTAATCCTCCCAAATTATTTAACACATTGTTTATGGATCAAAAATAAAAAATAAACTTAATTTATCACCAAACATCCTTGACTGATCACGACTTAATTCATGCTTGAACTCACATTAACAATTTCATGTTTATATTTTATTTTAATTGGAATTCATTATTGAGATGAGTATTATTTATATTAATTTATTTATTGCGGACTATTATTCTCATCTTTATTAGTTGTAGTTTCACCACGTTTCGGCCAACTATTCCTCTGGCCTTCGTCAGGTAGAGACGTTGAATCTCTACAGTTCCAGATGATGATTGTCTGAAGATAGCGGTTTCAATCCTACCCAAAGCCGGCCAGAGGCTTACTTGGCCAAAAACGTGGTGAGACGACAACAACTACGGATGGCAGTGATTGCTGAGAATGCAGTCAGAAGATTCAGAATTCCTATCCGTCGTAGTTACCATCTGACGAAGGCCAGAGGAATAGTTGGACGAAACGTTGTGAAACAACAACTAATAAAGATGAGAATAATAGTCCGCAATAAATAAATTAATTTCATGTTTGTTTTGTTTCCACTTAAAAAATTCTTTGTCTTGTTCAATTGTGTATATTCATTGTTATTATAAGGAAATACTTCTGCTTTTTTTTGGTGGTGGTGGGGTGTCCAGAACTTTAGTATTACATAATTTCCAGCCATGATGAATTGCGATGGTGAAAATTTTTTTAATGAATTGAATGCAGATGTTTATTCAATGGATTGTGCAAAATGATAGAAGTGATTCAGAAGCTGATACTGAAGAACACTGAGGAATCAGATATTTGACTAATAAAATGGCAAAATTTTTTTAATTTTATTGAATCTGAGAGTGAAAGTGATTTTGAAGAAGAGTCACTTAAAAATGATAGGACATCAACTTTACAGAAATATTAAAATATTTCAGGTTGGTTATTTTTGTTTAATGACATATCAACCCTTTTTGGGTTAGTAATTTTGAAAAAAGTTTTTATTCTTCAAGTTCTTTATATCTTCAAATAATTTATTCAGAGTGTTTGGTTTGGTTGTTTTGTAGAAGAAAATTATTGTTTTTCTTTTTACTTTTTCAGAGCATGATTGAGTTTTACAAAGAAAAAGAAAAAAAAACAATAACATTAATGTTGGTGCATTTTTGTTTAGGAAGCCAGTATCTTTGAACAGCTTGATCTGGTAGCAGCAGATGTTCTAACAGGCATTACCACTCTGAGCCAAAGTGGATCTGGGAGCAATGGTAACTAAGGAGCAACTCTATTCTTCACAGTCCCCAAATGGGGCCTCACTATTGGATGCCTTTTAGTTTTAAAAGAGTTTCTGGTGGGTAGCCAATCCGTAGAAGTCCTGAGAGAAAGAATAGAAGTTTCGAGATGAAGAATAGAGTTTCTTCTCGTGTGAAGACAAAAAAGTATGTGCAGAATTCTAAAATATCCAGTATGTTTTATGAAGTGATTCCAGTTTCTGATTGGTTGCTAGCAGAGCATGGATCCATTTGATTGGTCAGTTCACCCCTGTCTATAAATAGAACTGTCCAATATTTTGAAATCATACCTTCTTAGATATATAAAAAATATTGCAACAATATATATTTGTGTTTCAAGCCAATTTACATCACTGCCAAATGAAATAATTTTATATGTTTGCTAAAACTTCACCCTATGCAAAATGATATGAAGAAGTTCATCCTATAAAAAAAAAGCTTAAAAATAAAGAGGGAACATTATCTCTTAAGTGACCAATTCCAATCACATTCCTTGGTTCATTTTTCATTGAATATTTTGCCCCAACGAAGCGTCCGCCTGTTTTCGGCTTTAGCTGAAATGTGTATGCGTATACGTATGCGTAACCATTAGTTTGATCTTCCATTGATAGCTTTGGTTTGACAGAAACACCAGAAACTCAGTTCGCAGGGCCAAAGATACCAAGTGTACCCATTCTTCAGTCAATTTTATGGTGATTAAACTCATCCTTTAATATAACATTCTTATGAGTATGAGTTTCCAGTGTTTCCATGAAAAAGAATATATTGGATGAATGATCAAACTAATGATTTTTTTTTAACTCTTTTTCATCCCAAACAAGGCATATTAACACTTACGTATAAGGGGTTACCATTTGGAACCATGTCTAATAGAGGATTGTGGGGAGTTGAGCAGCAAGATATCTGTTCACATTACAGGTAAACTTTTGCATGTCAGTACAATCAGCAGGAAACAGAGATGGACTTCCAAAGTCCTCCAGTCCAAGGCAAAAAACTATTAAACTAGAATGCTTTCCAGCATCAAGGAACCTCAACAGTAAAGAGGTAGGATTTTCAGCTTGTCGAGTTAGTCAGGGTATTGATGAGGGGGCACAAGTGCTACTAGTTCATCAGAACACATTCTATTTAATTATTTGTGAAACAGGCACAGGGATGAAACATTGTGGTGATGGGACAGGGGTTGGAACTTGGTTGATAATGTGAGCCCTATTAGATTAGAGACTCTTTTTTAGATCCTGTCTAAGAGTGAGAGCCTAGGGGCAGATGCCCCAACCCAGATGTGGCAGCAATACTCCATGCATGGGTGAATGGTGGCTTTGTAAAGATATAGGATACTCTTGGGTGCTAGTTATTTTTAACACAGCAGAGGAAGTCCATCTTTTCTGCAGCAGCCTTGGCAATGTCCTCAATGTATTTGTTTCCATTCATGTTGATTGTGAATGTTAAGCTGAGGAGTTTGAAGGATAAGCTCTGCAGTAGGGTACCATTCATCATGGTAATTGGTGGTTGAAACGGTTTCTTGTAATTGTTAAAAGAAAGTGTTGTTCGAAATAAAAATATATGGTCTTATATAATCGAACACTCTGGTCATTTCTCTTGTATAAAAACAAAAATATACGATGAAAATAAAACGATAAAAAAAGAAAATGGTTGATATCACCAACTTGTAGCATTCCACTTGTCGTCTTGAAGAGACAGTAATGAAACAATCCGTGCTCGGAATGTATCGTAAAGGTCCTGGGATTAAAGCATTCGGAAGAAATCGACTAAAGGCATAACTTTCTTGCTCAAACACAGACACGGTTCCATCAAGCGATTGCACACAGAGAAAATCCTTGCCTACAAAAAAAGAAGATAGAATCAAATCAGATAAAAAAATAGCAAAGTGCCAGAAGCCATGTAAATAGGCAGGTAGAAATTATTTAAATGCACTTTGAATGTTTGTCAAATGCCTCTTTAAACCTGGATATGGTAGTTATTGTTACAACCTCCTCTATTACATGGTGGAACGATAAAATTGTCGCCCTAAAGAAAACAACACTACAATTTTATTTTTAAACTTTTATTAAAAAAATCAATACAAGTAACTTGATTATGTAGTAGAGCTGACGTCTATTCAATGTAGCTGCCTTTAGTCTTAATCACCACATCAATATAGGTCCAAAATTGGAAGCATGCCTTTTCCACAAGTGCTGGCAGGAGCTCGGCAAATACTCGGCAGATGGTGACGATCAGGCTGGCTTTGATGCTGTGGAAGGTCATGTTGGTGGTGTTCTTGACGCATGACCAAACGAAATAGTCCAGTGAATTCAGGTTGGGGTAGCACTCCTTCTGAATCCAAGTCGGGGTCTCTAAGCCGGCGCCAAGTCATGCTGCCACACCCAGGGTCTGCCAGTAACCACCTGAATGCATCAGGGAATTACTACACTCTTCAGCACATCCAGGTCCATTTTAATTGAGGCAAAGTGTGGGTCCGAGTGTTGGTAGTGAAAGAAGAAAAGGTTTTAAATGTATTAAAAGTAACCAACCACATTTTTTTTTCAATTGCACATGTTTCGGATCGAAAAAGAGAGAATCAAAAAGATCTTTATTTCTCTTATTTCATTTTACTTCAGTCAAATTTCTCAAAAATCAAACGGTCCCTCTTCCTGCGGTTAACACTTGATCTCTATATAAAATACATAGATATTCGAATATCCCATTAAACTTCTTTACATCTCAAACACTAAGTAAATCAGTTGAGAATATAATTTTCCTCTCCCCAATTGATCATTTTAATATATTATAGCATATCTGGAGTCCACGACAAGAATTTATCTAGTCTAGTGGAGTATCTAGATTCATGCTGCTACTTGAAGCAATATCATTTGTAGAAGATGTAACATCTATATATATATAAAAGCGAAAATGTTTGTTTGTGTGTGTGCGTTTTCGTGTATGTCCGTGAAAGGCTTTTTTCCGATGCCTTCTCGTGGGTGTCGCTTCTTCTTAAAACTTTTTATATCACATCTAAATCATAATATGTACGAGTTAACAACAGAGGTTGCCTGTCTATTTAATTTGCCTGGACTTTCAAAAGATAAATATTCCACATATTCAGATCGCCGCATGTTGCTTTCACTTTTTATTATAAAAACAGTGAAACTGGATTCGAACCGGATGTAAACGTCACCATCAGCTATCCCGCAGTAAAACAATTTGACCTCATTAAAAACTGCGGAATAGCGTGATGTTTGACATCCAGTTTTTAATCACTCTTACATTGACTGTCGCTGTAGAGCAAGTGTTCAAGCTCAGCCTATGGGCCTTAAGGCTCCGAGTTCGAGCCGACCTGTCACCAAGCCCCCCCCCTTATTTTTAAAATCGCTGTTTTTTATCGTTTTTTTTATATTTAAACAGGGTTAAGTTTCCTTTTTATTCTTCATTACCCCCCACCAAACGCACACACCTACAAGCACCCCCCGCTAGTTCATTATAAAAGCCAGTGTTGGCTAGCCATACTGAGTAGATCTTATTTGGGTTTTGAATACTATGTAATTTTGAATATTTAGTCAGGATTTTACTTGTAGGGAAAAGTATCGTCACAACAGCTTGTCATTACAAGAGTACAAAGAGACCTTAGATACTCAAGGATATTAGGCATTCAAGTTCTCTCCGGTAGACATTCAAGTTCTCTCTGGTAGGCATTCAAGTTCTATGTGCTCCCATAGATGGTTGCGTCATTCGCATAAATAATGAATGATCTTAAAATGTGATTAAGGAGATCATGTGTTGTCTTTTGTCAAGTACAGTTTACAAAAGAGCACAGACAAATTAAATGTCCATCGATTGGTAAAGGAGAATTGCTTTGGCCAATCAAAAAAGATTTTTTTCAGAATTCAAGGAAGCTAATTTATCATCTTACTGAACAAAAGGAGATAATTATATCGGAGAAAATATGAAAAACTCACCATAAATATTTCCAAATGGGCCATAGCAGAAATTAAAAGCTGATCTTTGCAAATTGTGTTCATAAATTGGATGAATTTGATACTGATTGCCTTGCTCAACATGGCCGAGGACACCTGAAAATAAAACGGAAGATGGACAAAGAATTAAAATGAAAGGTCAGCAAAGAGGCACGTGTTGTATGGTCAACATAAACAACATGTGAATCTACGACGTTTGCCTAAATGTTACTCTTTACAAAACATTTTTTTTAGAGCTACTTTCAGCACCTCTTAAAAAAGCCTCTCGCTGCCACCTGTCCATTATAGCCTGGCATGCGTTTCTCTTTCTTCCGACCGCATGCTGGGCACAGCCGGCCCATTCTCATCTTCACTTTTCACGTCCGTCTTCTTTGGCGCCGACTTTGTTTCTACCAACCACATGGTGCATTTTTTCTCCAATCTTTCCTTTTCTTCTCATGCACACTTCTTAATTTGCATATGTGTGTATTTCGGCTGCTAATCTCTTTGCAAGCCAGCTATCTTTTGCTGCTGCTGATACTTTCCCACACGCTCATATGCACTATGTTAGACAAAAGTTGTTTTGACTGTAAATTTGTTCGGAGGATGATAGAAATCTAGCTAACTAAGACATTTAATGGTGGAATAAGTTTTTATTGTGTTCTTACTTGCATCAGCATGGTCAGATGGAAGATGGAAGTTCCGTGTTGTATAATATTGTAATGGAGCATGTATGAACACGTGTGAAAATATTAGCAGCAGCCAGAAGATAGCTTGGATCTTTTGTTTTTCTGATAATTTGTTTTGCATCAGTAGCAATGGGATTTTTTAGGAAGTTTTATTTTTAACTAGCTGGGGTACCCGGTGTTGCCCGGGTGTGTGGAGATGTAGTAAGGAACCCCGGGGGAGGAATAAAAAAAAGTGGTAGTAGCGCAGAGGACAGGGTACAACAGTAGGCAGTTTGGGTGAAAAAAAAAATGTGGTAGTAGGCAGGCAGGCTTGAACCCGTAATACAAAGGCGTAAAAGAAGGTGAAAAAAAACGTGACATCTTTGCCGATGCGTCCATAGCAAAACCAGAAGTTGCAACCATCGAAATTAAGCGTAGTCAATCGAAAGGAGATGATGACTTGCAAAAATATCGGCAGAAAAAGCGACCCCTCCTTGTACTAAACTGGCGAGTTAAGGGTGAAGGAATTAATGTTTTTTGCCAATTTTTCAATATTTGTCATTCGAAAGATCAAGGTTTAAAACATTACTGGTTTCGTCACATTCCGATGCGTCTGTCGGAAGGTTTTGTGAGACATACAAACACACACACACACTTTTTTTTTATATATATAGATTATAACAAAAGCCTCACCTGTAACACCAAAGACACTCAACTTTTGTGGGTGTAGTATAGCCAGATATTTATTTTCTGATCCTCTGAAACAAACAGAAGAATATAAATACATTTTACGGCGACAATAGCAATCAATAGAATGCATATCTGCACCAACTTTCAATAGTAAAATTGAAGAAATTTAAATATTAAATTAAATCAAAAAATAGAAATTAAATGAACATCTATTATAATTAGAGTTGATGCTATGACAATTTTAGTTTTTGTATCGGTATCATCTTTCCTTCCTTGCTCAGACATACCGGCGACTGTAATTAAACAATACCTCTGCTCATTATTCACTGTCTTTGCAGTTCCTGCATATATACATTCGGACAAGTGGTTTCTTTTATGTCAGAGCAGCTTTGAGAATTTCTACACGAATGAAGTGTAGCTATATGCCAGACAACTCCCTATAACCCTAACGCTAACAGCCAATGCGAAAGATATAACGGCATTATTTGGAAGACCATTTAATTGGCTGCATCAAATAATGGATGTTCAATTGATAATTGGGAAAATTTTCTTCCTGTCGCATTATATGTGTTCAATTGTGTACCGCCATGAATGACACCCTACACGAAAGGTTTTTACCTTTTCAGCGACGGAGTTCAGCGAGAGCTTCGCTTCCATCTTGGCTCTCTTGATCCGGTACTGTGTTTCTGAGACGACATGCACATTACACCAAGAATGACCTGTTGGTGGATGAGGTAGATCTCATAGAGGTGAACCCCCAGTATGCTCTAGTACGACATGCAAATGATACAGTGTCTAATGTGTCTCTCAGAGACCTGGCATCTGCTGGAGACATACCAGGACTATGGACAACCCCCGAGGACAGACCAACTTTCCTTGACACTGAAGCCCCTCCGGAAGATCATGGCGCTGAAATTGCTTCTGATACGTCGTCTAATGACACTGTCTTCATTGGGGCTCCATCAAACATTTTGGATGGGCTAACACCTGAATCCCTTACAGATGAAGGACTAGCACCGAAAAAATGTGTTCATCCAGAGACTGACTTTGAAATGGAATGGCTTGCTCCTCTGAGAAGGAAACATTTTGGAGCGAGGTATTTTAGAGCCCACAGACAGGCCTCACTGTTTGAGTACTCCAACCCCCGAATCATGAACTGCCAAGGCGACCCTTGCAAGATCGTAGGGAACCTGGACATTTAAAGGAATTTTCTTCCCTATCAGTGAGAAATTTGGTGAGGAAAATATTGTGAATATGGATTATATCCTCTTTGATAATCCAAGCTATAAAAACTGTACATTTCCGCTTGTCAAGTAGACAAGATTCTTAATTGGGAATAAAAGATTACTAGACGGAATTTCTTGTCCTGTTTTCATTACAATATGCTTATGAAATAAGAAAGACTTAAAAATATGCATATTAAATAAGGAAGGCTGTTTAAAAAACAGGAGTGAATTGCTAGGTCCAATCACTCCTTTGTTGGGGGACCAAAATATGCTTATTAAATAAGAAAGGGTATTTAAAATATATGTTTATTAAAATAAGGAACGCTGTTTAAAAAAGCTTTTCAAATAAGAAAGGCTGTTTAAAAAAAATATGATCATTAGAGAAGGAACACTGTTTAAAAAAGCTTTTCAAATAAGAAACGCTGTTTAAAAAATATGATTATTAAATAAAAAAGGCTGTTTAAAAAATATGATTATTAAATAAAAAAAGGCTGTTTAAAAAATATGATTATTAAATAAGAAATGCTGTTTAAAAAATATGATTATTAAATAAGAAACGCTGTTTAAAAAATATGATTATTAAATAAGAAACGCTGTTTAAAAAATATGATTATTAAATAAGAAACGCTGTTTAAAAATAATTACATTAAATAAAAATAGGCTGTTGATCTTGAACGATTACATTGCAAAAGTGGAAATCAGTTATATTACAAGGGAATGGAAAGTACTGCACAACTGAAAAAGAAACCAGAAAAACTCACGAGACAAACTGGCCAGCAGCAACTTGAAGAATTGGTAATTGGAATGCAGTTTCCAAGAGAAGATGTTGTGCCTGAAAGCCATTCCATCCATGTTCAGTTTTCTTTGGTTTAGGATTATAAATACGAAGCATTCCCTGAAAACTGCCAGTGATGATTTGATCTGAAGGTGGAAAATGAAAAATTACTTTTCTTGGTAGCCGAATTATGACACTAATTTCATATATATTCATATATACAATTTGATAACTAGGAAGTAGAATAGATAACAAGGATAGATCATATAAAGAAAGGAAATTTTTAGCTAGACACTATAGAAATGTAAAAGTAAAAAAACAATCCACAAATTAGCCAGCAAATGTTAATATATTAGAAATAAGTAAAGGGAAATAAATAAGCAAAAGATATATTAAGAAAAGTAAATTAGAGTGATCTCCCCCTGGATTAAATAACTAGTGTATATACAACAAAATGAAATGTTTACTTGTAGACAGATATAGTTTTAATACAGAACAATTTAAATTGATAATAATATACAATAATGAATAAATGGAGAAAATAAATTTTAGGAAGAAAATTAAATAAGATGAATTATTATAAATATGAAAGTACAGCTGTTTCAGTATTGACACACAAACAAACAAGATGTATCTAATGATATTGTAGGTTTAAAACAAACCAGAAATATTTAAATTGAAAATAATATATAATAATTAATAAATGGAGAAAAAAATTTAATGAGGTAAATTATATTAATTAAAAAGAATAAAAGGAATAATTATAAATACAAAAGTGCGGCTGAAGGGGAAAATAAATAAAGAAAAAGATGAAGACCTGACTAACAACGAGAATTACACCCTCAACATCAGAGCTATGATTTTGCCTATTTTTTGACGTGTAAATATTGTGTTTGAATAGAGTTTGCTACATACAAAAATACAGTGATAACATTTTTACTCTTTGTTGAAGATTGCTAACGAAACAGATCTGTAATATATATTATCATGAGAAAATAAAAGAACGGGTGTTTTCAAAAATTGTGAATTGAACTTTAAAACAATATATATGTGTATATTATATATAGTGTATTATAATAATTCTCCAAGTTCCAAATATCAAGTTTTCTCAGTTGGTCATTTATTATTTTTCAAAAGGTATCCATTACAATATTGTTTCATATTGCAACTAACAAGTCTGTAAAATTATGTTATTGCTGCATATTTAGTCACATACTTTTCAGATGTTTACCTTAAAAATACTTATAAACATATATATATATATATATATATATATATATATATATATATATATATATATAGATAAGAGAGAGAGAGAGAGAGAGAGAGAAGGGGGGAGAAGTTTGTGTGCAGGGCAAATTTTTATATTCTTTTATTTCTTAACCATTTGAAACATTTAATAATGATAAAGTGACATTTTTGTATAAGACTGGAGAACTAGAGATGGATGACTGGAACGGAAATCACTGAAATGCATCATGATGATTTGTGCTGGATTAAAAAGTTCAGAAATTTTAGCTGCAGCTCAGTGCTCCATGAATACCTTCAAAGCTACGCATTGTGAGCTGGAAAACTGTGACAAAGTTATGGATGCAGTAAGGATCATAGTAGTTGTTCCAACTTTGTCCATACAAAATTCATAGAGAAGCTGTAAGGAAAAAAGGTACCACAAGGCAATATGGAGCTTAGCAATGGAAAAATGATGACTATTAAAAAAGCATTGAATGAGAGTTTTCACTACTCCTCATACAAAAGTCACAAAGGTTAATGACTCACCAACAAGATCAAAGAGAACCACCTTACGAAAGCCAAAAAATACAAATTCAAACATCCAGATGAGCTGAGAATGCTCTAGTTTTGCTCAAGATAATTTACACCATTACTAAATGCTCTGGTTTTGCTCAAGATAATTTACACCAGTACAAAATGCTCTATTTTTGCTAAAGATAATTTGTACCATTACAAAATGCTCTGGTTTTGCTCAAGATAATTTACACCATTACAAAATGCTCTGGTATTGCTCAAGATAATTTCCACCATTACAAAATGCTCTGGTATTGCTCAAGATAATTTACATCATTACAAAATGCTCTGGTGTTGCTCAAGATAATTTACACCATTACAAAATGCTCTGGTTTTGCTCAAGATAATTTACACCATTACTAAATGCACTGGTTTTGCTCAAGATAATTTACACCATTACAAAATGCTCTAGTTTTGCTCAAGATAATTTACACCATTACAAAATGCTCTGGTTTTGCTCAAGATAATTTACACCATTACAAAATGCTCTGGTTTTGCTCAAGATAATTTACACCATTACAAAATGCTCTGGTTTTGCTCAAGATAATTTACACCATTACTAAATGCGCTGGTTTTACTCAAGATAATTTCCACCATTACAAAATACTCTGGTTTTGCTAAAGATAATTTACACCATTACTAAATGCGCTGGTTTTGCTCAAGATAATTTACACCATTACAAAATGCTCTGGTATTGCTCAAGATAATTTACACCATTACTAAATGCTCTGGTTTTGCTCAAGATAATTTACACCATTACTAAATGCTCTGGTTTTGCTCAAGATAATTTTCACCATTACTAAATGCTTTGGTTTTGCTCAAGATAATTTACACCATTACAAACTGCTCTGGTTTTGCTCAAGATAATTTACACCATTACTAAATGCGCTGGTTTTGCTCAAGATAATTTACACCATTACAAAATGCTCTGGTTTTGCTAAAGATAATTTACACCATTACAAAATGCTCTGGTTTTGCTCAAGATAATTTACACCATTACAAAATGCTCTGGTTTTGCTCAAGATAATTTGCACCATTACAAAATGCTCTGGTTTTGCTCAAGATAATTTGCACCATTACAAAATGCTCTGGTTTTGCTCAAGATAATTTACACCATTACAAACTGCTCTGGTTTTGCTCAAGATAATTTGCACCATCACAAAATGCTCTGGTTTTGCTCAAGATAATTTTCACCATTACTAAATGCTCTGGTTTTGCTAAAGATAATTTACACCATTACAAAATGCTCTGGTTTTGCTCAAGATAATTTTCACCATTACAAAATGCTCTGGTTTTGCTCAAGATAATTTGCACCATTACAAAATGCTCTGGTTTTGCTCAAGAAAATTTACACCATTACAAAATGCTCTGGTTTTGCTCAAGATAATTTACACCATTACTAAATGCTCTGGTTTTGCTCAAGATAATTTTCACCATTACTAAATGCTTTGGTTTTGCTCAAGATAATTTACACCATTACAAACTGCTCTGGTTTTGCTCAAGATAATTTGCACCATTACAAAATGCTCTGGTTTTGCTAAAGATAATTTACACCATTACAAAATGCTCTGGTTTTGCTCAAGATAATTTACACCATTACTAAATGCGCTGGTTTTGCTCAAGATAATTTACACCATTACAAAATGTTTTGGTTTTGCTAAAGATAATTTACACCATTACAAAATGTTTTGGTTTTGCTCAAGATAATTTACACCATTACTAAATGCTCTGGTTTTGCTCAAGATAATTTTCACCATTACTAAATGCTTTGGTTTTGCTCAAGATAATTTACACCATTACAAACTGCTCTGGTTTTGCTCAAGATAATTTACACCATTACTAAATGCGCTGGTTTTGCTCAAGATAATTTGCACCATTACAAAATGCTCTGGTTTTGCTAAAGATAATTTACACCATCACAAAATGCTCTGGTGTTGCTAAAGATAATTTACACCATTACAAAATGCTCTGGTGTTGCTAAAGATAATTTACACCATTACAAAATGCTCTGGTGTTGCTCAAGATAATTTACACCATTACAAACTGCTCTGGTTTTGCTCAAGATAATTTACACCATTACTAAATGCTTTGGTTTTGCTCAAGATAATTTACACCATTACAAACTGCTCTGGTTTTGCTCAAGATAATTTACACCATTACAAAATGCTCTGGTTTTGCTCAAGATAATTTACACCATTACAAAATGCTCTGGTTTTGCTCAAGATAATTTACACCATTAATTAATGCTCTGGTTTTGATCGAGATAATTTACACCATTACTAAATGCTCTGGTATTGCTTAAGATAATTTACACCATTACAAAATGCTCTGGTTTTGCTCAAGATAATTTACACCATTACAAAATGCTCTGGTATTGCTCAAGATAATTTACACCATTACAAAATGCTCTGGTTTTGCTCAAGATAATTTACACCATTACAAAATGCTCTGGTTTTGCTCAAGATAATTTGCACCATTACAAAATGCTCTGGTTTTGCTCAAGATAATTTGCACCATTACAAAATGCTCTGGTTTTGCTCAAGATAATTTACACCATTACAAAATGCTCTGGTTTTTCTAAAGATAATTTCCACCATTACAAAATGCTTTGGTTTTACTCAAGATAATTTGCACCATTACAAAATGCTCTGGTTTTGCTCAAGATAATTTACACCATTACAAAATGCTCTAGTTTTGCTCAAGATAATTTACACCATTACAAAATGCTCTGGTATTGCTCAAGATAATTTACACCATTACAAAATGCTCTGGTTTTGCTCAAGATAATTTGCACCATTACAAAATGCTCTGGTTTTGCTCAAGATAATTTACACCATTACAAAATGCTCTGGTTTTGCTCACGATAATTTGCACCATTACAAAATGCTCTGGTTTTGCTCAAGATAATTTACACCATTACAAAATGCTCTGGTTTTGCTCAAGATAATTTACACCATTACAAAATGCTCTGGTTTTGCTAAAGATAATTTACACCATTACAAAATGCTTTGGTTTTGCTCAAGATAATTTGCACCATTACAAAATGCTCTGGTTTTGCTCAAGATAATTTACACAATTACAAAATGCTCTGGTTTTGCTCAAGATAATTTACACCATTACTAAATGCTCTGGTTTTGCTCAAGATAATTTACACCATTACAAAATGCTCTGGTATTGCTCAAGATAATTTACACCATTACAAAATGCTTTGGTTTTGCTCAAGATAATTTACACCATTACTAAATGCTCTGGTTTTGCTCAAGATAATTTACACCATTACAAAATGCTCTGGTATTGCTCAAGATAATTTACACCATTACAAAATGCTCTGGTTTTGCTAAAGATAATTTACACCATTACAAAATGCTTTGGTTTTGCTCAAGATAATTTTCACCATTACAAAATGCTCTGGTTTTGCTCAAGATAATTTACACCATTACAAAATGCTCTTGTTTTGCTCAAGATAATTTGCACCATTACAAAATGCTCTGGTTTTGCTCAAGATAATTTTCACCATTACAAAATGCTCTGGTTTTGCTCAAGATAATTTACACCATTACAAAATGCTCTGGTGTTGCTAAAGATAATTTACACCATTACAAAATGCTCTGGTGTTGCTCAAGATAATTTACACCATTACAAACTGCTCTGGTTTTGCTCAAGATAATTTACACCATTACTAAATGCTTTGGTTTTGCTCAAGATAATTTACACCATTACAAACTGCTCTGGTTTTGCTCAAGATAATTTACACCATTACAAAATGCTCTGGTTTTGCTCAAGATAATTTACACCATTACAAAATGCTCTGGTTTTGCTCAAGATAATTTACACCATTACTAAATGCTCTGGTTTTGCTCGAGATAATTTACACCATTACTAAATGCTCTGGTATTGCTTAAGATAATTTACACCATTACAAAATGCTCTGGTTTTGCTCAAGATAATTTACACCATTACAAAATGCTCTGGTATTGCTCAAGATAATTTACACCATTACAAAATGCTCTGGTTTTGCTCAAGATAATTTACACCATTACAAAATGCTCTGGTTTTGCTCAAGATAATTTGCACCATTACAAAATGCTCTGGTTTTGCTCAAGATAATTTGCACCATTACAAAATGCTCTGGTATTGCTCAAGATAATTTACACCATTACAAAATGCTCTGGTTTTGCTAAAGATAATTTACACCATTACAAAATGCTTTGGTTTTACTCAAGATAATTTGCACCATTACAAAATGCTCTGGTTTTGCTCAAGATAATTTACACCATTACAAAATGCTCTAGTTTTGCTCAAGATAATTTACACCATTACTAAATGCTCTGGTATTGCTCAAGATAATTTACACCATTACAAAATGCTCTGGTTTTGCTCAAGATAATTTGCACCATTACAAAATGCTCTGGTTTTGCTCAAGATAATTTACACCATTACAAAATGCTCTGGTTTTGCTCAAGATAATTTGCACCATTACAAAATGCTCTGGTTTTGCTCAAGATAATTTACACCATTACAAAATGCTCTGGTTTTGCTCAAGATAATTTACACCATTACAAAATGCTCTGGTTTTGCTAAAGATAATTTACACCATTACAAAATGCTTTGGTTTTGCTCAAGATAATTTTCACCATTACAAAATGCTCTGGTTTTGCTCAAGATAATTTACACAATTACAAAATGCTCTGGTTTTGCTCAAGATAATTTACACCATTACTAAATGCTCTGGTTTTGCTCAAGATAATTTACACCATTACAAAATGCTCTGGTATTGCTCAAGATAATTTACACCATTACAAAATGCTTTGGTTTTGCTCAAGATAATTTACACCATTACTAAATGCTCTGGTTTTGCTCAAGATAATTTACACCATTACAAAATGCTCTGGTATTGCTCAAGATAATTTACACCATTACAAAATGCTCTGGTTTTGCTAAAGATAATTTACACCATTACAAAATGCTTTGGTTTTGCTCAAGATAATTTTCACCATTACAAAATGCTCTGGTTTTGCTCAAGATAATTTACACCATTACAAAATGCTCCTGTTTTGCTCAAGATAATTTGCACCATTACAAAATGCTCTGGTTTTGCTCAAGATAATTTTCACCATTACAAAATGCTCTGGTTTTGCTCAAGATAATTTACACCATTACAAACTGCTCTGGTTTTGCTCAAGATAATTTACACCATTACTAAATGCTCTGGTTTTGCTCAAGATAATTTACACCATTACTAAATGCTCTGGTTTTGCTCAAGATAATTTACACCATTACAAACTGCTCTGGTTTTGCTCAAGATAATTTACACCATTACAAAATGCTCTGGTTTTGCTAAAGATAATTTGCACCATTACTAAATGCTCTGGTTTTGCTCAAGATTATTTACACCATTACAAAATGCTCTGGTTTTGCTCAAGATAATTTACACCATTACAAAATGCTCTGGTTTTGCTCAAGATAATTTACACCATTACAAAATGCTCTGGTTTTGCTCAAGATAATTTACACCATTACAAAATGCTCTGGTATTGCTCAAGATAATTTACACCATTACAAAATGCTCTGGTATTGCTCAAGATAATTTACACCATTACAAAATGCTCTGGTTTTGCTCAAGATAATTTCCACCATTACAAAATGCTCTGGTATTGCTCAAGATAATTTACACCATTACAAAATTCTCTGGTATTGCTCAAGATAATTTACACCATTACAAAATGCTCTGGTTTTGCTCAAGATAATTTACACCATTACAAAATGCTCTTGTTTTGCTAAAGATAATTTACACCATTACAAAATGCTTTGGTTTTGCTCAAGATAATTTGCACCATTACAAAATGTTCTGGTTTTGCTCAAGATAATTTACACCATTACAAAATGCTCTGGTTTTGCTCAAGATAATTTACACCATTACAAAATGCTCTGGTATTGCTCAAGATAATTTACACCATTACAAAATGCTCTGGTTTTGCTCAAGATAATTTGCACCATTACAAAATGCTCTGGTTTTGCTCAAGATAATTTACACCATTACAAACTGCTCTGGTGTAGCAGAAGTAGCAATAACTAAAATGAGGGGAAAAAGAGCTTACCTCGGGTACGTCTGTTGTGTCACCAGTTGGGGGGAAAAAGAGAATTCCAAGATGGCGTCCGGGGGTTTTTATTAGTATTTACCCCATGCAACTCTCGGAAAATCACGTTTCTGTCTCATGTGATTATGCAAATGGATAATTCCCGGCCACTATAAAAGCAGGAGGCTAGAGACGAGTCGGCAGTGTCCTGCAAACTGTGTGTGTGGGTGTTTCTGGCGATTGGAGTGTGTCTTCTTTTACCACGGTTATCACGGACAGGAATTCCCTCTCTTCTGGAGGTGGGCGATATTGACTATTTTGAAGTTGTACTGTTGCTGACAGAACATTTATTTATTTTTTTTTGCCTACTACATTTTTGTTTCAAGCTATTTCGGCCCGAATATGGCAAAGGTGCGGATAAGCAGTGATATTATCAAGCCGTTCTCTGGCGAGGGAGACGTTGTAGCGTGGCTGAAAAAAGTGAGACTTGTCGCACAACTTCAGCAGGTGGATGACGTAGCGAGTCTGCTACCTTTATACCTGGAAGGCGATGCGCTGGCCCTCTACATGGAAATGGAGGAGGACGATCAAAAGAAAATAGACCAGATTGAGGCTCGATTAAAGGAGGCATTTACTGATGACGCGTTTGCAGCATATAGAAAAATAACCATGGTTAGATGGGCTGGTGAACGTGTGGATGTGTACGCCAACAAGATCAGGCAGTTGGTTGGAATGGCCGGATTCACAGGAGAAAGCTCAGAGTGACTCACAAAATTAATTTTTGTCACTGGATTCCCTGACACCATCTCAATTGCTCTTCAACAGGTGCCGAACATCAAAGCCCTGACCATGGGGGAGCTAATGTCGAGAGCGAGAATTTTGACGACGACTGGCGAACAAAATCAGGATGTGGTTGCGGCCACACGCTCACCCAACAACAGGGCCCAGAATAATCCTGTTAACGTGACCTGTTTCAAATGCAATGTTAAAGGCCACCTTGCAAGGGACTGTCGAAAACGTGGAACACGGTGTTACCGTTGCGGTGAGAGTGGACACTGGGCTCGGAACTGCTCGGGAAACGAGCAAGGGGAGGACGCATAAGCGCCAGTCTCCTTCCCAACCAAGATGTGAACACGACGCTCCCGGTGATAAGCATCCATGTTGACGGGACGCGATGTTTGGCGCTTATTGATACAGGATGCTCCAGGACAATTTTACATGCAGACCGGTGCCGGTCTTGGAGAAAAACAAACGTAAATGTCAACACAATTGGTGGAATGTCCCATGCGTGCTGCGGTGTTGGAACGGTCTCTGTATCCACTGATGAAGGTGTGTCTGCCAGAGTCGATGTGTTGGTGGTGCATGGCAAGCCACTGGGATTTGACTTGCTTCTAGGGATCGACGCCATAAAAGCTCTAGGAGGTGTCGTTGTCAAGCCTACAGGATCAGTGCGGCTGGGCGCCAGGAAAAGTATTAAATGCGCAGCCATTTCTATCGATGAACCAGATTTCACTGCTACCTTTGACCATCAAAACCGAACGTGGACCGCATCGTGGAAATGGTCTGTGGACCACCCCCCTGAAAGGCTGCATAATCGAGTGTCAGAGTACCCAGTGCCAGCAGAAATTCGTGAAGAATACACGCAGGAGCTCCACACCTGGATAGATAATGGTTGGCTCGTGCCATACCCAGAGGATAAATTGGGACCCCCCAAAGGTCTAATTCCCCTGATGGCTGTGATACAGCAGAACAAAGCTAAAGTGCGCCCGGTAATGGACTACCGGGAGCTAAATCATTACGTAGACGCATTTACGGCCAACGCAGATGTTTGTGCGGCTAAGCTGCGTGAGTGGAGACGAAAAGGTGCTAACGTGTCTCTACTGGACCTCAGAAGAGCATACCTACAAGTCCGGGTCCATGAGACACTGTGGCCATACCAGACTGTGGAAATCGATGGGAAAAAATACTGTCTGACCCGTCTGGGGTTTGGTTTGAATGTGGCTCCCTTGATAATGAGAGCAATTGTCAGCGAAGTACTATCTCAGGAAGAAGTTATAAGCCGCGCAGCATCTGCTTACATTGATGACATTTTTGTCAATGAAGATGTGGTGCCCGCGACCCGTGTGAGAGAACACCTCGCGCAGTTCGGGTTGGAGTGCAAGAACCCGGAGCAGTTGAAGGACGGTGCACGGGTGCTGGGATTGGCAGTCAGGATGGAACGCAATGAACTGCGGTGGAAGCGAGGAAATGCAATTCCGGAGGCTCCCAGTATTGTTACGCGACGAACAATCTTTTCTCTGTGTGGTCGACTTGTCGGGCACTTTCCGGTGTGCGGTTGGCTTCGTGTGGCTTGCGGAATACTCAGAAGGAGAGTAAGTTCGGTAACGAAGGGCTGGGATGATGAAGCAAGGGACGCCGTACTACATCGTATGATGTTTGAAACCTTAAAATCTGCACAGCAGAACGATCCGGCACAGGGAAATTGGTGTGTGGACGGCAAAGAGCTGAATGTATGGGTCGATGCTAGCTCCCTAGCAATTGGGGCAGCCTTGGAGATGTGTGAAACTGTGCTGGAAGATGCATGTTGGCTGCGACCTGAAGATGACTCTCAACATATCAACTTGGCTGAACTGGATGCCGTATTGAAAGGCATCAATTTGGCTCTCCAGTGGCAGAGCAAGGTGCTACACATAAAGACAGATTCTGTTTGCGTATACCATTGGGTCTCGGACACGCTAACTGGAAAGGCGCGAGTACGCACCAAAGCAGCAAGCGAGATGCTTATTAGGAGGCGATTAAGCACTCTTAAGGAGCTCGTGAAAGAGTACGGGCTGACAGTGGATGTGACGCTGGTTCCATCAGCACGAAACATTGCTGACCGACTGACACGAGTGCCACAGCGGTGGTTTGAGGCAATGAAAAAGAAAAACGGTCTTGACCCAGTGATAGGCGCGGTCCACACAGACGAGCTGGATGAGAGTCAAATCATGGCTATTCACAAAGATAGTGGACATCCGGGGGTGCGACGCACTACCTACTTTGTCAGGAGAAGATGTCCAACCACGACAAAAGCAACTGTCAGAACGGTCATACAGAAATGCGAGGAATGTCAGTCCATTGACTCAGCGCCAGTCAGGTGGGAAAAGGGAAAGCTGGAAGTTAACGAGAATTGGCAGAGAATTGGAATGGATATCACGCATTATGGCACCTTCCATTTTTTAACTTTAACAGACTGTGGTCCATCGCGTTTCTCCATTTGGAGGAAATTGGCAAGGCAGGACTCGGCAAGCGTGATTCATCAGTTGGAGGCAGTGTTCCTCGAGCGTGGCGCGCCGCATGAACTCCTTTTAGACAATGACACAGCTTTCTGCAGCAATATGTTCCAAGCATTTGCATGTAAATGGGGAGTTCACTTGCGATTCCGTTGTGCATACGCTCCAGCCGGGAATGGCATAGCGGAGCGATGTCATCGTACAGTGAAACGAATAGCGGCTAGAATGTGTTGTCCCATACAGGAGGCTGTCTACTGGTATAACATCACACCAAGAGACGACACATCTCCCTCCACTGCGCCTGCCAACAGGATTTATCAATACGAAGTTCGAGTAAAGGAGACCAATCTCGCAACTGCGTCCCCAGGTCCCAAGAACAGCTTTTACCAGGTTGGAGATCGCGTATGGGTCAGAAGACCGCAAAATCGATGTACCACGAGGTTCGGCAAGGGTGAGGTGACCAAGGTGATCAGCCCTCAGTCGATTTTGGTGGACGGTGTGCCTCGTCACGTGAAGGATTTGCGCCCTCGCCATTATGTTGTTACATCGGAGGAAGAGGGAGACTCAGACAGTATGATGTCTTCTGAAAAGACAGAGAGTATGATGCAGGACGACGAAGAGGATTTTGAGCCATATAATGTACATACTGAAGAAGCGGAGGAAGGACCACCCGTCTTGCCTCTACGAAGGAGTACCCGACAGAAACGAATACTGCCCCCCTGCCCTGATTGTGAAACACCGCCTATGGAGCAGACTGGTGGCAATAATGGCGATGAGGAGGATGGCAGGGAGGAAGTGCTGCCTCCGGTTCTTCGGAGAAGTACCAGACAGAGACGACTGCCCCCCTGCCCCATTTGTGATCATGAGATCAGGGGGGAGTGTAGCAGAAGTAGCAATAACTAAAATGAGGGGAAAAAGAGCTTACCTCGGGTACGTCTGTTGTGTCACCAGTTGGGGGGAAAAAGAGAATTCCAAGATGGCGTCCGGGGGTTTTTATTAGCATTTACCCCATGCAACTCTCAGAAAATCACGTTTCTGTCTCATGTGATTATGCAAATGGATAATTCCCGGCCACTATAAAAGCAGGAGGCTAGAGACGAGTCGGCAGTGTCCTGCAAACTGTGTGTGTGGGTGTTTCTGGCGATTGGAGTGTGTCTTCTTTTACCACGATTATCACGGACAGGAATTCCCTCTCTTCTGGAGGTGGGCGATATTGACTATTTTGAAGTTGTACTGTTGCTGACAGAACATTTATTTATTTTTTTTTGCCTACTACATTTTTGTTTGCTCAAGATAATTTACACCATTACAAAATGCTCTGGTATTGCTTAAGATAATTTACACCATTACAAAATGCTCTGGTATTGCTTAAGATAATTTACACCATTACAAAATGCTCTGGTTTTGCTAAAGATAATTTACACCATTACAAAATGCTTTGGTTTTGCTAAAGATAATTTGCATCATTACAAAATGCTCTGGTTTTGCTCAAGATAATTTACACCATTACAAAATGCTCTGGTTTTGCTCAAGATAATTTACACCATTACAAAATGCTCTGGTATTGCTTAAGATAATTTACACCATTACAAAATGCTCTGGTTTTGCTCAAGATAATTTACACCATGCACAAATGCAGCAGGTGTCTAATCTCCATATAAATTCCTGCATTTTATGAAGACCAAGTTTCATTAAATTGTGATCGTCTTTGAATGTGTTTTTATCAAAAGCCACATCATACTACTCAACAACTTTGAAAAAGAAACTGTGTCTAAATTCAGATTCTATGTTGAATTGTTGTCAAGCACCGAGTAGAGAGAGTGGCTGCAGGAAGGTCATACATGTGTTGTGGGGTGAGAGGGAGGTGAGGTTAGATGTATATCTTCTCATGTATATATATATTCCTGTGCATGTGGTGTTTATATAATTGTAACCTGACCGTGACCATCTGTCTTCTGTGTGTAACAGTCATGGGTGTGTAATGTGTGTCACATATAAGAAGATCTCAAGACACAGATCTTTTTTTTATTGTTTGGAGAATTCTTTATTTGGATTCCATCATTGATAGGGCAGCCTCACATCGCTGAATTGATTTAGATCTTTTTCTTCTTTTTTTGTGTTATCCTCTTGAATCAAGATTCTCTCATTACTCTAGACCGTAGATTGTCAAACTCAAACTGAATTGTCCGTCTTCAATTTATTTTAAGATGTGTGCGTGGGGATGTAACCCCTGTTAACCGGCTTGCGCTCAAAACGCACTGTCCTGTCTCATGACCCCTTGCTGCATGCAGGTGTACACATTGTCAATGGAAGTCAATGGGCTTGATCTATGTCACCAACAACCTTTTTTGACCCTTTTGTACTCAATTTGACACAAACAAGTTGTCTTCAACTCAGTACCATGTTAACTGCATTACTGACACACAACACTTGTAGCAGGACTCAGCTCTATGTCACACCGCTGAGAAACCCCAGAAGTGGCTGACTGAAAACTTTCATGATTTCCAGAATCCCAATATCTGCCCCTGCCAATCTATCACTAATTCTTGACCATAAACTGATCCCCTTATATTGGATTTGAAACCAACAGTACCAACGTTTTCCTGACCTTCTGTAAAGGTTTTAAAATAAATACTATGCTCTTATATTGAAAATTTTTCTTTATCAAGCACTTAGCTGGAGTTCTTGACCACAAACAACACCCAGTTATATACTAACGGGTGGGGGGGACCCAGCATTGCTGCGTCATAAAATACAGTTAAATAAAAAAAAAAACAGGACTTGGGTGTCATCAGTCAGAAGCGAAACCGTAAGCAAAAAAAAAAAGAAAAAATGCTACATGGTGGATGCGAACTTGCAAAAGTTAAGTTTGTACGTGAACATGTTATCGACCGGACGACTTCACACATATTATGACATTGCAAATTTAGCTTTTTAAAACGAAGCATTAAATCAACCGATCATACATGCGCGATTAACGAACAGCATTAAAACCAACATTTTTATCAGATCCACACTTCAAACAAAGTCACATTTCTACATTAAATAATTGACAATTTTTTCTAATTTTTCGAGATTGCTCTTTCTTACAGAACCATGTTTGTGCCACTTTGATGTGGATTACAAAAGTTTTAGCGGACATGCAAACACACAAATATTTGCCCTTTATATAATAGAAGATATATATATTAGTGGCATCGCAAGGCCACAGGAAACAACCAAGCAAAAAAAAACTCTAAGCAAAATTCATCCCAAAGCAGCAAAACTGAAGCTGGCCTTCCAGGACACTATATATACAAATGTAGGTAAATTTGGGCAAATTTTGTTGGTTACTTGGAACAAAAACAAAGATATACAACTAAATGTGTAGATATGTATGTACGAGGTGCTTTCAATAAGTTTCCAGATTTTTTTTGTACAGGCATTTAAAATTGTTGTAGATTCTTGAAACTTCAGTATGTTATCGCTATACATCTTATGAGACAACTGACCAATTTTTATGACTTCAGGCTCAGATGGACAGCTACAACAGGAATTGGAATACACCCTACTAAAGCCTGATTATCACAGCTGGTGAATTTCGAAAATGCAATCTGGAGATGGGAACACTTAAGAACAATATGCAATAAAATTCTGTTATAAACTTGCAAAAAATGCCACAGAAATGTATGGAATGCTTCAGACTGTTTTTGGACCATCTTGCATAAACTGAGCATCAGTTTTTGAGTGGCATAAGAGATTCAAGTACGGCAGAAAGTCTGAGAGGGATGATGAAAGGTGTGGGAGGAGTAAGGAAGTCAGAACACCAAAGTAGATTGGCCAAATAAAGAATTTCATGGATAAGAATCGTTGTGTGTCTATAGAGATAATAAGTGCACAGTTTGATGTCAGTGTGGGAACTGTAAACACAATTATTCACGAGAAACTGAACATGTGGAAGATTTGCATGAATGCATCAGTCCACAACTCCATTCTTGTCACAGACTATTTGACCAAGATAGGAATGAAGATAGTTCCTCACCCTCCCTATAATCCAGACCTTGCTCCCTGTGACTTTTGGTTATTCCCTAAGCTCAAGGAAAAATTTAGATACTGTCATTATGAGACAATAGTGGAGATGAAAGAGGCTGTGACAAGGGTCATTGACACACTCACACAAGATGACTTCCATGAGACCACTCCAGAAGTTGTTGGAACGGTACAAGTGCATTGCAGCCAAAGGAGATTACTTCGAAGGACACTAGAATTTAATGTGTGAACTATCAATAAAAGTGCCCATGTTTGGAAACTTATTGAAGGCACCTTGTAGATGTGTAGATAGATATATACATAGACGTGTAGAGAGATGTACACATTAGATGTGTGGAGAGATGTAAAGAGATGTACACATATATGTGTAAAGAGATGTACACATAGATGTGTAAAGAGATGTACACATTAGATGTGTAAAGAGATGTACACATAGATGTGTAAAGAGACATACACATAGATGTGTAAAAAGATGTACACATTAGATGTGTAAAGAGATGTACACATAGATGTGTAAAGAGATATACACATTAGATGTGTAAAGAGATGTACACATAGATGTGTAAAGAGACGTACACATAGATGTGTAAAAAGATGTACACATTAGATGTGTAAAGAGATGTACACACAGATGTGTAAAGAGACGTACACATAGATGTGTAAAAAGATGTACACATTATATGTGTAAAGAGATGTACACATAGATGTGTAGAGAGATATACACATAGATGTGTATAGAGATATACACATAGATGTGTAGAGAGATGTACATAGAGATATGTAAAGAGATGTACACATTAGATGTGTAAAGAGATGTACACATTAGATGTGTAAAGAGATGTACACATGGATGTGTGAAGAGATGTACAGATAGATGTGTAAAGAGATGTACACATTAGATGTGTAAAGAAATGTACACATTAGATGTGTAAAGAGATGTACACATAGATGTGTAAAGAGATGTACACATAGATGTGTAAAAAAATGTACACATAGATGTGTAGAGACATATACACATAGCATGTACGCACAGATGTCAGATGTATAGATAGCTTACAGTTTTGTCATACCTTGTTTTTCCACATTGTTATTGATGTTAGCAATACAAAGGCAGCCCTTATCAAACTCTTCCTCCACACCAACTTTTGTTGACCACCAATCTCGTACTTTGAAAAGTGACATAGCAAGGCATTCAGCGTCTTTACCCAAGCATACAGAGATCCACTAGAAGCAAGCTGGAATTTAAAAAAAAAAAAAAAAAAAAAAAAAAATCAAAATTTTTATTTTTGAACTGAAAATAATCTAAAATCAAAATTCAATTTCTTCATTTCATACATAGTTCATAGAAAGAAAAATAAATTCACAGATTACTTTAATTATCAAGACTACTGTTCTCACTTTCAGTGGTTGTTTGTCATTCTTGTCAGTTTTTGGTATAGTTTTTCCAGTTGTTCTCATTTTCGTACTAATTTGTGTCCATACCGATTTCATGTTATGTTTCTGATTTTTTGAGATGATGATTCATAATTCATATTATTTTAGATTATTTCAACTACTGTTCTCATCTTAAGATGAGAACAGTAGTTCAAAAAATCCAAAATAATATGAATTATGAATCTTCATCTAAAAAAATCAGAAACATAACCTGAATAATAATAATGTGACAAGATTTCTGAGATGGAATAGTAATGCCATTTATTTTTACATGATTTGAATTGATTCAGGGTGCATTAAAATTAGTGATGGGATGATTCCAATACAATTACTGATTCTGTTCTCAATTACTAATTCGTTTTTTTTTTTAATTTTGAAATATTTGATTATAGAGTTGTTGTTTGTTTTTTATTGGGGAGGGGGGAATTACTGCAAATGCCCGTGTAATATGTGCATATATTTTCAGAAACGTAAATATGCACTTGTCGGCAGAGATGATTTATAGATCTTAGTTTTACTGGTTGTTCAAAATATATAAAGATTTATTATTTTATGATTAGTATCAGCATTGGAAAATTAAGTTTTAAGCAAAGGCAAACATCAAACAATTAAAAGAATCATTTTTGGCATTGGAAAATAGGCAAAAGAGTTTCTGATTTTGATACTGATTCCGATACCCCCCCCAAAAAAAGTCCAATTTTTCTGATTCCTGATCATGATCAATCGTCTCAACGCTAAAATTGACCAAATTGAATAAAAAATGATATGCTATGTGGAGTAAAAAGGTCTGTGCACAATATGAAAATAAATGATTCGTTATGCAAGAATTATTCAACAACTATTCTTCAAAATAAAGACTATTATTATCCACAATCTTCGATCTTCTTTCAACGACCTGAAAGTTTTTGGATTATTTCAAAGTACCAATTCTTTGGCTCTAAATCAAATAATTCTTGACAGGCTTCTTCAAAGTCATTGATTTAATCTAATGCTATTTACGTAAATCAAAGTTTTATGAAATAATATTAAGATACATAGTTCCCTGGTCCAAAGTAACCATATTTGGACCAGTCAGGGGACTATCTATCATAGTCAAGGAATGGCAACAAGAATAAGCTTCCATTGTCTATAAAATTCCCTCCATAGTGTGTATTTCCAACAGCATCTGATAACTAAATCTAGCTCTCTAACCTGCTTGTGTGGCTTCGGAATTTCAAATAGAATCCTTTATTTGATCCATGGAGGTAGCGTGTTTTCGTTTTATCAGCCATGATTGGGTAGAAGTTTTATGTAATTTGCAATTGTATTCTTAGTATCAGCCACACTGAGAATTGAACCTTCAACCTCCAGAAGTGTCACTTACAACTGAATTTTACCTAGTACTTTATTCATTATGCCATGGGTCGCTGCGGATTTCTACTTGGTCACGACTACTGGAATGAGAATATACTACTCTCATGGATTAAATAAAGAGTTCCATTTGAAATTCCGTGAGGCTCATTCCATGGAAAGTGGTCCAAAATCAGAGAATTTAAAATCCAATATTTTCTAGAATTGTTATGTTTTTTTCTGAAAGACAACACCCTAAACTACAAAAAAATTTAAAATTTCAATTCTGATCTTTTCTGTGTTGTCTGTGCTGAGGCTATAAACATCGGCTATTTATTGAAGTCAGAAAATGAAAGAATTGCCTATTTTGCAGGCATTCATTTTTACTAATAAGTAACATAGAATTATGTTTAATTATATTTTTCATGATTGAAATGGTCACAGGTATGGGTTTTTTTTACATATTACATGGAAGAGTAATGCCTTACAAGCCAAAAAGAAAAGAGAGTTAAGTATCATAAGGGTGATTTTAAATAAATGTCATCGCTGAACTTCTGAACTTCCGAACTGTAACACACGTGATATGGAATGACTCCATGAAGATACCAGAGTTTGGCAGAAAGATTCTCGAATTCGACAAGATTCACTTTAAAAAGATTGGAGGTTACATTGGCTTGAATGTATGAAGATGAGAACGGGAGTGTGAATAATAGAGATTATGAATCCTCATCATAAAAACGCAGAAACATTTGTGTCATTTTTCTCAGTAAGTTTGGAACTGTGATCAAATATAATGTGGACGCAAAAAATGAATCTCTATTCATGGAATTGATTTGACTAAAAAAAAGACGCGTTATCATGACAAAATTCTTTACACTTTGTAACGTTTACCTTTTTTATTTGGGAGGTGATGGGAATCTAGTGGTTAACAACATGAAATGACAACCTGGGTGTCCCAAATTCGAATCCAGTTCGTTCCACAAAAATCACTTTCACTTAGCATGTTGGCAACTTTACATGGTTCCTCCCGTAATTCCGATGTCTTTCCCTTTTTTTTTTTATATGGGAAGTCCCACTTATTAAGGCTCGAAGGCCACTCAAGGATAACGGTTAATGAGTGTAAAGAATTCTGACTAGAAAAATATTGAGGAAATCAGTGCCAACAATAGAATTTTAGGATATGATGATGATGATGACCTTTTTATTCACGTCGATGGCAGTAAGAATAACCACCATGTTGACTATAATGCAATAGATTTTGGACCTCAATTCAGTATTGTTAATTCTGTGTGTCAACAAGGTTTTATTGCTACTGTTAATCATGACTAGGGCTGTGACAACAGCATATTCTTTTCGTTGTTTTGACTCGAGTGTGTACCCATTAATATCTTATATGTTTTTATATAGACGGATGCAGTTTTTGGTTGATTACGTGTGTCGGTGTCGGATATATACCCGAGAATCAAAAGAATGAAAAGAATAATCTGTTGTCACAACCTTCGTCATGACATTTGCAAAAATTATTTTTTGTTTGAATAAAATGATTTGACAGGGAGCGATTTGGTTTTCGCTTGTAGAGATACAGGATACTCTCAGGTGTGAGTAGTTTTCTAGCACAATAGAGGAAGCCCACCTTTCTTGCAGCAGCCTTTGCAATGTTCTCAATATATTTGTTTCAGTTTATATTTCCTGTGAATGTTAAGCCAGGGAGTTTGAAGGAAGAATTCTCAGGTAGAGAGTAATTTGTCATGGATATCGGTGGTGTGTGTGCATGCCCCAACTACACACATTTGAAAACAGGAGGATTGATCCGACCTTCCACATACATACAGCGACTTGGTGGTCTCAAATGGTCACTCATCTAGTACTGGCCAGGCTCAGTGCTGCTTAACTTTGGTGATCTGACAAGAATCGGTGTGTCAACCTGATTGTACCGTATATGTGCCTCCATGTCATGTTGGTTCAAATTTCTTTAAGGTGATCTTCTTTCAATTTGGTCGGAATCTGCATTTTGACCCGTCTCAAAAAGTTCAACTCCTCTGGTAACAAAGTTCAATACATCTAGTTTTGCTTCAGACTGTCTTGTCTCTGGTTGCTACATGTTTTTTTTTTTTTTACAAAGGAGTCACTGGAGGCTTCTCGAGACCACTCGAGAATAAGGGTTAATGTGACAGAAATCATGGAAACAAACAGCCAAGAGTGGCATATGCAACGCTCAAAACTCGAAACCCAACTAATGAGACACAAAAAGGTAACATATGCTCAAATTCGACCGCATTTTAATTTACATAAGTCGAATTTGAGCATATAAAAAGCCCATATTTCTTTGACTTCACCAGCCAATGCCATATACCGGTACTAGGTCTGGGTGAAAGGAATCGATGTTATGCCACTAGTAGCAGGCCCTGAGCATAGTTCATACCAAATTGGAGACTGTGTGGGCGAAGGCGCCAGAGAGTCGTTGTACCACGAGATTTGGCCAGATCAGGTAACCAAGATAATCAGTGTACAGTCCAACTTGGTGGATGAGATGCCTCGGCATGTGAAGCACCTACACCCCCGATATCGTGTACTCTCGTCAGAAGAAGATTCCGACAGCACAACATCCTCGGAGAGCAGGTCAGAACCTTTTTGTATCCTATCGGTTGGGTTTCGAGTTTTGAGCATCGCACATGCCACTGTTGGCCGCTTGTTTCCATGACTGTAGTCAGAGTCAATGAGTGTAAAGTAGTCAATGGGTCAATAATCAGTAATCGTTGGTAGTGGAAATTTGGTAAATTGGATTACTTAAGAGAACGGCTCATCAAGAACTTGTTTATGTTGGACTTGAAGGCAACCATATTGTAATCAGCTGGAAACCAGGCAAATGGAAGAGAATTCCACAGGTGTGCAGTTCTAAGAAAGAAGCTTTGTTCATGGAATCTGCTTAAGTTTAGGCACAGATAAAGAGTGGGGGCAATTATTGATAGTCGTTTCAGATAGACGAGTAGCAGGACATTAATGTGACAGAAATCATGGAAACAAGCAGTCAAAACTTGAAACGCAAGAACTGCAAAAACCTAATATTGTAATCTCCTTTGACAGGGATAGACATGTGACTGGGGAACGCCTGTGAATTTAAAATTCCCTCGACACTTCCTCCTTCAGTGGAAGATAGTTCAACTCACCTAGTGTGAATCCTGCTGTTGTTTGTTTTTTTTTTTATTCTTATCTGCGTTGTTATCTTCAAAACGTTTCAGCAGACGTAATCCCCCCAGCCTTCTTCAGAAGCTTCTTTCCAACTTGGGAATCTATACGGAATTTTAAAACCAAATGCTTTATCTAATTCATGGTGGTAGATTGTTCTTATTTTTCAGCCATAGTTGGATAGAAGAGTTAATTCGTGTTATCCTAATTATTATCGTCTGTAGTAACGATTGAACCTTCAAAGTCCTCAGGACTGGTTACTAACTGTTACACCATAGGTCAATTTAGAAAGTATGTTATGATTTTTTATTTCAGTACAAGAAATACACTTTAAAACTAATAAAGGTGCTAGAGCACTTATTGATCCACGCTAATTTTTAAATAGTATTTCCAAGTTTAATTAAAGTTTTATGATATCTGTTTTTATTAAATTGTAAGGCTAAAGTACAGAATAGGTACAAAACACTCTCCCCTCCCCCTGTTAAAAATGGCTCTCTAAATAACAACGTTATTATTTCAGTACAGATCAATAAGTGTATCAGTGTACCCTAATAAACAATTTCATCCAAAATGGATGGAATCCTATCAAAGACATTAAGTTATAACAAATTTCATCGTACATGTGAAACAGTGAAACAGTAAACACCGAAATGAAAACTCGTCCGGAAAAATATAGTCGCCATATTTATAAACAAGTCGAGAAAAGAGACTAGCTACGAAAGAACGATAACTCAAGTTTATAACCCTGTCCTTTAACTAGAAAATTTTGAACTCGGGTTATCGTTCTTCCATAGCTAGACTGGTGCTTGTGCACTTATTGAGCCACACTATTTTTAAATAATATTTTCAAGTTAAATTAAAGTTTTATATCTTTTTTTTTTATTATTAAATTGTTAGCCGAAAGTAAAGAATAGTTGCAAAACACCCTCATCTCCCCATGTTAAGAATGACTTTTTAAATAATAACGTTCTTATTTCAGCACGGTTCAAAAAGTGCATAGTACAAGTACCGCTATTCTATTTTCTCGATTTGTTTATAAATAGGGCGACTATATTTTCTCGGTTAGTTTTCATTTCGGCGTTTCATGTGTACAATAAGATTCGTGTTTTTTATTTATTTATTGTCTTTTTTTTTTTTTTTTTTACTAAAATGTAGTAATAAGTAAAAATAAAAAAAAGTACTACTTAAAACTATTTCACTCTAAATAATTTACGTGACTAAAATAGGAATTGATCAGATTCTAGGGGCAAATTAGGATTTTATTTTAGTACAAGGAATACAATTTAAGACCAAGGCCACGTTTATTTAAAAATGTAAGTAAAAAAATCAAATCAAAACATGCGGGATTTTTTCAAGAGTCCCTATTCTAAAATTGAACGAAAATATACTTTAAAACTTTACGCTTGTTGAATCTTCAATCGTTTGAAGTTTAGACATTTAAAAATAGGGTTTTAACAACACTCAAAAGTTAATAAATTAAAAAGAAACAAAAAAAAACATGATAACTTGTTCGGTTTAAAACCGTTTATTGTCAGAGAAATAAAAAAAAATAAATACAAATTTAATTTCTTTTTCTCTATTTTGCCAAAAAAATGCATCAAACCGGTTTTTGGGGTTTTCTTTTAGTTTCGATAATCGGAACCGAAAAAAGGTCTTCTTTGGCAAAGATTATGGGATACATCTCATTTAATAAACAAAGATAACTTACCTTGATGCAGTGATGCTTAATTGTTGTGGTTGTATCTCCAAGTGTGGTTTATTATTATTATTATGGTTGGCAAGGGAGGGATTCCCTGTCGCCATTGATGTCATTGACAACAATTTCATAAGGGAGATAACTCCGAAGCATAAATGTTAATAAAGGGAGATAACCGTTTACGCATGTTGACTGTCCTTTGGGGATGTTTTAAGCATGGTCAAAGTCATGGCGTGAATGAGGTATTTTGGTGACAGAATCTAGCTGAGAGTAGGCAAAAGTTTTTGTGAAAAAAAAAACAAAAAAACACTCGACCACCCATCCCCAAAAATTAAACGGGGTGTAATGCCTTAATTAAATGAAAATTTTGTAATTTCTTATTTGACTAGGAGCAAAGTGTAGTAGCTGTTGGAGAAATCTGAAGTTGGACGACTTCGGAGTAAATGTGGTATTATGGTGACTGATTATTCTAGTTAGGAGTAGGATAGACATTTTCAGTAATTGTGACCAAAAATGACCAATGACCCTCATTTTAACCACAATTTTTATGGGCTTGTACTTACTTTGTTTAAAATGGAAAGTTTTGTATTTTGTGAAAATAAATAATTCAAAATGTAGTATCTGTTCTGATAGTATATGTTATCTTTTCGACCGTCAATCAATGAATGAGAGATCGGTGCTATTTTTTAAAAACTGGAACCTTTCCGATACAAATATAATACATACGCAAATTTAGGTGCAGTCGGGAATCCGAGGTAGTAGCATAAAATGATGGATTTTGTGTGACAGGCGTCTTTTATTTTTGGATGTTGTCTTGTTTGCAAGAGTTCATTGTCAGTTGCAGAAGAAGAAGAAGAAGAAGAAGAAGAAGAAGAAGAACTGCTGCTGTTTTGATGAATAAGCAAGCGAGTCATGGAAGAGAAAAACCTTTTGTGCTGGCCAAGTACAACGGTAAGAGTTGATGCAACAAGTTGAGAGTTATGAGGAGTTAGTGAGAAGGAGTTCCGCCCCTGTTTTTTTTTCTGCTTTCACAACTTGAGCACCAAAAGTTAGTTCATCATTCAAAACGAAAACAACAAATTGAAGAAAAACAGGAAATGTTCTAGTTTTTCTACTTAAATAAAAAAAAAAATAGTCTTACTTGAATAAAAAGTAAGTGATATGCAACAAATATAATAAAATTTGTCTTTTTTATGACTTTCTTTAAATATCTTCTCAGTTTTTCTCTTTCTTTTAAAATAAACCTTCAGAAGGTACAAATTATTGGGCTTTCTTGCCCAAAAAGTAAGATAAAAACACAGTTAAATTGCCCTTTTCCAAACCACTTTATGTTTGTTCTATGAACATTCATGTACTGGTTAAAAAAAAAAAAAATTACAGTATTCTTCGATGAAGGAGGAATTTCTTTTCTTTTTATTCACTTCTTCAAAAAGAACATTTCTTCTCAAATGCCAGAGACAGTCAAAACCTCTTGTTTTTTTTGTTTTTTTTTTCTTGTTGTTTTTGTTTTTTTTCTCTCTGTTTGCATGGCCGGTCAAAACTTTTAACATCTGTATTTTATTAAAAACACACACACACACACACACACACACACACACACACACACACACAAACACACACAACCATTCGTCAGGTTGAATCAAAAATCATTTGTGCTTAGATTGGCTTCGACTACGGCTTTTAATTGATCGTTGTCAACATTCAATTGTTCATTATTACACTTATCATCTTCAAGACCCTGGTCATCGCCACAAAATTTCTTAAATCACCATTGTGCTGTGCGTTCAGAAATGGTTCCTGGGCCAAACACTTCATTGATACTGTGAGCTGTTTCAGCAGCTTTTTGGCCTACCTTGAATTGAAATAAGAAAATTGTATGAATATGCGTTTTCCCCATCTTGTATTCAACGTTCTAAAAAGAAAACATAATTGTTTTAAAACAATTGTAATTTAAATGATTAGATAGAGTGAAATACCCTTTAAAATGATATATAAAGTAAAGGTATTCTAACGAAAAATTGTTTGAAAATACATCGTTTGAAATGAAAATTATAAATTCTGTAAGAACTTTCTCATCAACCTAATACCTCCAACTAAATATAAGCAATAAAAAACTTTAGGGAAACAAACGTTGATTACCTCATCTTCTTCTTCTTCTTCTTCTTCTTCTTCTTCTTCTTCTTCTTCTTCTTTTTCTTCTATTATTATTATTATTATTATTATTATTATTATTATTATTATTATTATTATAATAATAATAATAATAATAGTAGTAGTAGTAGTAGATTAATGAAATCATATAATTTTTACATTGGATTTTTTTTTATACATAATTACAAAACTATTAATTACTGCAGATGAGTTCTTTTCAATTGCATAACAAGGTTATGTAAAATTTAAATTTAAAACTTAAAGTTTGTTATTTTTACTTTTCTGGTTTCTATGCCATGATGAATGACCATAAACAGCAAATGAGTTGAAGGTTATAAGCAACAGTTTTTTGGAGTCAATATAGATACTGGACACCACCGGGATACGGGTCTGCTAGTATTTATAAATTTATACAAATTGGAGTGATTACAGACTTATTAACTATTGATGATAAAAAAATCTGGAAATTTCACAAAAAAAATTTGGAGATTTAAAAATGATGCAAGAAATTAAAAAAATAAATAAAATATTTGATTCGCTTCTTACATAAATTTAATTACCATTTTTATGAGCTATTGACATTTTTGCAATTGACAATTTAAAAAACAAAACTTTTTTAAAAAGAAAATGCATAAGGTTGCTTTGCAAAAGAATATGTCAAATTAGAAAAAGCAATAGAAAAACCATAACATCTGTATTGACATATAGAGACCCGGATGTACCTAAGTGGCAACAGACTAGCATCCTGTTACAAGGTTGGCTCAAACTATCTGTTTTACTTAATGCTATAAAGCAGGATTTAACCTTTTAACGTGAAAAGTAGTTTTTGGTTCATTTGGATTAGTGTTCTCATATTGAGTGCTATTTACACAGTGTTTTGGTGGATATAACCTCCATGGCATGGTCGATAAAGTACTTGGTAAAACTTAGTTGTAAGTTACACTCTTCTAGAGGTTAAAGATTCAATTTTCAGTACAGACGACACTCAAAATACAATTGTGAATTACTTAAGCCTTTTTTTTTTTTTACAAAGGAATCACCACTTATCAAGGCCCAGAGGCCACTCGAGGTAATGGTTAATGGGTATACATTAGTCAATATGATTATAGCGTAGTAAACATAATTAGTGGGAATTTTGCAAATTGGATTACTTAGGGGGACGGTTCATCAAGAACTTGTTTACGTTGGACTTGAAGACAATCAGACAGTAGTCAGCTGGAAAGCAAGCAATCGGAAGAGAGTTCCACATGTGTACAGTTCTAAGAAAGAAGCTTTGTTCATGGAATCTACATTTAGGTTTAGGCACAGATAAAGAGTGGGGGAAATTATTGATAGTGGTTTTGGCTAGACGACTTCTATCTAGTCATGGCTGATGGAACGAGAACATGGAGTAAATATAAATAAATAAAGGTTCCAAGTTCTGTGTATATTCCTGAGTTTAACTGAAAGATTCCCGAGTTTGACAAGATATACCCAAAGAAAAATAAATAAAAACAGGTTAATAAGACTCTCCTAATCTTTTCTAAAAATAATACATTAACCACTGTTTTCCGGTTTGTTTGAAACCGAAAACGAGCAAGTCTATCTCTAAATGGGAGTAGGACCTAAGTGTGAAGAAATGAGATTCAAAGTCCATCTCTTAGAAGATGTTGTTTCGAATACAGCTCACTTGAAAAAGCTTCCCTGAACGTCCATCACGGCATCTGGGTTGGACCTGAACTGGAAGCAAATGGCCTTCAGAGAGAAATACCTGAACATGTGAATCATTCTAGTTATCAGTTCTTCCTTGGTGTTACAGATCATACAGTTGATGTCTTTCTGAATTATACTCCACACATAATAGTCCATGGGATGGAAATCAGATGAGTTATGGAGCCAGATGTTGGGACTGCTGAAGTCATGAAGTTCTCAGACAACCACTTCTGTTTTTTCCCCCCGGAGATGTCACATGTATGGCCACACTCTACTTTCAACAGTTAAGCGAACAGTAATTCCGTATAGCCACCTAGATCAAGTTAGAGTCCCTTTTCAAAAATGTGAGGTGGCATAATGAGCCTTTACTGAAGACACATTTAAATGATGTGCCGGGGTTCATAAAGACTTGTCGAAGTCTCATGTTACCGCTCTTTTGTCAGCGGGTGAAGTCACTCTCTGGTTTTTGGTTGTTTATTTCATCATTTTATTCTAGGTTAGAATTGGTTTGTTATTTTGTTACTTTTTTGGGCTTAAAACGATTTTTATTGGTTGAAAATACTTTGAGTTAACATGTTCAAACAAAGTAGGGAATACAGACCCCCCCCCCAACCAACTTCAATGCAAACAAAGAAACAAAAGAAGAGATTTTGGTAGATACCGGTTTGACCTACGCTTTTTTTTTTTTTTTTTACATAGGCATCACCAATTATCAAGGCCCAGAGGCCACTCGAGGATAAGGGTTAAAGAGTGTACAGTAGTCATTTGGACAATATATTAATCATTGTAATGGAAATTTGGTAAATTTGTTAACTTAAGTGGAACGACTCATCAAGAACTTGTTTATGTTGGACTTGAATACTACCAGTTGGAAAGCAGGCAAACGGAAAACGGTTCCACAGGTGTGCAGTTCTAAGAAAGAAGCTTTGTTCATGGAATCTACGTTTAGGTTTAGGCACAGATAAAGAGTGGAGGAAATTATTGATGATAGTGGTTTCAACTAGACGAGTGTTTCTCATGATAGTTTGGCGAGGGGATCATAGATTGGAGCTCAGACGAGCACTTGCCATCAAAATAACAATAAAGCAAAGACAAGCTCGCAACATCTCTTCTGTGAGAAAGAGGTTGCCAGGAAAAGAAAAGGGCATCCCCTACTAGGCTACGAAGTCTATTTTGAAGGCATCAAGGCAGGATAAATCTTTTCTAGCAGCTCCTGCCCAGATGTGGCAATAGTACTCCATCCTTAGATGTACCTGGCTTTTATGTAGATAGAGAATTGCATCAGCAGTGAGATATCTACCTTCACACATACATCGCTTCTATATGCAACAATATATTTACATAACTTTAATTAAACTTTGGATTGATATTTTCATTAAAAATAATTGTTCTGAAACTCGCGGCAGTTATTCCTCAGAATCTTGCTTTCAGGTACCTACAATACCGTCTAGCAGTCAACTTTAGAAAACGTGCGTTGGGCAGACAGATAAACTCAAATTAACATAACGAAAACAACTATTACGTTGAAAACGCTTTATTAATTAGGTAAAAAAATCTGAAACAAAAACAAAACAAATAGTTAAAAGGAGAAAACATAATTAAACAAAAGGAAATAATACATAAAAATAATTATGTTTTGGACAGGCTTCCAAATTAACAGATTCTGGGATATCTTATCTTTTTCAATCAACTGTTAGGTGAAAATCCGTAACAGTTAGAAAAGTGTCTTTTCTCCATTAAATTGTTAGGTGAAAGTCTGGAGCGGCTAAAAAATGTCTTTTCTTTTTTTTTTTTATTATTATTAAATCGTTAGGCGAAAGTATGGAGTGGTTAGAAAATGTCTTTTTTCTTTTTCTATTAAATCGTTAGGTGAAAGTATGGAGCGGTTATGTCTCTTTTTTACAAAGGTTGTTATTCTAGTGCGGCGCATAAACTACCCAAGCGCCCATGAAATAAAAAATAATAGAAGTCTGAGAAAAGATACAAGTTCTGTGCGGGCGACGAAGGAAAGAATAAAATAAGAATTTCTACAAATTAAATATAGAAGTCACACACTAGATTAAATAAACAGAAATAGGGTTTCGAGTTCTTCATAGAAGGAATAGCCAGGTAAAGGAATAATAGGATGTTCTAAACGTACCTCATGGCTTAAACGGGGAAAGCCCAGTTCATGGAGTCGAGTAAAGTTCGTCCGTATCGTTTTGAATTCTGCGGTTAAAAGGGAGGAAGGACAGAATCGCAAAACAACACTGGGGCGAGATCGCGTGGATAGCGATATGACATTTTTTTTCCTTTTCTTTTTTCATTTGGAATGCCTAAACGGCTAAGTTTCCATTAAAGAAAGATCAGGAAGGGAAGAAATAAGAAAGAAAACTATATATGAAAAAACTCGCACAAAGATGAATGAGAACGAGGCACGAGGCACCGGTGGTCTTAAAGCGTGTGTCCCTTGTTAAAAAGAGCCCGGTCTGAAGACAGAACACTTCCCGTCCAATTGTTATTTATGCAATTGCACTAATAATACACCATCAGTGTGCAGGCAAGGGCTCCATTGGAATCCCCCGGTCTTTTAATTGGTCTTGGAAGGATTCGTTTTGACGTCGTAGAAGGTCAAATTCCTCTTCTAGATCACAGGGGGGAATCTTTGCCTTTAGGGTTTTAATTTCATATTTTAACTTTTCAATTTCGGCTTTTTGTCCTTCTGTGATACGGATCAGTTCAGAGACCCGACCATCTTCGACCTTTTCCCCTCGCTTGAAATTAGCGAGTAATTCAGCATCGTAGGCCATGTCACCAGCTGGTGCTGACGTTCTCTTGGTAGTGCTGGTTGTCGAACCTTTTAAAACCTTTGACGGTTTTGTAAAGACATTTTTGCCTTTTTCCTTCAGAACCTCTTCTTCGTTACTAGTTTTTATGGAATCCGTCTTTGTACTAGTGGTGGTGGTAGTAGTGGCAATAGTAGTAGTATTGGTAGTCGCAGCCGTATTAGTATTCAACTTGGATTGATCTGTCAGTAGAGAGAGTTTCTTCTGATGCACGGCAAGATTTTCATGACTTTTACTGAGATATTGCTGCCCAAGTGAAGTCCCTGTTGGCTTCTGGTCTGCTGTTGAAGTTGAACTGGTGCTGAGGCCAGAATTTTCAGATTTTGATTGCATTGGACCCACAGTGTCGGCTGCAGAAGTGACAGACCGTGATTGTTCAACATTGTTCTGCTTCTTCATGATACCCGATCTCTGACCAACCTTTTTTTTGTTTTTCGTTCTTTCAGGACAAATTTCGCCCACCACGCTCCATCCTAGATCCAGTTTCTGGGCATAGGGGGCACCGCACGGACCATTGATCGTTCTTTGGACCTTGTGGGCTTCAATGATGTCGCGTCCCAGAAGTAGCAAGATGGGTGCATCTGGATCCAGGGCAGGCACCTCGTCTGCGACGGCTGCTAAGTGGGGAAGTTTCCGCACCACGTCGGGTGTCGGTATCTCAGACCGGTCGTCTGGAATCTCATTACACTCAATCAAGGTTAGCAGGGTGTATGTGGTTTTCCCGTCGAGAGACCCCACCCTGTATCCTAGTGCTCTTCTTCCTGACGCCTCCATGACTCCGGCACAGGTTTTCAGGGTGTATGTTGAGGTAGAGCCCCGGTCGTTGAAGAAGTCGAAGAACTCCGAGTGAGCCAGGGATTTGTTGCTGTGCTCGTCAATCACTGCATATGCCTTAAGTGACTTTTCTTGTCCACTTGTATATATGTTAACCAAGCAAATCTTGGAGCACGATCGTCCATTTAGGTTGTCTCCACAGATTTTTGAACAATTGGTCGAGACATATTCCTTCTCCCCGCCGTGCAACGGCATGGGTGTGGCATTGGTTGGTTGGGGTGTCGGGTGTGGATGTATTGAGCTCTCGTGGCTATCGCTGTCACATTCTGCACATTTTAGAATGGCATTGCATTCCTTAGCTATGTGGTCTGTGGTGGAGCAGCATCGGAGACACATCCCATTTTGCCTAAGGATGTCTTTTCTTTCAGACAAGGGTTTTTTCCTAAATGCCCAGCATTTTCGGAGAGGATGAGGTGTGTTGTGGATGGGGCATAGTCGGCTGCAGTCGTTTGCTTTAACCTCAATCTTATGGACGGAGACTTCACCGCGACTCGCCCTTTCGTGCCCTTTAGGCGATTGACTGTCCATTGTCCGATAGAAGCTGGGGTCATTTCGGTCATCTGCCTGCTGTTCTATGAAACTGACAAAAACAGAGAAAGGGGGGAAGGACACTTGGTGTTGTCGTTTGTATTTTGCACCGTATGATGCCCACTTGTCTCCTATAGAAGGTGGGAGCTTTTCCACTACTTGCCGGATGCCGCGGGCAGTGTCCAAGGTGGCGAGGCCGGGTATGTCCCCATCGTCCTTCAGAGCTTGAACCTCTGCAAGAAGATCGCTTAGGTCTCTGAGTTTTGTGTAGTCCCTTGTGATCTTAGGGAACACTTCAAGTCTCTTGAAAATAGAGTCCTCGATGACTTCGACGGCTCCGTAGCATTTGTCGAGCCTCCTCCATATCTCATACAGTCCCTTTTCAAGCCGGTTGAAGTGAGCAGTCCTTAGTCTGTTGGCTTGATCTGAAGAGTGTCTGCCGAGCCACTTGACCAGCATATCCATCTCCTCCCGAGGAGAAAGTCTCAATCCCGAGATAGTGTTCAGGAAAGACGCTTTCCAGGCTCTATAGTCTTTAGGTTGGTCTGAGAATCTTGTTAGACTCGAGGAGAGCATTTCCCGGCGGGCCATGTATAGTAAAAGGTCGTGTGGAGGGTCCAGGGTTTGGTCAGGAGGAGGTCAGAAGTGCTGATCGGCCGGGGGAGCGACTGGTGCCTCCGACTGTTTTAGGGACCTCTGGCTAATGACATAGTCGGTAGTGCGTTGTAAGACGTCGAAGGGCGGTTGGTCGAGCATGGGATTGGCTCTGTGGCGACAAGAGGAGGTGACTGAGCTTTTATCTCTACTGGAGCAGGTGGCTGTGAGGGCCACTTCCTTTCGAGTTTTATTTTTTAAAATTTTGTTTTTAGCTCTACCTCTTTCTGTAGAGCGTTAATCCTCAACATTTCAAGCTCCTGTTCTAGGTCCGCTTCGCTGTCAATAAGGGCGAGATGAGCTTTAGCTGCTTCTGCTCTGGCCCGAGCTGAAGTGGACGACTTGGTTGAGGCAAAAATTTCGACTGTGTGCGGTATGATGCGGCGGAAGACATCTTGCAATTGGTAATGTATCCGAGTGTAACGTGGCTGAGGATTTCTGTTGCTGCACTAAATATTTTCCACATGGACTGGGTAATCCGCTCAATTCAGCAACCAGAGATTTTTTTACTGTTCTGAAACTCGCTGCAGTTATTCCTCAGAATCTTGCTTTCAGATACCTACAATACCGTCTAGCAGTCAACTTTAGAAAACGTGCGTTGGGCAGACAGATAAACTCAAATTAACATAACGAAAACAACTATTACGTTGAAAACGCTTTATTAATTAGGTAAAAAAATCTGAAACAAAAACAAAACAAATAGTTAAAAGGAGAAAACATAATTAAACAAAAGGAAATAATACATAAAAATAATTATGTTTTGGACAGGCTTCCAAATTAACAGATTCTGGGATATCTTATCTTTTTCAATCAACTGTTAGGTGACAGTCCATAATAGTTAGAAAAGTGTCTTTTCTCCATTAAATTGTTAGGTGAAAGTCTGAAGCGGCTAAAAAATGTCCTTTCTTTTTTATTATTATTATTAAATCGTTAGGCGAAAGTATGGAGTGATTAGAAAATGTCTTTTTTTTTTATTAAATCGTTAGGTAAAAGTATGGAGTGGTTAGAAAATGTCTTTTTTCTTTTTCTATTAAATCGTTAGGTGAAAGTATGGAGCGGTTATGTCTCTTTTTTACAAAGGTTGTTATTCTAGTGCGGCGCATAAACTACCCAAGCGCCCATGAAATAAAAAATAATAGAAGTCTGAGAAAAGATACAAGTTCTGTGCGGGCGACGAAGGAAAGAATAAAATTAGAATTTCTACAAATTAAATATAGAAGTCACACACTAGATTAAATAAACAGAAATAGGGTTTCGAGTTCTTCATAGAAGGAATAGCCAGGTAAAGGAATAATAGGATGTTCTAAACGTACCTCATGGCTTAAACGGGGAAAGCCCAGTTCATGGAGTCGAGTAAAGTTCGTCCGTATCGTTTTGAATTCTGCGGTTAAAAGGGAGGAAGGACAGAATCGCAAAACAACACTGGGGCGAGATCGCGTGGATAGCGATATGACATTTTTTTTCCTTTTCTTTTTTCATTTGGAATGCCTAAACGGCTAAGTTTCCATTAAAGAAAGATCAGGAAGGGAAGAAATAAGAAAGAAAACTATATATGAAAAAACTCGCACAAAGATGAATGAGAACGAGGCACGAGGCACCGGTGGTCTTAAAGCGTGTGTCCCTTGTTAAAAAGAGCCCGGTCTGAAGACAGAACACTTCCCGTCCAATTGTTATTTATGCAATTGCACTAATAATACACCATCAGTGTGCAGGCAAGGGCTCCATTGGAATCCCCCGGTCTTTTAATTGGTCTTGGAAGGATTCGTTTTGACGTCGTAGAAGGTCAAATTCCTCTTCTAGATCACAGGGGGGAATCTTTGCCTTTAGGGTTTTAATTTCATATTTTAACTTTTCAATTTCGGCTTTTTGTCCTTCTGTGATACGGATCAGTTCAGAGACCCGACCATCTTCGACCTTTTCCCCTCGCTTGAAATTAGCGAGTAATTCAGCATCGTAGGCCATGTCACCAGCTGGTGCTGACGTTCTCTTGGTAGTGCTGGTTGTCGAACCTTTTAAAACCTTTGACGGTTTTGTAAAGACATTTTTGCCTTTTTCCTTCAGAACCTCTTCTTCGTTACTAGTTTTTATGGAATCCGTCTTTGTACTAGTGGTGGTGGTAGTAGTGGCAATAGTAGTAGTATTGGTAGTCGCAGCCGTATTAGTATTCAACTTGGATTGATCTGTCAGTAGAGAGAGTTTCTTCTGATGCACGGCAAGATTTTCATGACTTTTACTGAGATATTGCTGCCCAAGTGAAGTCCCTGTTGGCTTCTGGTCTGCTGTTGAAGTTGAACTGGTGCTGAGGCCAGAATTTTCAGATTTTGATTGCATTGGACCCACAGTGTCGGCTGCAGAAGTGACAGACCGTGATTGTTCAACATTGTTCTGCTTCTTCATGATACCCGATCTCTGACCAACCTTTTTTTTGTTTTTCGTTCTTTCAGGACAAATTTCGCCCACCACGCTCCATCCTAGATCCAGTTTCTGGGCATAGGGGGCACCGCACGGACCATTGATCGTTCTTTGGACCTTGTGGGCTTCAATGATGTCGCGTCCCAGAAGTAGCAAGATGGGTGCATCTGGATCCAGAGCAGGCACCTCGTCTGCGACGGCTGCTAAGTGGGGAAGTTTCCGCACCACGTCGGGTGTCGGTATCTCAGACCGGTCGTCTGGAATCTCATTACACTCAATCAAGGTTAGCAGGGTGTATGTGGTTTTCCCGTCGAGAGACCCCACCCTGTATCCTAGTGCTCTTCTTCCTGACGCCTCCATGACTCCGGCACAGGTTTTCAGGGTGTATGTTGAGGTAGAGCCCCGGTCGTTGAAGAAGTCGAAGAACTCCGAGTGAGCCAGGGATTTGTTGCTGTGCTCGTCAATCACTGCATATGCCTTAAGTGACTTTTCTTGTCCACTTGTATATATGTTAACCAAGCAAATCTTGGAGCACGATCGTCCATTTAGGTTGTCTCCACAGATTTTTGAACAATTGGTCGAGACATATTCCTTCTCCCCGCCGTGCAACGGCATGGGTGTGGCATTGGTTGGTTGGGGTGTCGGGTGTGGATGTATTGAGCTCTCGTGGCTATCGCTGTCACATTCTGCACATTTTAGAATGGCATTGCATTCCTTAGCTATGTGGTCTGTGGTGGAGCAGCATCGGAGACACATCCCATTTTGCCTAAGGATGTCTTTTCTTTCAGACAAGGGTTTTTTCCTAAATGCCCAGCATTTTCGGAGAGGATGAGGTGTGTTGTGGATGGGGCATAGTCGGCTGCAGTCGTTTGCTTTAACCTCAATCTTATGGACGGAGACTTCACCGCGACTCGCCCTTTCGTGCCCTTTAGGCGATTGACTGTCCATTGTCCGATAGAAGCTGGGGTCATTTCGGTCATCTGCCTGCTGTTCTATGAAACTGACAAAAACAGAGAAAGGGGGGAAGGACACTTGGTGTTGTCGTTTGTATTTTGCACCGTATGATGCCCACTTGTCTCCTATAGAAGGTGGGAGCTTTTCCACTACTTGCCGGATGCCGCGGGCAGTGTCCAAGGTGGCGAGGCCGGGTATGTCCCCATCGTCCTTCAGAGCTTGAACCTCTGCAAGAAGATCGCTTAGGTCTCTGAGTTTTGTGTAGTCCCTTGTGATCTTAGGGAACACTTCAAGTCTCTTGAAAATAGAGTCCTCGATGACTTCGACGGCTCCGTAGCATTTGTCGAGCCTCCTCCATATCTCATACAGTCCCTTTTCAAGCCGGTTGAAGTGAGCAGTCCTTAGTCTGTTGGCTTGGTCTGAAGAGTGTCTGCCGAGCCACTTGACCAGCATATCCATCTCCTCCCGAGGAGAAAGTCTCAATCCCGAGATAGTGTTCAGGAAAGACGCTTTCCAGGCTCTATAGTCTTTAGGTTGGTCTGAGAATCTTGTTAGACTCGAGGAGAGCATTTCCCGGCGGGCCATGTATAGTAAAAGGTCGTGTGGAGGGTCCAGGGTTTGGTCAGGAGGAGGTCAGAAGTGCTGATCGGCCGGGGGAGCGACTGGTGCCTCCGACTGTTTTAGGGACCTCTGGCTAATGACATAGTCGGTAGTGCGTTGTAAGACGTCGAAGGGCGGTTGGTCGAGCATGGGATTGGCTCTGTGGCGACAAGAGGAGGTGACTGAGCTTTTATCTCTACTGGAGCAGGTGGCTGTGAGGGCCACTTCCTTTCGAGTTTTATTTTTTAAAATTTTGTTTTTAGCTCTACCTCTTTCTGTAGAGCGTTAATCCTCAACATTTCAAGCTCCTGTTCTAGGTCCGCTTCGCTGTCAATAAGGGCGAGATGAGCTTTAGCTGCTTCTGCTCTGGCCCGAGCTGAAGTGGACGACTTGGTTGAGGCAAAAATTTCGACTGTGTGCGGTATGATGCGGCGGAAGACATCTTGCAATTGGTAATGTATCCGAGTGTAACGTGGCTGAGGATTTCTGTTGCTGCACTAAATATTTTCCACATGGACTGGGTAATCCGCTCAATTCAGCAACCAGAGATTTTTTTACTGTTCTGAAACTCGCTGCAGTTATTCCTCAGAATCTTGCTTTCAGATACCTACAATACCGTCTAGCAGTCAACTTTAGAAAACGTGCGTTGGGCAGACAGATAAACTCAAATTAACATAACGAAAACAACTATTACGTTGAAAACGCTTTATTAATTAGGTAAAAAAATCTGAAACAAAAACAAAACAAATAGTTAAAAGGAGAAAACATAATTAAACAAAAGGAAATAATACATAAAAATAATTATGTTTTGGACAGGCTTCCAAATTAACAGATTCTGGGATATCTTATCTTTTTCAATCAACTGTTAGGTGACAGTCCATAATAGTTAGAAAAGTGTCTTTTCTCCATTAAATTGTTAGGTGAAAGTCTGAAGCGGCTAAAAAATGTCCTTTCTTTTTTATTATTATTATTAAATCGTTAGGCGAAAGTATGGAGTGATTAGAAAATGTCTTTTTTTTTTATTAAATCGTTAGGTAAAAGTATGGAGTGGTTAGAAAATGTCTTTTTTCTTTTTCTATTAAATCGTTAGGTGAAAGTATGGAGCGGTTATGTCTCTTTTTTACAAAGGTTGTTATTCTAGTGCGGCGCATAAACTACCCAAGCGCCCATGAAATAAAAAATAATAGAAGTCTGAGAAAAGATACAAGTTCTGTGCGGGCGACGAAGGAAAGAATAAAATTAGAATTTCTACAAATTAAATATAGAAGTCACACACTAGATTAAATAAACAGAAATAGGGTTTCGAGTTCTTCATAGAAGGAATAGCCAGGTAAAGGAATAATAGGATGTTCTAAACGTACCTCATGGCTTAAACGGGGAAAGCCCAGTTCATGGAGTCGAGTAAAGTTCGTCCGTATCGTTTTGAATTCCGCGGTTAAAAAGGAGGAAGGACAGAATCGCAAAACAACACTGGGGCGAGATCGCGTGGATAGCGATATGACATTTTTTTTCCTTTTCTTTTTTCATTTGGAATGCCTAAACAGCTAAGTTTTCCATTAAAGAAAGATCAGGAAGGGAAGAAATAAGAAAGAAAACTATATATGAAAAACTCGCACAGAGATGAATGAGAATGAGGCACGAGGCACGAGGCACCGGTGCTCTTAAAGCGTGTGTCCCTTGTTAAAAAGAGCCCGGTCTGAAGACAGAACAATAATAATTATAAAAACGAGTTATATTATTTATTTATAACCAAGATTTATTTACTATTATTATTTTTAATAAAAATAACAATTTAAAGTTTAATTAAAGTTGTGTAAATATAAAAAAACAAAAAAAACACTCTTGTGTGTAAAGTTTAAGGTTAAACCAGTGTCTACCGAAATCTGTTCATTTGTTTCTTTCTTTGCATTAAAGTTGGTTGCGATTCATATTCCCTACTTTCTCCATATGTTCCTGTGAAAACTTACTTGCAATCAGAAGTGAAGAAGAGAGCAAGTCCAAATGAAGTGGAGAAAAAAAGAAGCAATTAGAGACATTTGATTTTTAGTATTCGGTCGAATCGCTTAAGTCACTACATCCACATCATCAAATCAACATCGACGAAATGTTGCATCCCTCTGCCCATTCTACAAGTATTTTAGTGGGGAATGCTCTGACGAACTGCAAGCACTTGTGCCCCCACGACGTGAGCACCTTCGACAAATCCGACAGGCTGCTAAATCCCACCCCCACACAGTAGAGATCCCTAGATGTAAAAGATCTTTCTACTCCAATAGTTGCTTCCCCAACAGTACTGACGTACAGAAGTTCAAGTGTAATGTGAACCAGCATCTTGCTGCCCAAATCCCTACATAGTACCCCGGTAGTTGTTGCCCCTAATAGTAGCCCCCTACACCAAAGTGGCAATTTGCCTTGTTTGGGGTGAAAATGTAATTAAAAAAAAAAAAAAAAAAAAATTTGACCCAAAGGATTGTTTGCTTATGAATAGTAAGATAAGGAATTGTAGTAGAAAAATGTACAAACGTATTTGAAAAAAATGATTATGAAGAAATGTTGGATTATGGTCCAAGCAACATCAGATGTCCCTGGTAGAGGTGTGAGTGACGAGCAATTGAACTGGTGATAATGTTATGGGAGTAGCGAAATATATTAAATAGGTCCAAGCAATAATGGCGGAATAAAGTTAGGGGGATATAGTTTTGAAAGCCAGTTTATCATAATTTTTTGTAGGTTTCCAACTACTTTTTGGTTGTATTTGAAAGATTAAAGACTAAAATTAATTTCCAAAAAGAAAAAAAAAATTTTTTCACACAAAAAAAAAAGTTATAATGAAAAATGTTTTCCCGGCAAAAAAATAGCTTAACTAGCCCCCAAAAGCGAGAGATTCTCCCTTTGTATAAGCAAACGTGAACAAAGTCATCTATGTGTGGATTCTATGGAAGCCCAAAATGTCAGGAAGTCAGAAGGCTGCCTGAAAATGATTAGGTAGTTATAGGGAGGTAAGGAGTGCTGGTTTTCTTTTTTATCCCCGGCCATGCATCTGTACATTCCTATTGTGAAAGTTTGTATAATTTTTACCATTTTTTAATTTAATTATTTTTCTGTGTTCCTGCTTTTAAATTAACAAAAAAATATTTTTTAAGATTATATAAAAAAAATTATGTTACACTGAAAGTTTGATGTTCATTCATGCAAGGAAAATATTCGAATCTTACATACAAAAATTACATGAAATATCTAATCTAAAAAGAAAAAGTAGAAATATTTTTTGCAATCATAATTTTTTGTGTAAAAATAAACAATGCTTAATTCAATGATAATATCGGTAGTTCGAGAAATTTTTCTTTGAGTTATATCAAATTCATTGATACAAACTTTAGGGGCTTTTTTCGTAATATCTTTGAAAAAATCAATTTTTCATTTTTTATTGTTACAATTTATAATGTTTTATTTTCATAACAAGAAGCAAAAATAAATTCATTCATTATTTTTATAACTGAAAACCATAACTTTAGTAAATGTGTTTTTTGTTTTAACAAAATAATGCATTTTCTCTAAGATTCAAATAAAAATAATGGATTCATTATATTCCGTGGGGATTATTTGATAAATACCGAAAATTTCCTTAAAATTTATTAATTTCCTGATTTTTATTGAATTTTAAAGTAAAAGGAGGGTTAAAATGTTTATACATTTTGAGCATCGGCATTCATTTTGCACGTACCTAGTTTTAAGTTAAGATTGGAACTTAATGTCCTAAATAATTAAGCCAGATAAAAATGTAAAACAATAAAATGTTTACAGGGATTTTTAATAATATGAGATTGGTATGTTCGGTTTAAATAAGCAAATACATTATATAGTTTTACCAAAATACTAATGACTGATAGTTCTGACGGCAGCTAATAAAACGAAGAGATAGTTTTTATATCTACAGATAGTCAGATTCAGTCAGAAAGAGACAGCCCAGGCAGATAGAGAGAGTCAGTGTCAAGACTGGTGGAAATCAATCTTTTGTCCACAGGAAGCATTCAGATGGACAACACGTAGAGATGCAAGAAATGACAGAGAAAAGCGTACTAACTTCCAGAATCGTAACGTTCATGGAAATAAAATATGTGAACTATAAAATACCGTTACAAATTCATTCAGAGGAAAACTTCTTTCCATCATTTACAGACCCTTCTGAATCAAAGGAACTCAGTGAAAAAGGCATGTGCCACAGGAAAATGTTATTCATTGTTAGTTAAATAACTGTCCCTTTTGTCCTGTTTATGAACTGTGCAATTGTATGTGTGTATGCACTCGCACCCACTTAGCCATCCACTCGAGGAACATTTATAGATACAAGAAAGAGAACATTATTTAGAAACAAACTGACACCTATGCAATCACAAACGAATATTATACACACTAGACAAGCTGATAGACATAAATATTTATATCAACATGAGTCGCATCTTCCGTTTGGTACAGATTGCGAATCTATGTAACTTATTTTTCTCCATTCCTTCCGATCCAGGGCAAGTTGGTTGATGGACGCCCAACTGTTGGGAGATGTCCAATCAAAAACATTTTCTCTCCACTTTCTCTTTGACTTTCCTCTACTGCTTTTGCATTCTAACATACCCTCAGAGCATAATTTTGACAGGTCAGTGGTTGATCATTTGACATGGCCAAAAAGTTTAAGGGTTTTACTTTTAATTTTATCGAATAGAGCGGGTAGGGATGTAGTTTGACGGAGGGTGGATATTTTGTTTTTCTCAATCAGGCGATGTTCTGTAATGAAACGCATTACATGATTTTGAAACACCTAATTGCGATTGGCTTGTTGTTTAGTCCATGTGATACAATCAAGTCCATATAAAACTGTAGTACTTACCAACAAAACAAACGCGCACGTGTTTGTGCCTTGTGTAGGCATGCGCGACAACAAAACTTGGGTTTTTATAAGCGGAAGTCTCGACGTTGTCAGGAATCTCCAGGAGCATGTGCAAGAGGAGGGATTGAGAGAGTGGTATAAAAGGCAGGTCGAGTGAGAAGGTTGTTGTTGTTGTCGTTGGACGTTACAGTGACGCGTGCGTTAGCAGTTGATTAAGAAGCTGTTTTTTTGTGTCAAGTCATGCACCTCGGTGAAGGTGAAGGTCATATAAGTCGTGCACCTCGGTGAAGGTGAAGGTCATAAAAACTACTGGGAAGACATAAATTAAGTAAACTTTTACTTTAACAGTTATCGGCAACCTTTTTAGATTTTAGAATGATGCTGTGTTTTTGGAAAGCCACCCAACCCAGTCCAATTCTGCGTTTCAATGTCGTCTCATGATCACTGGAGAAAGCCAATTTAAGACTTAAATAAATTAATTGGGTGACCTGTTTGATGGGTTTACAGTGAATAACTATGTTTAAGTTAGACTGTGATTTAGCTGTAGACATACATTCTGTTTTCTCTAGGATTATTTATAATCCTATCTCCTTTGCATTCTTTAATACATCAACAAAAACTTGAAGTTCATGTGTGCATTCATTAACAAGAGCGATGTCATTAGCGTAAGAGAGGTTGGAAAGTATTTTTCCATCTATAGAAAACCCGCTTTGGCAAATCTTTTCTGTTTTAAGCATAACAGCAGCTAGTGAAACAAAACAGAATTGCTGAAAGCATATCTCCTTGATTGATGCCGTTTTTTATGTTTACAGAGTGGCTACACCTAAGATCAGTTTTTATAAAAGCCTGTGATTTTAGAAGATTAATGTAGTTTTTGTTGAGAGGGATTTTATATAGACCAATGGTTCTCAACCAGGGTCCATGTGGACCCCCATGGTACGTGTAACGTTAATATTGGTTCAGTCTTCCTTCAAGATAAACTGTTGATATATGTTCTTTGGTTTTCTTTACATTACTGAAATATAAAATAAGCTATAAGGGTTCACCAGAATACATTAAAAAGAAAAGAAAGTCATGATTAAAAAAAGGTTGAGAACTCATTATTTTAGACAAATATATAACACATTCGTTTCTTCCTAACTCATAGCAGGTCAACGTTGTCAGTTTGTTATAAGTGAAATTTTTGTGTGGACTCACCCATGCACTAAAGATGAACTCTTCCAAACTGTATAAATTAACTGAGAGTTATGACTGTCGATGTGGTCAGTGTACTTTCGTACTCCGCCATCTTGCCAGTACTTACTAGGACAGTTGCTCTTTGCTGATTTTTGTTTCAATATATTTTACCTTTTCTAACTCATCTTCGTGTCCGTGTTTTCCTTAGTGACCCTTCTAGGGCCGCAACAGAAATATATCTTCTTTTTATATATATATATATATATATATATATATTGGGTAGAGCACTATCGTAAATAATCTCACTCGCTACTTACGGTTCCAGGTTTGATCCTCGGCTTGGGATAGGTGATAGTCTAGCGGCACTGATGAGTTGTGATACAACGAAACAGGACTGTATGTCGATGACTAAAATATATTTTTTATATATATATATATATATATATATATATATATATATATATATATATAGGAGTCACCACTTATCAAGGCCCCTCGAGGATAAGGGTTAATGAGCGTATAGTAGTCAATGGGACAATATCGTAGTAACCGTTAGTAGTGTAAATTTGTTAAATTGGATTACTTAAGGGGAACAGCTTACCAAGAACTTGTTTACATTGGACTTGAAGACGACCATATTGTAGTCAGCTGGAAAGCAGGCAATTGGAAGAGAGTTCCACAGGTGTGCAGTTCTAAGAATGAAGCTTTGTTCATGGAATCTATGTTTAGGTTTAGGCACAGATAAAGAGTGGGGGAAATTATTGATAGTTTTTTCAGCTAGACGAGTGTTTCTTATGAAAGTTTGGCCAGGGAAGACCATAGAGCTCAGATGAACACTTGCCATGAAAATAACGATAAAACAGAGACAGGCTTGCAACGTCTCTTCTGTGGGAAAGAGGTTGCAGGGAAGAGAAAAGGGCATCCTTTACTAGGCTACTAAGTCTATTTTGAACTCTGTCAAGGCAAGATAAGATCTTTCTAGAAGCTCCTGCCCAGATGTGGCAACAATACTCCATCCTTGGACGTACCTGGCTCTTATATTGTATTTGTTTTTCACAACTAAGAGAAGAAGGAGATAAGCAAAAGCTATGGTGTACTTCTTTCTTTTCCTTTGTTTCTTTCTTTTCCTTTGTTTCTTTCTTTTTTCTTCCTTTGTTTCTTTCTTTTTTCTTCCTCTTCTTACCTTGAATGGAGAAGTGACCAGACAGTGAATGCCAATTTAATTTCTGGCTCTTACTCTTCCTCACTCAAAATTTCTCATCACCGTTCCTAGAAATGGATATTGAAAGACAATAACATAATAAACCATGAGAAAATGACGCTTATATAATGAAAATTCCGGGCTGTGACATGAGGTGCAGCTTTAAAGACCATCATTCGCCCATACATGGAGTAACGTTGCCACATTTGGGTTGGTGCATCTGCTACTCGACTCTCACTCCTAGACAGGGTGGCCAACCTAGTAGGTCTTGCACTATTAGCCAGACTCCAACTACTGTTCCATTGATGAAATGTTGTATCCTTGTGCCTATTTTACAAGTATATTGATAGAAAGTGCTCTGACATCTGTACTCCCTTTACATAAATACCTCCAACTAACCCAACAAGCAGCAAAATCCCACCTCTACACCTTTAGATGCCAGAAGACTTTCTAGTCAAATGGTTTCTTCCCTCGAATTGCTAGACTATGGAATTCTCTCTCTGATCTCTGCTTCCTCGATTGTACAGATATGCAGAAGTGCAAATGTAATATGAACAGACATCTTGCTGCTCAACTCCCTACATAGTATCTCTGTGAATTTTGTCATAAATAGTAGTCTCTTACATCCAAGTGGCACTGTGTCTTGTTGAGGGTGAAAAAGCTCTGAAAAGAAACATTATTAAAGTGTCCCTCATTGATTAAGTTTTGAAATGGTAACCTTATCAAATTAACTCGGATCTGCTGCCAAGCAAAATCAGAGGTTGACAAAGCCATCTTTCTTTGACTATTAACAAGAAATATTTAAACTTATATCAGTGATTGAATTGAAATTAGTTGATGAATTACGTCAAAATAGACCAGAATGCTCTTCCCTCGTTGATTTGACTCTCCTCACCTTCCATCCTTGTGTCACATTTCTTGCGATGAGAAATAAATAAATAATAACTCTCTCTAAGCCCATTGTAATAGCTCACCATCTCACTTTCTAATGATAACCCTTACCCTTCCTCTCATCATTATTCTTCTTCAAAATAATTGTTAGTTTTTGATCCTCATGTTTGTTTTAATCTGTTCCCATCTGACAAGCATCCAATCTAATCAATAAGCCTTTATTGCCTAGATTTTCGGACCTAAATAAAAGTTAATTATGAATGTGCCCAGACTTTTGAAAACGAATAATATTGATTATGCGTATCTAGGTAGTGACAAATCACATACTCAACATAATCAACATAATCAACATAATCAGCATAATCAACATACTCAACATGCTCAGCAGTAACAGGGAGGTGATAATGGCAAGTGATTGAATGACGTTCAAATCCAGTTTGTTCCACAGAAACATTTTCACTTAAGAATGTTGGCAATCTTCACGTGGTCCTTCCCAGAAGTACCTGATGTCTTTGTAGAAAGAATTCAAACAAGGAAGATATCAGGGAAACGAATGTCAACAATAATCATCTGGTTCATTCTAAATGAATGAATGAATGATGCTCCTCCTTTTCCTCCCCCTCAACAACAACAACAACAACAACAACAACAACAACAAAAGGGAGGTGAGGGTGGAGAGGTGATTAACGACACATACTGACAACCTGGCATTTAATGAGGAAATTAGTTTAAGACATTCTTCCAACATGACTGCCATGAAAACACTGCTATCTTCACCACAATGGGTCCAGATAAACAATTTGTGGACATAGAGGAACTAGGATAGTTAAGGTCAGAAATCTAATGAGAAAAGAGACAGAAAAATGATCAACAGGAAGGTAACAGTGGCTAAGAGGTTAACGATATGGATTGACAATCTGAGTGTGCCAAGTTCGAATCCTGTTCATTTTCGCTTAAGGTCATTGGCAATTTCATGTGGTTCCTTCCGTACGTATCTAATGTCTGCATACAAACGAACACACAAACACAAACTTGTGACTTTAAAGTAATCGCAATTATCGCCCTTCAATTCTGGCAATGCCATTTTTTGCCACAAGGGGGGGGGCGATACAGCCTACTTCCACATCCGGTTCATATTGTTCTTCCTCTTTCTTCCTCAAACCTCGAACCATGCAGCTCGCATGGAAACTGCTCTCCTATTTTGCATCCATGCAAAGCACATTTCAACTCTCACAAAAGAATCTTGAAGCAAAAGTGTAACCATTGTTTTCTTACAATGAACTGTTTAACATTTTACTTGTATCTATTCTGTAAATAAAGATTCATTGGTTGTTAATATAATTACAGTGAATTTTGTGTACTCATTCCTTGGCAAAGGGGGCCATGCAACTATTTCTTTTATTCCCGTACATAACACAAGAGTGTGATATCCACTATATATTTAGACTAGTAAGCTGCAAAGTGTTGCTGCTGCTGCTACATGGCTGCTGCTGCATAGCTGCTGCTGCTGCTGCTGCTGCACTCTACTACTTACTCTTTATTTTTGATTTTCCTAAAAAGTTGTTCATAAAAATTGATAAATTCTTGTAAGGATAGATTTTGTCATTCTTCTTTTGACATTGTCTTTCCCTTTACACTGCTGATTGCTCAAAAGAATTGTCTTCTCTCGACCAAATGGACTGTTATAGGGATGTTAATTCAGGAACAAAATAGGCAAGGGGAGATAATCTCTCCATAAGATAAGGGAGGTAACCTATAAATAAAGTTTTATGTTTTACACTCTCCCAAATAAATGCAAAAAAATGAAATTATTGGATGTTGTTTAAAAGAATTAAAATTTGAAATATTTGTGATTATTACATCTAATGTTAAAAAAATCTACATTAAAGTTGAATTTTTTTTTTAAGTATGCGAAGAATTTCTAAGAAAGAAAAGAAAGATGTTCAGATTTTTCATTCAAAGATGATGGTGGTGGTGGTGGTAATAAAAATAAAACTAGCAGGTATATCTAGCATTATCTGGGGGGGGGGGGAGCGCCTTAAAGAAATAAACTAAAGGAGATTAAAAAGTGTAAGATATTTAAAACTTTTAATTCTCTATAAATTACTATCTGTCTTTCTAGCTTTCTCATTTTGTCCCTCCCCCATATTCCCTTCTCTGCTATCCAAACACCTTTTTATCCTTCACCCAGCTCATTCCTCCCATCTCTTTCCTCAGGCCCCAAAGCCAACAGAATCTAGGCCAAGGGTCTCCAAAGTTTTCAGACGGGAGGGGTGGGAGAGGCTTATATTGCTGATTATTTTTAAGCTACACAGGCCAAAATGAAAAAAAAAAAAAAAAAAAAAAACTGACCTGGAAGTGTTTTGCTCATTAACTTAGATTTTAGTGAAACTGGTTTTCCAAATCTCATTCTTTTAATCATTTTCTGAACAAAAACAAAAACCACCACACTATTTTCACACATTTCCATTTTTAAAAGTTTTTTTTCTGAATATCTTTGTTTTCCATAAGAGCTCTGCAGTTCGGATTAAAAGTTTTCGCAGGCCAGATCCGGTCCACGGGCTATAGTTTGGAGACCCTTAGTCATCTAAGCCATTGTTGAAGATGGCTTGTTCTCTATTGGCTGAGATATGGTTCTGTGCAGTTCTAAAAAGGTCCGCTCTCTCAGGCTGTGCTTTTTTCCCCCTTTGAGAAGAGGTTAGGTTATTGTTAATCGTCTGAAGCACTCCCACCGTGGGAATGTTAATGGGACTGCCAAGGTATTTTTGCAGACTAGAGTGTTCTTCCTCTAGTGTACTAGCTTTTCAAATGAGTAATTCTTTTTTGGGACACCAGCACACCAGAACGCCAGATTTCAATCCGCCGTTTTATTTTGCCAAAAAGTATGCCAGTAGGCCAAATTTCATTCTGTCATAAAAACAAATATCCACAGAAAAAAAAAATTATTTGTACATTTTTATCTAGCGAATAAACATAAAATTAGATATGAAAAGCCACGTTTATTAATTTTTTAAAATCAAACAATGGAGCTGAAATCGATGTTTTTGATTCTAAAACAGAACTAACTTTTTTGATAAATCTATGTGTGGCATACCAGAAAAATGTTTCCCTAAAGAATAAAAATTGAATAAAATTTATTTTCACGAGAATCTCTATACATTTATCTAGTGAATAAACATAAAATTACACATGAAAATCTACTTGGATATTTGTTTTTGCAAGAGCAATAGCAAAGTAGCAGAAGTCAAACAAGAAGTTACTGTTTTTTCCTTATTACATTTATAGGAGAGAAGGTACCCCATGTGCTGGTACAGAGTTGCCAATTAATAAGAGAGGCAAGTGTCCAGACTATAGGTAGAAACCTTCTTCCTATAATAAAAATAATGAAAATATGACAACAGTAAATAACAATCAACTCAGACACAATGTTTGTATATTCCGCGAACCTTTTCTAGTCTCACACAAAAACATGCGTTCACATTTCAAGCTATATTACTTGTCATATACATACGCGCACACAAACATACACGCCCACGTCCACACACGTACATATATTCACGTTCACGTACATACACTCACATTCACGTGTATATACACACATGCTAACGTACACACATGTACTCACATACACGCACGCATGGACGTCACTTCCCCTTTCAAAGGAAATCCACACATGCGCAAAAGACCACCGGAAACACCTATAAAAGAAAGAGCAATAAGCGGCTTCTTCTTTTTCCGACCTGCCTTCCGAGGTGATTGGTCGGCGCACCAGCCACCACCGTTTCGGCAGGCGCGTGCACGCGCGTACTTCACACCACTTGCTACTATGTGGGACAAAAAGCTATCAGAGCGTACGTACACTTTATACGCTTCTATCTCCATAACCTGAATTGACTTTCTCACTCTTTCTCACTCTATCTCCCCTTTGTTTTGATCAATCAACACAGATATGTGTGCGACTCTCTACTGAGCTTAACCCTCTCTTTCTACAGGCCGGCTTGCCACTTCGCGTTTCTCTATTGCATTCCCCTTTCCTTCCACATGCGTAGTCGTCAATGGCTGAATGAACATGTGTACACCCAAGACTTTCACTTCTCAACAGAAAATAAACGACATGTTTATTTTATTCCAGCATTTGAGTTCTTTGTTTCCTTCATTCAATTCATTTCATTATTTTTTCTTGTAGCGAGTTTAGGGTATTTATATATCCTGGTCCACAACAAAACCAAAATAACTTTATGTGATAATTATATAGATGTGGGATATTGATTACATTGTTTTAAACTTGTGATCTCCTGTGGTTATGTAATTAAATTCAATTAAAAGCATTTTGGATATTTTAAGCAGGATACTTCATAGAGTAAATGTGGTATTATGGTGATTTCTGAAGTGAAAATGATGGACAAATTGTGAAAGAATTGAAGGAAAATGCTTATTGGAATGAGTCGAAATATGTCAAGTTGAAAAGAGGATAGACAGGAAATCCTTCACGACTGTGGCAATTGTTATTCCAAGCATATTTGAAAAAGAAATAAAATGTATCCAAGGGAAAGCAAAAGTTTGAAAAGAGAATTATTTATTCCTTTTAAATTGTCCCTGTGTGATTTAAATTCACCGAAGTGTTTTTTGTTTTAGAATCGGAAACATCAACATCAGCTTCGTTGCATAAGTTGGATTTTTAAAAATAATAAACATAGTTTTTCATGTGTAATTTTATGTTTATTCGCTAGATAAATGTATAAAGATTCATTTATGCATTTTTATTCTTTAGAATAAATATTTTACTAGTACAATACACAGAGATTTATCAAAACAGTTTTGTTTTAGAATCACATCGACTTCAGCTCTGTTGTTGTATTTAAAAAAATAATAAATGTGATTTTTATATGTAATTATATCGCTAGATGAAAATGTAAAAATAACTTCTTTTTTTTGTAGGAAGTTGTTTTTTATGATGGAATGAAATTTGGCGCACTGGCGTACTTTTTGGCAAACCAAAATGGTGGACTGATATCTGGCGTGCTGGCATCCCAAAAGAGAATTACTGTTTTCAATTCCCTGAACTATAAGGAAAATCTTTATTTATTTTAATGTATTCCTGAGCAACGCATACAGCATAATAACGTTGACACATTGATTCTTATGAGATCACCGAGGTTAAGCAATGTTGAGCTTGGTCAGTTCCAGATGGGTGACCATTTTGGGAATAGATAGGTGACCAATTTGGGAATACCATGCACTGTATGTAGGGGAACATTGACATCTCCTTACAAAAGTTGCAAAATCCCAACATCATCGTCTCCTTTAATGAGGATATACATGTGATAGGAGACGACTTGTAAATTTCATACTCCCATGGAACCTCCTCCTTTGGAGGAAGCTGGTTATACCCACTTTAGGGTTAGTGCCGCAGTTTCATTTTCATTTATTTATTTATTTTTTCAGCAACAGTGAGTCAATTATCGGGGACATTTTTCTCCAAACAGTAGCCTGAGATGTCGGACAATTTCTGTTTCTCTGTCTATTCTTGTGGTCTTGTTATTAGTAAGGGTGCTGGAGGTAAATGTTTCATCTGGGCTGACGTTACTCGCCTGATAGTCAGGGACCCGAACCTTAGATTAACCACTAAGGAGGCTGTCCTATCAGCAGATGCAAAGTACCGGAGCTGCTGTATTGCCATTGTGTGAATGGATTCTGGACCATACTGGTAGGGCCTCTCGATGCCATACTAGTGGGTAATTGTTACGGCTTTACCTTATCATGTACCACAAAAAAAAAAATTTCTTGTCTTTTTCTCTCTTACTTTCCCTCTCTTTCCTGCTCCAACCAAGTCTACCGACCTGCTCCACAAATCCCAAAACCTCATCATGACAAATCTCAAAAAAAAAAACATGAATAAACCTAGAACCCCATCCTTCAACGTAGACCCCTACTACCAGGTCTCCTTCTCCAACATCAGGGGTCCACGTTCCAACCTTCCAGAGGTTGAAACACAATTATAGGAGATGAAACCGGACATATTCTTTCTAAGTGAAACTGGCATAGGGCCGACCACTTCCCTAGACGAATTCATAATTAAAGGATACTCAAATTTAACAGCTAAATCTGACCCCTAAGATCACCATGGGCATGGAATATGTGCCTACATCAAAGATGGCTTTCCATGTGGTATGGATATCTCCAGAGAAGACCCTAATTTACCTAATATGTGCTTCCGGGTTGCACTAGCTTACATCACTGCATTTATATTTGCCCTCTATCGTCCCCACAACAGTGGGGTTACTATCTTTAAGAGCATATCTGAGAAAATTGACCACATCCTGTCTGCTCATCCTTCGGCTAACATTCACATTTGCGGTGACTTCAATGTCCATAATGTGGAATGGCTGACCCACTCAAATAAAAACGATGACGATGGGAGGTTCTGTCATGAGTTTGCCACTGCCTATGACCTCACTTAGATTGTTCACGAACCCACCTGTGTGCCCGATACTACCGGTCAGTATGCAAGCCTTCTAGACCTTTTCCTCACAACTTCCCCTGAGCTATGTTCATGTTCCATTCTATCTCCTCTGGGATCCTCTGACCACTTCGTTGTAGCAGTTAAGATAAAAATGAAATGTAATAAGTCTTCAGACGTACCTCTCCACCGTACTGTATATCGATACTCTATGGTTGACTGGGATAGCTTCCGTACATTCATATCTGACCTACCTCTGAATTCCATGTTTAAAAAGGATGTGTCCTCTATAGAATCAGACCTGACCGAATGGTTAATTGTAGGCATAGACCGATTCATACCATCCAAAAAACTCCAACAAAAACCTAACAGCCAGCCATGGTTCTCCCCTGAATGTGCTGCTGCCATCGTGCACACAAATCACTTTTTCCATAGCTACCAACGTAATAGATGTACTGAGACTAAAGCTGCTTTCAGGACTGCCAGCAACCACTGTAAAAGAGTAATAAGAGAGCTATATGCTCAGTCCGTTAAATCCAAAGTAGCTGAGCAGCGGCTTGGTTCCCACCAGTTCTGGCAAATAGCAAACAGGATCTTGAACAGAAGCGTGCGTTCTATCCCAACTATCATCAATGGACCTGAGGTCATCTCGTCAGCATCAGACAAGGCCAGATTATTTGCCAAGAACTTTGCAGCTAACTCTACCCTATGTGACAAAGGCCATAGACTCCCCGTATTTTCCTCCTATAACAGGCAACACGCTATGCAACATACAAATATCTGTGCGTGAGGTCGCCAAGCTAATCAAGAACCTTGATTCCAGTAAAGCAACTGGCCCTGACGGCATTCCAATTATAGTGCTGAAAAAGCTCCAACCAGAACTTGCCCCCATACTTACAAAACTGTTTAAGTGTTGCCTTAAGGAGAAGTGCTTTCCAACACCCTGGAAAACCTCATCAGTATGCCTTGTATTTAAGAATTCAGGTGAAAAGTCATCTCCCTCTCAGTACAGACCAATAAGTCTCCTGTGTGTCATGAGTAAGTTGTTGGAATCCATATTAAATAAAGAAGTAGTCAACCACCTCAACAGAAACAACATTCTTAGTGACATGCAATATGGTTTCCGCTCTGCAAGATCTACAGCAGATGTGCTAATGGTTATATCTCATAGGATTAGTGAATCTCTTGACAAAGGCTTCCTTTCCAGGGCAATTGCTCTTGACATATCACAGGCCTTAGATAAGGTATAGCATAAGAGCCTACTTCACAAGATTTTCAGCTACTGTATCACTGGAAATGTTTACTCAATCATTAAATCATTTCTCTCCAGTAGGTTCATAAGAGTAGTGGTTGATGTGCAGAAATCAGAGGCCCATAGTATTAATGCTGGAGTCCCTCAGGGGTCCATCCTTGACCCAACTCTCTTCCTGATCTACATCAATGATCTCCCAAAACACATACTTAAATCATTCGTTGACATCTACGCTGATGACACGACCATCTATGGCAACATATCAAAGGCAGTAAATGACAAAGTTCTCTCTGATTCTTTCTCCTCTGATCTTGAGCATGTGGTACAGTGGGGGAAGAGGTGGCTGGTTACTTTTAATGCATCCAAAACCAAGCTTCTATCTTTACATCAACGCTCTGATCCCCATCTGGCATCAATTGAAATGGATTGCTCGCGTCTTGGGGAGGCTCCATGTTTTGACAAGCTTCTGGGTTTGACCTTTACTCCTGATCTGAAATGGAACAAGTACATTAGGTCTGTTGCCAAGGACGCTGGGAAAATTGTAGGATCCTTCTACCGCTCCAGAAGATATCTCACTACTGATACAATTCTCTATCTGTATAAAAGCCAAGTACATCCAAGGATGGATTACTGCTGCCACATCTGGGCAGGAGCTGCTAAAAACAGCCTATCCTGCCTTGACAGAGTACAAAATAGACATTGTGGTTTAGTGTGGGATGCCCTTTTCTCTTCTCTGCAGCCTCTCTCCCACAGAACAGACGTTGCGAGCATGTCTTTGTTTTATCATTATTTCCATGGCAAGTGCTCGTCTGAGCTCCAATCTCTTATCCCCCTTGCCAATCTTTCACGAGAAACACCCGTCTGCCTGAAACTACTGTCAATAATTTTCCCCACTCTTTATCTTTGCCTAAATCCAAACGTAGATTCTATGAGCAGAGCTTCTTTCTCAGAAGTGCACGACTGTGGAATTCTCTTCCGTTTGCCTGTTTCCCACCTGACTACAACTTGGATGTCTTCAAGTCCAACATAAACAAATTTCTAACAAACTGCCCCCTTAAGTAAGACACTCTATCAAATCTCCAATACTAATGATTACTATAATACTATCTCATTGATTTACTGTACACGCAATAACCCCTATCCCTGAGTGGCCTCCGGCCTTGATGAGTGGTGACCCTCATGTAAAAAAAAACAAAAAAAACTAACAAAACCCCTTAATTATTTTAGAATTTCAGATAAAGATTTAACATTAAAATCATCATTCATTTCTAGGCCATTCTCGAACTGGATAGCATTTTTAGATCAGTTTATAAGGATTTTTTAGGCAATTGTATTGTTTTATGAGGGTTTTTATTGGAAGAGGAATTTTCACTCAGGGTTAATCATAGGGTTAAGAAAGTTTTTTAGGTTGTGGGTCTAGCCACTCGGATTTAGGGTTAAAAGGCGCTTTTTAAGGACAGGGCCTTGCCACTCGAACTTAGGGTTAGTGTTAGGGTTAAGGGAGTTTTATAAAGCTTTCCACTTGGATATAGAGTTGGTGGTAAAGTAGGGAGCTTGCTACATTTGTGGTAATGTTGCGGAGTGGCAAAATAAGAAAACTGAATTGTCTTGAGAAAGAAACGAACAATGTGTTAAATTGAATTAAACGAACTAGAATTTATTTGGTGAAGAAACAAATGAAAGAAAAGGGCACAGCACGTGTTTAGTTTGGCGTGCGTCTCTCGCTGTTAGCTGGTGAGAAGGAAAGTCTATTGTTGTAGAGAGAGAGAGAGTGAGAAAGTCAGTCCTGGCCATGGAGATAGAAAGTGTGTAAGGTGTACGTATTGTCTGATGGTATTTATTTGCTCCCCCACTGAGCAAATTAGGCACAAGGCCGTTTTTAATGTGAGGTAAAAACCAGCTCCCCTAAAAGTAGGCAAAAAGGGGGCACTCTGGTTACCAAAAATAATAATTGTCCCAGTATAGAGGGTTTCCCCTCCATTGACTGGTACAAATTATCTTAAGTGCAGCATCTGCCGGAACAGATGGTATTTATTTGCTCCCCCACCGAGCAAATTAGGCACAAGGCCGATTTTTAATGTGAGGAGTGAAGGGGAAAAGGGGACAAACTCCCCGGGGAGTAGGGGAGTTGGATAGTGACAATTGGTATGAAGGGTTGCCCCTACATTGACCAGGGTCTTATATGTGAGGTTGCCCACACATATGGTCTTTGCTTGCAGTATCTGCCGGAACAGATGGTATTTATTTGCTCCCCCACTGAGCAAATTAGGCACAAGGCCGTTTTTAATGTGAGGTAAAAACCAGCTCCCCTAAAAGGGGTCACTCTGGTTACCAAAAATAATAATTGTCCCAGTATAGAGGGTTTCCCCTCCATTGACTGGTACAAATTATCTTAAGTGCAGCATCTGCCGGAACAGATACTACACTTTGATCTCGGCCCGTATTGTCTGATGACTCTTGCTCCCACACATAGTAGCAGGGGATGTGACGCACGCGGGCGGGCCCCGAAAGGGAGCGAATGGTCCATCGACCGCTCAGGTTGGAAGCCGAATTGAAAAGAGGGAAGCAGCTTATGTCTCTTGCTTTTATAGTTGCTTCTTGTGGTCTTTTGTGCACGTGTGGATTTCCTTCAAAGGGGAAGTGACGTTGCCCATGTGTGCGTATGTGTGCGCGTATGTGTGCGTATATGTGTGTACATTAGCGTGTGTGTGTATGCACATGAATGTGAGTGTATGTTCGCGAACGTGAATATATCTATGTGTGTGTATGTGCATGCGTATGTTTGTGTGCGCGTATGTGTATGAAAAGGAAAATGGCTTGAGATGTGAACGCGTGTTTTTGTGTGAGACTAGAAAAGGCTCGCACAATACTCCCCTTCCCAGGGAAAAAATATGCAGTGTATATAATATATATATATATATATATATATATATATATATATATATATATATATATATATATATATATATATACTCGGGTTTTTTTATATTCAAAAGTAATGGACTAATGAATTCAACGAGGTTGTTAGATAGTGCTCAATAAAAAGAGCTGATAATACTTGTTTATTGTTATATAAACATGCTCACATCCCGCTGCTACAAATAGCCACTTGTTTCAATCAAACAACAGATATCATCAGGCAGCGACTTGACTATTCAAAAGTTCAATGAATAACCATTATTCATTGAACTTTTGAATAGTCAAGTCGCTGCCTGATGATATCTGTTGTTTGATTGAAACAAGTGGCTATTTGTAGCAGCGGGACGTGAGCATGTTTATATAACAATAAACAAGTATATATATATATATATATATATATATATATATATATATATATATATATATATATATATATATACATATGTCTTTTAATAACAGCAGTGTAAATTCGAAACATTATTTTGGTATTTTTTTACATTACGTCGACCTCCAGTTTTCTTTAAAATGACGACTTTTAAAAGTTTTTGACTATGCTGATTAAGAAAATTCCATTTAAATTTTGCAGAGACAAGTAGTTTTCGAGATATAAAGATCTGTATTATGCACTATAATTCACTGGATGCGTGCAATAAACTAGGTGTCAGAAACCATATTTAATAAATCTAGCAAAAATCAACTAATGGTCAGATTTTCGTGAAATTTTCGATACTTATCCATTTTAGAATGAAATTACATATAAAATGTAGTTTTTGTAAAATATACGAGGAGAAATATTTTTTTAGTGCGTGTCCCCCCCCCCTATTTATTTTTTTTCGAAATTCGAACAAAATATATTTAAATCTATCGAAATTTCTATTTATTATGAAACATAAGAGTTCAAATAAGTAAAAAATATTTATTTTTTAAAAATTTAAATCCACATATTGAACAAAAATTTACCTTGAAGTTGTAATTAAAAAATTGCTATGAACTTAATATTATTATGTTTTTTTTAATAGCGTTTTTTCGAATTAATATATACTATAATCAGTTGAATTGCCAAGAAAAAGAAACTCTGTAAACATTAATTAATTTTTAAAAGATTAAAACGATTAAAATTCCATTATTTCAAAATGTTCCGTTACAACATAGATTTTTAATTAATTGCGTTTAAATTTTTTTTAAATATTAAGTTTTCATATAAACATGACTCTTGTCAGCTATTTTATCGCCAGATTAAAACCAATTTGAAAATATTATTGCACAAATATTAAGCATTTTGTAGCCCCCTCTTCATATTTTGTTTGTCTCTTTTTACCGAATAAAATATGGAAGCCCGTAGGTAACCAAAAGAACATTCAGTAAAACCGTATTTCATATTTAATATACAAATGTTTACAATATTATTAATCATTAAACTGTGTAAATCTTAAAATCTAACAAAATTATAACAAAGATAAATTATTAATTGCAGTTTGAAGAAGATAAACAAAGGTTTTAAAAAATCATTAAGTCGCTTCTGCTTTTCCATAGTTCGTATAGTACACACAAATCTGACATCACGGAAACATGCGGTCCAATCTTCACAATCGTTTGGCAGTCCTTAATGTGCATGCGTGTAAAATAAAACAATTACGACTTTTTTCACTTCCTTGAGTATGTTAAGAACGGCTTTCGGAATAAACACCTCAACCTCCCCATGTTAAGAACGGCTTTTGGAATAAACACCCCATTTACGAGAGTGTGAAAAATATTTGCCCCAAATTAGCTGTGATATTCATTGTCAGCATACCCACCCGCAAATACTATAAAAAATTGAGGGGAGCCGTGTCAGTCGCAGAAAAGTGGATTTGTTTTCGCTCATAGTATCGGTCGCAGGGAAGTATATTTGTGGCGCTTCTACAAAATTGGAACGAGATTTTGTAGTCGATAAACGGAATTTTCAGATAAACAACGGTTTCAACTTTTTTTTTTGTCAATTCTAATAAGCTACAATGGTAGCTTCCAAATTATGCATTCGAAATTACCTGAATATGACTGAATTATTAAAGAAAACAACATTAACCGTGTTAGCAAATGAAAAATTGCCGCCATCTTGTTTAAATCTAAACGGAAAATTACCCCCCTTTGAACTCTCCTGTATCTGACGATCGTTTTCATCAAATCCTATTTTTTTTATTTTCTTTAATAATTTTGTATCTTATTGGCTACAATTTTTACGAGGAATACGTAGATACCACTGTTTTCATGTCAAATTCAGTTTTACGTCGATTTCCGAAATTTCGCCCCAATAGTGCAGAAGCGCCATATTTGTTTGCAGAGAAGTAGATTTGTTTATCGCACGCGCGTACAAACATGGTAGCCAGTGAATTACAGGGCCTAATACAGGTCTTTATATCTCGAAAACTACTTGTCTGTGCAATATTTAAATGAGATTTTCTTATTCAGTATAGTCGAAAACTTTTAAAGGTCGTCATTTTAAAGAAAATTGTAGAGGTGGACCTAATGTAAAAATTCAAAACATTGTTTAACAATAAAACAAATATTTTCCATACAAAAATAGCAAATATTGTAATTTAAAAAAAAACAAAACAAAGAAAAAAACGCCGACACATTCTCATACAAACGAGATTACACGCCAACACTTGTTTTCAATTTCAACGTGATTCTCAGCGGCGGTAAATAACACATTTTTTAATCTTGTCAATAAAAAATAATAACATTGAATTTATTGCGAGAGTTTTTTGTTGTTGGAAAAAATTTTTTTAATTTGATTATAAAAGAAAAAAAAAAAGAAAAAATTCAAAATTTAATTTTTCTATGCATTTTAAGAATTGTTGTATACCGGATTACACTTCCGTTTGCATCATCATCATCATCATCATCATCATCATCATCATCATCATCATTTGTGTACTTCATACTCTCAAAAGATATTTAATAAATATATAATAATAACATTAACTTTCTCGTGCGCATTTTTATTGGACAAGATTTAAATTTTAGTCATAAAACATTATTTTTTAAGGGTTGAGAAAAGTCTGTTTTGTGCGGGATTAGACTTCCGTTTATAGCTTCATCATCATCATCATCCGCTAAATTCCCACTTAAGAGAAGGAAAATTGTTTTGTCGTAAAGCTCGAACTATTATCTTCTGAGGCAGACTAGTAGTCTTGTTCGGCAACATTTAATTGTTTCTCTTCCCAGTAGGGTATTTATTTAACCCTCTATCCTTCTTGATTTTTTATGCAATAATCTAGCCGGCGAATTTTTTGGATTGCAAATAATTTCAACACAAGGGAGGGAGGTGAAAAACACGATTCTACATCATGGAGAGACGACTTACACCTATTTTCACATTAGCAACCTTATTGTCAATGGTAAGTATTAAAACAAAAAACTTTCATAGTTGCATATGTCTATATTTTCTCATTAAAAGAAAAAAAAATGTCTGTATATTGCTTTTTAATGCCATTGTTGTTAAATACTCGAAAAATGTCCAAACAAACTAAAAATCCTATTTTCTGACAAGATGGATTTTTATTTTAAAAAACATTTTTAAGAAAATTAAAAAAAAAATTTATCTACAATTTATGACTAAACTTTTTTATTTTTTATTTTGTTTACTTAATTTTCTCAAATTAGACACCTTCACGTTTTATTTACTATTAATCGAAATTTATAAAAATGCAAGAGTAAAATTCTAAAACGAACTTGTTGAAAGTCCTATAAAAAAGGAAAACAATTTCGAAATAAAATTCACCAGAATGCATTTCTGTTTCTTTGAAAATAAGTCTGTCAGCTTCTGGTTATATTGAAGTTTTCAGCTTTGACAGGGCTGCCATTAAAGCAACATTATCTTAACAAAATTATTGTACCTATTTACAATTCCTTTCCACGGGACAGAGTTAAACACCAGGGTCGTTTTTTAACGTGGAGAAAAGGTACAAAAATAAAAATTGTCTCAGTCGTTAAGAATTTATCCTCCACTGAAAGAAAACTAGAAATGGAAGTGCTGCTGCATCTGAAGAATAGATACTACACTTTGATCTTGGCCAAATAAAACTACTGCAGCAGCTTGTATAATTTGGTTCAATTAATAATTAGGTGTAATTTGGCCATTAAATTAACTGAACCAAATTTTAATAAAATTATTTGGTTCAAATCGTGTTGCTTCGATGGTAGCCGTCTGGAAGCTGAAAACTTCAATATAACAAACCTTGTAATAATAGTTAAAAAGAAAAAAAATTAGTTGGTGAGCCGTCAAAACTTAAAAAAAAAAAGGGGGGGGGGCTGTGTTTTTTTTTTTTTTTCTTCTTGAGCCTTGTTTTCATTTTTTTGGTGGTGTCCTAACTCGCTGCCGGATTCAACAGGGACGGTATTAATTAACCGCCATTGGACCTGATCTATACATGCCCTGAAGTCTTATTTAATGCAATCAAATGTTGACACCTCATCATTTCGGCCAAATTGATTTGAAACATTTGTTCTTTTTAGTTTTCAGATTTCACGGAAAATGGAAAATAGTTTTTAGTAAAAACTATTTTTTACACATTTCAAGAATTAAACATCTTTTTGTGCACGTTTGGTTAGGAACAAAGTGTAGTATCTGTTCTGATGCTTTTCTTCTAGTCTTTTTTTGTCATCTAGACCGAGTCAATTCTTGTCTCAGTCCACGCTGTCCCCCCCCCCCTTTAAAAAATTTTTTTTTTTTTAATGGAGCTGCCCCGTATTATATATCGATATTGTCTTTGCTCTGGTGAGGAGACAATATCAACATCCTTAACATATTTATTTCTCCCAAATGGGCATTGTCTTCCCTTAAAAGTCGTATTTCGTTTATGTGTGGGTGTGCCCGTGCCCGACTGCCCGACCGGCTAAGACTCCTAGCACACCGAGTGACAAACCTTACAGCCTTGGATTTAGTTTGACCCTGACTATTTTAGAATTAAAAAAGGGGGGGGGGCAAACTAAAAGAACGCTCCACTAAACGGTGACCGGTCAAATTTGGTTATTTAAGACTTCCTGTTTTAGTTAACAAAAAAAAATAAAAATAAAAAAATAATCGGCGGACCTGAAGAATATTGCTTCCGCTCTGTCCCCTCTCCCACACCCAGTGACCTATTATAGAATGGACACAATTTGATCAGATAATAAAATGAAAACAAAATTAGCTTAAAAACATCGATTGGTTCCAAAGATGGGTGATCGATTTACTAGAACGTTGCATTAGAAACTGAGAGGCGGGCAGCAGTCACTTGTACAGTTTATTCAAGACATTAAAAAATGAAAATATCGAAAAAAGGTTCTGTTGTAGTGTTGTACGTATCCGTTTTGGACTGCTCCGAAAAATTTTTTTCACTTAATTTGATCGAATAGCTTTTTATTTTTAGCGGAAAAACACGTTTTTATGACAGCGCATTTCTGAACTTTTTGAACACGCAACGGGGAGATAACTCAATCTAAAGCGCCGACCCCCCCCAATCTTTTAATACTAGCTTTTCTTCCCAAAAAATCGAACCTTTTGCGTGGTATCCTAATTTTTTTTCCGCTGTAAAAAAAAAAAAAACCCAAAAAAAACAACTTAATTTCATCGAATTTTTTCGGGGAACTTCATTCCATAACAGATACGTACAATTTAAACTTTTTTTTTCATTTTTTAATATCTTCATGAAACTGTCCAAGTACCGAAACAGACACCCCCTGCAAATATTTAAATATTTTTCATTTTTGATATCCCGGTAGACTAGTGTCCATTCGATAAAATCAACTAAAAATTGAAAAAGGAGAAATATATATATATATATATACTAGCAGTTCCACCCGGCTTTTCTCGGGCCCTATGTACTGTTCATAATATGTGCATATGTATATATTAAAGTGTGAATATGTACGGTAATACCTTTCTATATAATAGGCTTCCTTAACTACCAAAGAGAAAGGTTGGTAGAGACCGCAGACGTCTTTTTTTTTTTTTTTTTTTTTTTTTTTTTTGACCTTAACATTTGTTTTGGGCTCAAATTAAAATGTTTGACTCGTGTCCAAGTAACCTACATCTAAAATTTCAAGTGTTTAGACCTCTTGGCAGCGAAATTTTCGCACAAAAACTGATTTACCATTTATGTAAAGTTTCAAATGTTTAGACCCAAAATTGGCTGAACAGTTTACTACAGACCGCAAGGGTAAAATCTTTTGAACTTTGACCCCTTAGCCAAATTTTGAGCAAAAACAAAAGATTAAAAAGCTTGCCGTGTGTCTGAATATACTTTATGTAAAATTTCAAATATTGTCTGAGTAATTTGGTATTGACCGCAGAGGTCAATTGTTTTGACCCCTTAACATTTGTTTTGGGCTCAAATAAAATTATAAAGTTTGGTCCATGTCCAAAGAACCTATATCTAAAATTTCAAGTGTTTAGACCCGAAATTGGCAGAGTTTGGGAGAGTTCTCAAAGGTTAAATCATTGAACTTTGACTCCTTTACAGCCAAATTTCTGACCGATCAAAAAGATTTTCCCAAATCTCAGTACCCCGTATGTCAAATTTCGAATCTGTAGACCGAAAATTGGCAGTTATTTGGTAGGGAAATGTACACACATTTTCATTTTTATAGATATACTAGCATTTCAGCCTGGCGTTGCCCGGGTGTTTGGAGGTATATGTTGAGCAAAAAAGAAAAAAACAGTCAATTTTTTTTAAACTTTCACCCCCTATTATGATCCCTCTCCAACAGTTATTGTTTTGGGCTCAAATCAAGTTAAGTTAGATCCATGTTCAAGGAACCTATATCTAAAATTTCAAGTGTTTAGAGCCAAAATTGTCGGTTTGGTAGAGTTCTCAAAGGTCAAATTGTTGAACTTTGACCCCTTAGCAGCCAAATTTCTGGCCAAAAACCGATCAAAGATTTTCCCAAATCCCAGTATATCAAATTTTGAGTCTGTAGACTTAAAATTGACAGTTATTGCGTAGGGAAATGTACACACGCAGAGACATGTTCACTTATATATGTAGAAAATGGGGGCCAGATTCTCCAGGTCTGCCCCAAAAATCAAATTGCATTTTTTTTATTTTTTATTTTTTTTTTATTCAATTTTACTCCAAACAAGGCACAGTTCCACTTTATAAAGTAAGGGGCTACTATAGGGGACATACGTTGCAGGGGTATTATGAAGGGAGATGAGTGGCAAGATGTCTGTTCACATTACTCTTGAACTTCTGCATGTCAGTACAGTTGGGAAAGCAGAATCTGGAAGTGAGTTCTAAAGTTTAGCAGTTCTGGTGAAGAAACTATTCGAGTAGAAGGCTTTCTTCCTCCTATGGATCTCTACTGTAAAGGGGTGGGATTTAGCTGTTTGGTGTTCACGTCGAGGGGGTACAAGTGCTTGTAGTTCGTCAGAGCATTCACCATTAAAGTACTTGTAGAACAGGCAGAGGGATGCAACATTTCATCTATGGGACGGAGGCTGAAGCCTAGATGACAGGTTGGCGACTCTTTTGAACCTTGTCAAGAAGTAAGACAAGTAGTAGATGCACCAGTCCAAATGTGACAACAGTACTCCATACATGGGCGAATGATGGCCTTATGGAGGTACAGGATACTTTCAGGTATAAGTAGTTTTCTAGCACGGTAGAGAGCCCACCTTCTTTGCAGCATTCTTGGCAATGCTCTCAATGTATTTATTCCAGTTCATGTTCCCTGTAAACGTTAGGCTGAGGAGTTTAAAGGAAGTACTTTCAGGTCCAAACATTTTTTTTTTTTTTTTTTTTTTTTTTTAAATTGCATTTTCAAGTTAAATTCGGTTTTTACTGTATCTTTTTTTTTTTTTTTTTTTTGTTTCATTGTTAGGTGAAAGTACAGATTAGTTACAAAACTCCCTCTCCATGTTTAATAACTTTCTAATATTTTAGCACGGTAACATAAGTGCAGAAGTACCCTTTTTTTAAACAAATACCGTTTACTGCAGGAGTCAGGCATTCTCCTGGTTTTCTAAAAATTGGGAAGGTGCAGGAATTTTTTATCCTCACTGGTAGGTGCTTCAGAAACGCTGAAACTAGGTTAGTTGCAGAGTACTTTTTCTTTCAATTATATTGAACCAGTTGCTAGAGGGTGGTGGTAAGAATTAAATTTGTAGGAAAATGTTAGTTTAAAATTTTTCTATTTTATTATCTGTGCTCCGAAGTAACATCAGATATAAATGACTGGAGGTACAAACTTTTTTTTTTTTTTTTGTCAGAAAAAGAAAAATTACTAGGAAGTCGTTTTGATATTTATGCAGAATATAGACTGTGCTATTTTTTTTTTTTTTTTTATTAGATAGCATGTTCAAGTTAAATTCAATTGTTAAAGTATCTTTTAAATTGTTAGGTGAAAGTACATAATAGTTAAAAGACCAAACCCTGCTCATGTTAAGAATGGGTTTCTAAATGCTATTTCAGCGTGGTCCATATTCTGCATAAATGCTGTTTGTGTATGCATTTTTCACCTTGCATATTTTAAATTTGCTATTAATCGATTTTCTATTGAACTCTAAAAAAAAAACAATGACAGAAAAAAACATAAAAAAAAAAACAAACTCTGGGGTGCTAGTGTATTTGATTGGTACCAAATTCCTGCTCTGGAGTGTTAGATCATGTGATGTAGTCAGTGTAAAGTGCAAAAATGAATCCTCGTTTCTTGTCCGAAGATATGTACAAGCAAGTGAAGTCCATAAATAAACTTTGCTCAAGTTTCTCACAGTATAGATTGAACACTCTTAAATGCTATTACCAAAATACACTTATTTGGTTTATTAATGTCCACCATAGTAGTTTGTTTCTCAAGCTACACAAATTGTTCCTTCGACACCAAAACCAACGATTTAGGCTATTATCAAAATAGTCTTTTCTCTATTGGCTGTGGAATTATGGTAGTCCTGTGCAGTTCTAGGAGGCCCACATTCTCGGGCTTTGCTTTGTCATTTTTAGAAGCTAGTTCATTGCTAATCATCTGAGGTACTTCTTATCAAAATGCTGATGGGGCTACCCAGGCATTTTTGTTGGCCAGAATGCTTTTCCTCTAGGGCACTGGCTTTTCAAATCCTACTTTCCAACCCTTCTGTCACATCATCCCACCATGGGAGAGAGATAAGTAACTTCACAGACCCGCTTCCAGATGATGAAAATCGGAAAACATAGCTTCTTGATCTATTCATGATTACACTACCAGAGGTTTATGTAATGAATGCTCATAGCCCACTCGGGAACGCTGATATCTTGATGGATATCACCCTTAACTTTCACCCCAATCTAAAGACTCGTTGCTCAAAACGAGTAAATATTTTAAAAAGGCTGATTGGAAATATACTAGAGACCACATTACAGCAAACTCATTGTCTGAGCTTGATCCATGCCTTATCCTTACCTGACTTTCACAAAAAATACTCATCTAGCTGAAACCACTATCAATAATTTCCCCCACTCTATCTTTGCCTAAACCTAAACGTAGATTCCATGTGGAACTCTTTTTCATTTTCCTGCTTTCCAACTGACTACAATATGGTTGTCTTCAAGTCCAACGCGAACAAGTTCTTGATGAGCCGTCTCCTTAAATAATCCAATTTACTAAATTTTCACTAACGATTACTACAATATTGAGCACTAGTGCACTTAATGATCCGTGCTGAAATAACTTTAGAAAGCCATTCTTAACATAGGGAGGATTTTTTTATACCTAATCTGTACTTTAACCTTAAAATTTAATAAAAACAGAACTTTAAACTTGAAAATGCTATTTAAAAAATAGCGCTGATCAATAAGTGCACTAGCACCCGATATTGTCCCGTTGACTACTGTACACTCATTAACCCTTATCGAATGGCCTCCGGGCCTTGATAAGTGGTGACTCCTGTTAAAAAAAAAAAATTATTTTTGGTGAGCAGTGTGCAAATGAGGCAACTGAATGAATCAAAGGAGGCATTAAAGCACATGTTTGCATACAGAAATAATACAGCATTTCCAGTTTAACCTGTGTAACTGCCATTGTACAAAAACAATGTTTACCCAATACAGCTGTCATAAGTTTGAGACGAATAAGCAAAAAAATATATAGAAGCTAGAAATCATAAAGAGTGAAATAACTGCAGCCAAGTTAAGATATACTGAAATGACAAAAACGGATCAGGAATTCCTGATTTCTGGAAATTTTATCCGTGTAACAGCACGGAGGAGCACATGGGAGAAAATATCAGGAGCTATAAGATATTAGCAGCAGCAGCCGGAAAAAAAAAAAGCACATATGCAAATTAGGAAGTGTGCGCAAGCTTGCAGAGAAAAGGATAAAAAGGACACCACATGGTCGGCAGAAGAAAAAGTAAGGTTGCAAAAGATGAACGTGTAAAGAAGTGGCTGTCTACGACTGTGTAGTGGAGCAGAAAGAAAAACATCCAGTGTGTGATAGACATGTGGCAAGAGAGATTTTTAAGGTAGTGTTGAGATGGGGAAAAGAAAAAAAAACGGTAATAATTGACTTGTTAAAAAAGTTGTGCTAGATTTATTTTTGTTTGTTCCTTTCCGACAGTGCTAGATGGCGTGGGGGTCCGAGAGGTTTGGGCTGTAACACAAGATTCAAGCATAAGTTACAGTGTATTCAACACACATTCAACAATTTCTCTAGAATTTTATTAAATTTTTTTTGAGATTTCAACAAAGATGTAATTTCTCTATCGTTCTAGGATTATTGTGATATGTTTAATATCTGAACTGTTACTTTCGATGCTCACCAAAAGAAAAAATGAAAAAAAAGTTGTATTGAGAAAGGACCCCCCCTCTCTCTCTCTCTCCACACCTTTCAAAAGAAAAAAATCTTATCTGATTAAAAAATAAACATCTAGCAAGTAATTCTGAACATCTGTTACCAACACATAAAAATGCCACTTGTCCCCATTTAATTGCCTCCCCACAAGGGCAAAGTTAGTAACAAGGTATTTAATGCAGCGACATCCAGTTTTTGGAAAAGGGGGTTCACTTTGGATCAAGGATAAAATAATTGCAATCTAATGGGGTGCGTGATCATTTGTTCTTTCTATCCCCTTTTTCTTTTTTAGTGTAGGCACTTTGCTAATATTTCTCTTGTTATTTCTATGGAAGGTGCTCGACTGAACTCCAATCTTTGCAAGACATTCAAATCAAGTACTTGTATTTCTATTTCAATTGAGAAAAACTTTGGAATTTCCATGAAGTTATTTGCAAAGATTTTCCATGGAACACATTACTGCATGGTTGTTTCCCTGTAGTTTATAATATGTTCTATGTGATGTATGGAAGTGAAACCTGATTGGTGAGTTAAGGGATGTGTGTTGCAATAAGCAAAATGATATATGTAATGTTTGGCTTAAGAACAGGCATAAATCTGACCTCGAAGGATGATGAAATTTGGACAGTATCGGGAGATGTGTGCATAACAAGACTCGAATGAAATGATCACGTTAGAAGAATGACAGTTTTTTGGTTAGATGTAGAACAGTTAAAGTAACAAAGACCAAGCAAAACATGGGAGTGATAAGAATAGATTTGAGAATGAGAGGGAAAGCCATATATCAATTTGGAAATCAATTCCTAAAAGCCATCCAACATTTGTTAGCATGTAAAATGAACTTTAAACCTGAGCCAGGTTTTGAATTGGTTACTGCAACGTTTCTTTCAACTTGGTGATGCTGGGTCAATGATTTCACAGATGAAGTCACCTAGGTGTCCTTGAAGGGTGTGGCCAAACCAACAAAGGCATCTTTCAAGCATGAACTGTACTACTGAAGATACTGTCGCCAGGGGACACAGGATGTGAGGTAGGCAGTGAGGGTCGAACATACGTCCAGTTTGCAGAGGTTACTTGTTTGTATAAGCCAAGTTTCATAGCCATAAAGGAGATGGTGCAAACGAGGGTTTGGTATATTCTGACTTTGGTGTGCAGCTTGATTTCTTTTGGAAACTAGAACTGTGGTTGAAGTTGATAGAAGACTGTCTGAACATTGCAGTTGAGGTCTTCCTCTCTTAGGTCTGTTGCGGTGATGTAGGAGCTAAGGTATTTGAATGAATTGGCATTAAGGTTTTTGTGTCAAGGACAAGTTTTTTGTTTGGAAGGAGATTTGCCATCACTAACTTTGTATTATTAGTTTATCTTCATGCCAATCTTTGAAGCATAAGATTACATCTTGTCAATGGCCGATTGGATGTCAGTGTAGCTTTCTCTCAATATGCCAGCATAGTCGAGATCACTATATTGCATTAAAGCTTAGCTTTGCTTTAATAATATTTGATTTAAAGTTTAATTTAAAAATAAACGTTGATCCTACTGTCTTAAAAAAAACTTTTAAAAGTCAAACCCTATACGTATTATATAGCATATGTAACGTATTATATAGCATATGTAACGTATTATATAGCATATGTAACGTATTATATAGCATATGTAACGTATTATATAGCATATGTAACGTATTATATAGCATATGTAACGTATTATATAGCATATGTAACGTATTATATAGCATATGTAACGTATTATAAGTGGTAGTTCTTAGATTGGACCTATTTTTAGTTTCAGAATTTGATATAGCAATGTAAATAAAAACAATTCTAATTACTGCGGTTTCATGAGACATATCGCCAGATTTATTATGCAGATATTGTTTTAAACTTATGCTTTTTGTTCATATTTTGCTCTATACATTTGTATATTGAGCCCTTTTTAATGTTACTCTTACATTGTATCTAAATACTCCATTTTCTATGATTTTAGTTTCTATTTTCACAATTATATACTACAGTCTTTCCATCAACTGGTGAGTTGACATGTATATTCTCGCTCTTGAATCAAATTAACTTGAAACCATCGCTTTCTCATAGCTAATCACTATTGTTGTATAATATCAATTATGAATAATAGATTTTGCTCTAAAAAACGGAAAAATTGAAATGTATTGCCTTTCTTGGCATATTGTGTAATATGAATGTTAAAAAATTAGCAGTTCAGCCCGGCCTTTCTCAGGCCCTATGTACTGTTCATAACTTGCCCTATGTATGAATACACTTTATGAAAGATTTCAACAATTTAGACCAAAAATTGTACAAGTAATTTCGTAGAGACCGCAGTTAAATTTTTTTTTTTTTTTTTTTTTTTTTTTTTTTACTTTGACCCCAATTTTGACCCCTTAACACTTATTTTGGTCTCGAATCCAAATAGTTTTACTCATGTCAAGTTACCTACATCTAAAATTTCAAGCGTTTAAACCCAAAATTGGCAGAGAAATTTGGTATAATCTTTCAACTTGGACCTTTTGGCAGCCAAATTTTTGTCCCAAAAACTGTTTAAAATGCTTGCCGCATGTCGGAATACTCATTATGCATCAATGTCAAATGTTTAAACCCAAAATTGGCTGAGTAGTTTGCTAGACACTGCAAAGGCCAAATCTTAACTTTGACCACTTGGCAGCTCAAATTTTCAACCTAAACCAATCAAAAAGCTTGCCCTATCTCTGAATACCCTTTATGTAAAATTTCAAATGTTTAGACCAGAAATTGACAGAGTAATTTGGTAGACTGCAGAGGTCAGATTTTTTAAAACTTTAACCTCAGTTTTGATCCCTTAACACTTATTGTTTTGGGCTCAAATCAAATTAAAAAGTTTGATTCATGTCCAACTAACCTACATTTAAAATTTCAAGTATTTAAACCCAAAATTGGCGAAGGAGTTTGGTAAAGTTTTCAAAGGTCAAATCGTTGACAGCCAAATTTGTCTGAAAACCGATTAAAGATTTTCCCAAATCTCAATACCCCTTATCTCGAGTCTCTAGACTGAAAATTGACAGTTATTTGGTAAACATTTTCACTTTTCTATCTATATAGATTTAGAAACCCAAATAAAGTGTTTTTAAAAATGAATTTTTAGTTTTCTAAAATGAGTTATTCATAAATATACTTTTTTTCTTTAAGTTTCGCTAGGGTTGTGTTTTCTCTAGTGTCTGATGTTATAAAAAACAAATGAATGGTAGGTAGACAGAAATATCCGTCTCAGGACTAGTAAAATTAATTTCCCCAACAGAACGTGTTTGTTCCCCTACAAAAATTCAAGATATGATGCTACCTAAACCTTTGTGTCTAGAATTTTTATTTCAATTTTGATCAAAATCCTTACATGATTTGGATTCTAGAAAATGTCTAAAGTTTAGGTCTCAAGTAGAAATTGAAATTTACAATCTTAATTGGTGGCAAATGAATATAAATCAAATTTAATAAAAAATTTGAAATTGGAATATTGATGTCTAATAACTAGGACGATGACAACATCATATACTTTTCCTTGTTTTGACTCCTCTGTATATATCCGACAGTTAAACAGAGAACCGCATCACTCTATATAAAAGCATGAGATATCAATGGATACACACCCAAGTGTCAAAGCAATGATAAGAATGTGCTGTTGTCCCAGCCCTACTAATAACTATTGTTAAAATTCTACGTAAATTGGGTATCTAAATTTTCATGAATGGTTTTCTCTTTTTTGCCCTTGGCATAAAACTAAATATAGCCTACATTACTCGCATTAGTTCAGGAATTTTTGGACGTTAAAATATAAACGTATATACTAATACCTTTTTTATATGTACACGTGCCCCCCCCCCCCGAATTGTAAAGTTTACAAAATATGTCTATGTTGTCATATTACAAAGTTCATGATGATCTGTTTATTAGTTTAGGAGATTCTGTACAAAGAAATATGTATGTGTACTTATCTAATTACACATTCTCAAGGCAATATGGCTGACGGGTTAATGTGCTGACCATTTTATGTAATTTTACATGAAAAGTTTTGTCTTTGCAAGAATTTTATTGCAACATTAGAGATTTTACATTTTTAGTTTTTGTATATAGTTTAAAAGAATTTCCCCGTTGTTTTTTATCAAGTCATGTATCGGCGTTTAGATTGAAAATTGATAAAGTCAAGACTGGAAGTGTGGTGCATTTTAGGCTTATATATATATATATATATATATATATATATATATATATATATATATATATATATATATATATATATATAACTAGCCTGGCGTTGCCTGGGTGTTTATAGGTGTATGTTGAGCAAAAAAAAAAAGTGGTAGTAGGCAGGCAGGCTCAAACCCGTACCGCAAAGGAAGAAAAAGTGAAAAAGAAAAATGTGACATGTTAGCTGTTGTGCCCATCACCAAACTGGAAGTGACGTAGGTTTAAATTAAGGCTTGACAATCAAAAAGAGGCGATGACTTTCGAAAATATCGGCGAAAAAAACAACAACCCCTCTCTGTAGAAAAGTGCACAGTTGAGGGTGAAGGAATTAATGTTTTTGGCCAATTTTTCGATATTTGTCATCCGTAGGGTCAAGCTTCAAAACGATACTGATCTCGTGAAAGTCCGTCGCCTCTGTCAAAGTTTTTGCGATACATACATACATACATACATACACAGGTGAGATTTATGTTATAGATTATGTAGTGAACCAGAATAGGTGGACCATTTTATTTCGATGGAACAATAACAGATAATCTCAATTATAACACATCAATAAATTTTTGTTTTATACTGTCACCTACTTTTGGCACTGTGTGTGTGTGTGTGCTTATAACAAAGGCCCCCCTCAAGAATTTTTTTTTTTTTTTTTTTTTTGTAAACCATACATTTTTTTTTTCTTACTTATGTCATTTGGCACAGTTTATTTGTCGAAGATGGTGATTGTGTATCGTCCAGTTCAGTGGGTAAGTGCCCATTCATGCGCAAATGTGTTGCACGTGGTCGTTCTTTCTCGCCTCATGTTTTGAATTTCATTTTCTCTGTGATTCTAAAGAGTGGATTACTTCTAGTTGCTACACATTTGCGCATGAATGGACGCCCACCCACTGGACAATACATAATCACCATCTTCATCAAATAAACTGCCAAACGACACCATGATGAGTAAAAAAAAAAAAATGTATTTTAAAAAAAATTCCTGATGAGGGCTTTTAGCTGAAATTTAAATCTTTAAATAGATGAATATTTGTTTATTAAAAAAAAAATTTGCGCATGGTCATTCTTTCAAAACCTTGTGTTTTGAATGAAATATATATGGTGACCAAAACAACCAAAAAACAAAGTATATCTATAACATGTGCTGTAGAAATGAGAAAAAAAGGCCAAAGACCCTAGTGTTTTGATGTGATGTGTTGAATATAATAAACTAGTTATGACCAAAGTTTCATTTCATTCGGACAGAACACTAAGAAATGGGGCCTAATTGGAGTTGGGGCCCGTTTTGTGGTGGTGGGGGGGGTCACCACACATATATATACACTTGAGATTACAAGGATTTATAATCCGCATAACTTGAATTTTTTGTATTTTAAAAAAATAAAAATAAAATCAACCTTCCAACCAGAATCCATTTATATAAGATTTTTTTGTAATCTTTTAAGTGTGAATTTTTTAATTTCTTAAACTTGTTCTGACTTGTTTTTATTCATTTTCATCCTTAAAGGAGCTGAGAATAAGACTTGTTTAATCCTCATGCTTCTTTGCCAGCCTTATTCCATGAATAAAGCATTATTTTCACTCGTTAAAAGTCCAATTTTAATCTTTTGTAAATGCTATATAGGCCATTTAAACTTGAATAACTTCTGTCCTCCCTCCTTTCTTCGCTCAGTTATTTATTTCTTTGTTTATATTATACATAGTTGCAATGTAAAAACAAACAAACAAACAAACAAAACTCCTGTTAAAAGCAGTTTATAATTACCCCCCCCCCAATCAGATTATATTTCAATAAAACTTTCTCTTGTCTTCTAATATAGTAATTGAAAACTAATAAAATTGTCGGATGCCCATGCACTTCAGAGGACTTGAATTCTAATCAAATTTATTACCAGCGCGCACACTTTTAAAAGAAAACTTTTATCTATGTTGTATTTAATTATTTTAAATTTGTTTTGAAATCTATATGGTTGGGTCATCTGTGACCAAACCGGTTCTCACCAGGTTTAAATCGTGACAGGGTTTGCCCAAGCTTAAAAAATCCTTGAATTTTGATTTCTACCTTGAAAATTTCTATTATTACCTTGAAAATGCCTTGATCATTCTTTATGTCCAGTAAAGACTTATCTAAATACTATTAATTCAAGTTTTAATAAAATTACCACTAAACTATTCTTTATATACTGAAAATAAAATTGAAATACATTGTTCTGAAATTACATTGTGGATACAAGAGTTGCATTCCTTTATCACAAAAGTATCTTATGTTTTCCAAATAACATCGGGTTTTTTCATGATAAAGGGATGTAACTCTTGTATCCACAATACCGGAAATTCAAAATTTAGAAGTAAAACTAAGTGTAGACCAATCTACAATGGGGGGGGGGGGTAGCATTTAATCATGCTTTCTTGTCCAAATATAAGTGGGTCAAGGAATATATAATTGTCCACAGGTATATTGTTTTCTATGAAAATGGTTTTTCCTGTTGTCAGTTAACTTTTTTGTTTATTATGTCATTGTTTATATATCAAATTTTGTTTTGAAAACTAATTTTTGTCTAGAGAAGATTTTGAAAAACTTTGAAAAGTCCTTGAAAGTGGACATTGGAAATTTGGACAAATCCTGCTTGAAGAGGGTGGCTAGATTTTTATAAAAAAAAAAAAAAAAAAAAAAAAAAAAAATGGATGAATCCGCCGTGGGTAAAAAGCCAGTGTGTGTGTAAAGACAAACTGATAACATCTGCAGCGACTGTTGCTTCCAATAATGTAGAGTTTTTTTTGGTTCAGGGTGGGATTGGTTCTTTACATAGCCATTTCTTATAAAAGTTTCATACATAGGCATTGCTTAAAAATTTCAAGATCTTAGTGTATTTGTATGATGCAGCAACTAACTAGTGATGCAATGTTTGGACTTGTTTCCAGTCATCATTTTATCTGTTAGATATTAGTGAAACTGATACAACAGCTCAACATGGATATGTTGAGCTGTTGTATCAGTTTCACTAATATCCTTGGAAAAGGTAGATTAAACATCCACATGGAGCCGTGACACAATGGATAAGAGTGCTGAGTACTAATCAGTTCTAAGTGACTGTCTTCTGGAGGTTAAGGGTTCAATACTTGGTATGGGTGATACTAAGAATACAATTAAGACCTCTACCTGATCATAGCTTGTTCTTGTTCTGTCAGCCATCTCTGGATTAAATAGTTTTGTTTGAAACTCTGTACAGATTCTGGTCCTGGATATGACCTTAAACTATATCTGATGGTGAGGCCCTAGCTTGTGGGCTTTGGAGAGTGTGGAACCACCCTTTAATTGCCATTGCTCACAGGTCCACTCTGTCCTGGAGTAGTAGAACTTGTTAGTCCCAACTATGGGTTAAATAGAAACCAACTTGTAAAAAAAAAAAAAAAAAAAAAAAAAAATTTTTTACAGTGGTCACCACTTATCAAGGCCCGGAAGCCACTCAGGAATAAGGGTTATTGCAAGTACATTACGTTAGTGTGGAGATTTGATGAAGTGTTTACTTAAGGGGGCGGTTCATTAGGAGTTTGTTAACGTTGGACTTGAAGACATCCAAGTTGTAGTCCGGTGGGAAGCAGGCAGACGGAGCAGTTCCACAGGCGTGCAGTTCTAAGAAAGAAGCTTTGTTCATGGAATCCACGTTTTGATTTAGGCACAGATAAAGAGTGGGGGAAATTTTTCACAGTGGATTCGGCTAGACGGGTGTTTTTTGTGAAGGATTGGCGAGGGGGGGGGACCAGAGATTGGAGTTCTGATGAGCACCTGCCATGAAAATAACGATAAAACAAGGATAGGCTCGCAACGTCTCTTCTGTGGGAGAGAGGTTGCAGGGTAGAGAAAAGGGTATGCCCCCACTAAGCCACGAAGTCTATTTTGTACTCTGTCAAGGCAGGATGGGCTGTTTTTAGCAGCTCCTGCCCAGATATGGCAGCAGTATTCCATCCTATTCTATTAAAAAATTATTCTTTAAAATAACTGGATTTGGCATTAAATAACCTGAAAAGGGGTTGATATGCCATAAAACAAAAACGACAAACCTGTACAGATTCTGAAGTTCAACAAAATTGATGTAAAGAATGTTTGAGGTTATATTGTCCGAAATGCTGAGAGATTAGCACAAAGATGAGAATGGTAGATGAAATAGTTGGGTAGACTCTTCCAAGGAACTACTAATCTAAGAAAATGGCGGCCAAAAAGTTTGTTGATTGGTGTTACTGTATTCATTTGTAGCACTCCTTTGTTATCGGCAAGTCTGAAATGTGTGTACAGCTGCGCACGCCACGTGAGGTGAACTCATCCAGTGGCACAGGTGAGCTGACCAAACGGGTACAATTGCATATACTGCTGAGCTAGTTTAACTATACTTAAACCAAAAGTTGGTAGACATTGTATAAAAACTTGTTTTAGTATTGATAAGTATAGTAAAATATATTTATCGGTGCAGTGAATGTTTTTTTAACATCTGCTGTTCCAGACTTTTTGTTTTAACATTTTATAATGCAGAAAAACAAATACCTTTTCTTACAAGTGTCCAGTAGTAAACACAAAACTACAAGAATATTTTGTATTTTTATATAAATTAGGAACTAAATTAATAAGCATTTAGTTTTATTTCTCCAAAACTTTATAAGCAAAAAATAAATTTGCATATTTAGCTTCTAGTGGTTTTATTGCTCAACTGTCAAATTTAAAAAATATTTCAAGAAACTTTAATTTTCATTAGATTTCCTTGGCATACCATGTGCCGTTATAGTTATTAGTAAACGTTCCAGTAATTATAGGACCTGTAAAAAAAAAAAAAAAAATTTCAAAAACTACCTGGCAAATGTAACAGTGAACCAAGTGCAAGAGAAATATAAACAATTTCACTTAAAAAGAACTGTGAGAGTCTTAGAGATCTTGTTGGAATATGAGATAGTGGGTGAATGTTTGGCAGCTTGTAAGATGCCCTGTACATCTCCAGCTAGCACAGAATATAATTGAGAAAAATTTTCTTTTTCAAATACGCTGTTTCATAACTAGACTAATATGACAAGTGTGTGTGTGTGTGTGGGGGGGGGGATAATTCTTATATTTGAACATGAAGTGAAGGACCTCTAGTCTTTGGAGAAGTGATTTATTCCCCCAAAATTTAAGACTATAAAAATACATTTGCATATTTGATTTCGAGCCATCATTTAAAATTTTTTATTTCCTCTGGCCTGCTTCCCAGATGAATACAACATGGTAGGTAACCTTCAATATCCAATGTAAACGAGTTCTTATTGAGCTGTCCTCATGAATAAAATTCTACCCAATTTCTACCATTATTACCTTACATTCATTGATCCTTATCCTCAAGTCGCCTTCAGGCCTTGACAAGTGGTGACTCACAAGTAAAAAAAAAAAAAAAAAAAAAAAAAAAAAAATCAAATCCTTCATTTTAACTTAATTTTCTAATATATCAGAAAACTGGGTTAAGAAAATGAATAATCAATATAACAATTTTGTACTTAGGATATTTTGTTCTGATTACTTAGTCTAGTAAAACAAATTACATGTTTCATCAATTCAGTGACTGACCGCAATAAAATTTAAGTACATATAATAATGTATATTTTTGCTTTTGATTTATGCATCTTAGTGAACCTCAAATATTCCAAAACATGAAATTACTCAACATTTTTTCCATTTTGTAACCGCATCACATATTTTGAATTCTAACGACTATAGTTTGTTGGAAAAAAAAAAACCCCAAAAAAGTTCTTTTCTCTTTAAGTCATTGCCATTGCCAAGATGCATCTAAAATAGGTCAGAAGTTACATCGGCTGAAATGTTGAAAATAAAACTTGTCATGAGAATAGTAGTCAGAACAGTCCAAATAATGTATTATCAATCCTCATCTAAAAAAAAATTCAGAAATAACTTCCAGTTTAAAACTTTCTCCTGTTTTTACAAAAGAATTAAGATTTTCTTAGCTACTTTACCTACTTGATTGTAACAGTTATTACTTTGGTCAGTTAAGCCAGCTTTCTACAGAGTCAAGTCACATGTGCCCAGCCAATCTCGATTGTAGAGTCCAAGATAACTAACTTTTGAACGTTAGTGTTGCTAGGTTGCCGTGAATGTTTTTTTTTTATTTTTCTGTGCTATTTCATTTCTTGTCCTCCCACTTTTTTCCTATTTCACACCTTTTTTTTTTTTTTTTTTTCTCCCCTGTCCCTGTTCTGACCGTTCTCTCTGAAACTATTAATTCTACCGTTAAGACTTGAACTGATAAGAATTGTTTAGTGGAACTTGTTTTGCCCTGTCCGCCACATGCATACACACATGCAAATTGGGCTAAAGTCTGTTCAGGCTATTATCACCTTTCACCAAGGTACATGAGATGGGTATAAATCCCCCCTCCCCCCAGCTATAGGTTAACTTTTAGTTTTTTTCCTTTAGTTTTTTTTTTTTTTTTTTTTATTCCTTTTAGTTTTTTTTTTTTTTTTTCCCTGTATTTACGAGATGGAATCTAATCTAGAAAGAAAACTCTGAAACATCCTCCCCACCTCCGCTTATTCCAGTATTACTTCTGGTTGTCTTGGAGTTCTTTGTAGATACATTAGGTTGTGGGAGTCACCCCATCATTGACATTATTTCCAGATCCACTTTGACCTTTAGAACAATATATTGATTAACAAACTCATAATCATGTTTACACACCGGTTCTTATTAGATCAGAGTTAAGTAACATTAAGCCTAGTCAGTACCAGATGGGTGACCATTTATGAAAACCAGGCACTGTGTGTAGGAAGATGTTGACACCTCCATGAAAAAAATGTCATCTCCCCTGACAGATATACATGTGACAGGGGACAGCTTGTAAATTTACTATTCCCTTGACACTTTCTCCTTCAGAGAAAGCCGGTTTAACTTGCCTAGAATGAATGCTGCTGGCAAACTATTTATGTACAAAACATTTGTGGTTTTTGTTTTAAAATGACTTAACAAGGGTTGACTCTATGAAACCTAACAACCGACCTTACTATTCTACTGAAGTAATGTCTGGTCAGAAGTAATGAAGTTAATAATTGTGCAACCCTTGCTTCACTAAACCTCTAATCATGCGAACACTTCTTCAAATGGTCTCTCTTCACTTAGAATGCAAATAGGCCAACTAAAAGATGAAATACTTCAATCTTAATAAAACAACTGACCTCTTCATTCAAACATGAATGTTATGTAAATGCCTTAAAACATTAATTTTCATTACACGTTCAACATTTAATTGAATTCTTTCCATGTTTGCCATCTATAATTCTGTATATTTTATTAATGGCCATAAATCAAATCAGTCTGCTAAGCTAATTTGTTAATTTCAATTGAAATGTAATATTAAATTTCATTTGCAAATGACTGGTGAATCGAATTTGTTAAAAATTCATGATACATTTTTTTAATGTATGCTTACATAAGAAGGGCTGTCCCCTTTTGTAAGTTAGGCAGACTAGATAAGTGAAAATAATATTAGGAAAAGGCTAGAATCGAACCCTGTAAGCAAGTGGATAATTGAAATCCTAGAATGCAGTCCATTGTTAATTCTTCTAGAAATAACTAAATATTATTTATGTCGGAAAAAAAGCGATTGTCCATTCTTTTAGAATAACTGGATATTAAATATGTCAGTTAAAAGAATGCACAATGCGAGTTTATAAATTAAAAATAGGTTAAATATTGAACAATTAAAATTGGAAATTCTTTGTTTGCCAAAAGTGTGTTTGGGTGAACATGTGTAGAAAACGTGATAGTCATGTTGGTTGACAGTAAACTTCTGACATCATAAACAAAGTAATTTCTCACTATATTGAATCGGAGGGTTCAATGTTGGAGAGAATCAGAGAGGATGAGAGATCATAATCACACACAGTGATAGTCAGTTGGAGACTGGGAGCCCCTTAGAGGCGGAGAGTAGAAGAGACCATGTTATACAAGTTTGAATTCCTGACATTATCAATCAGCAGACAGATGAATAAAGAAATCACCATCAATAATTTTGTAACTGTGTTTTGTCCTTTATCTCTTAATGAACTTTGTATAAATCTCCCCCTCAAGTAATGTGTCCCCTCTGTGTTAACAAGAACTGTAGAAATGTCCCAGCTCCGTATTATAAAATGACAAAAGAATTGTTATCCCAGTCTGTTATCAATGTCTACCTCGGTATTGTCATCATCGTTATCTGTTATCATCCCCGTTATGAATGTCTGATATGAACCCCATTATCCTTCAAAATATACCCTCCCCCATTACACAACACAACAGTTTTAGTTTTGATTATTTAGACTAATATTCTTAATTTGAATGTTCTGATTGCCAAATCTGAAGAAATTCATAATCTTTTTGCTAAAATGTAATCTCGAAGCTTCTTCAGCTGTCTTGTTGAACGGAACCTATTATTTAATCCACGGCGATTACGTTCTGCCTGGTCATGGCTGACAAAATGAAAACAAACTATTCCTGTAGATTAAATGGTTTACAAAAAAAAAAAAAAAAAAAAAAAAAGTCAATATCCGTGATGAGGATTTCAAATTTTTATTTGGATTTTTGTTCTCATAACGATTTTGCTAATGCAGCCTCCAATCTTCATCTGTATCTCATCAAACTCTGGAATATCTGCATGGAATTTTGAGCAGGAGCTTTTATTTCTAGCCTGGTGATGGATTGCTCTTGTTTCCTCGTATTCCTGCCAGGTAGAAGTCATAAGTTATTCTTAATTGTATTAATATCATCCATATTAAATATCTAACATTAAACATTCAAGAGACAATCAGTTAGAAGTGATTGAACTTAGCACTTTTATCCATTGCACCATACATGCTTACAACCGAACTGTGAGAATAATGTCCAAGATGAAAACGGTAGGCCAAATAATCTGATCAATGAAACCATATTCTTTGTCAAAATATTGGTATAGCTATCTCGTGTGACCTTGATCGGAACTGCCGTGCATTGATTTCCATGATTTGGGATGTAGTGAATGCTGTTTGCAACAAAGTATGAGTTCAGAGTGAAATCTTTGATCTGCATCTTGCTACTGCATGGTATAAATGGCCTGAGTATATATCGGAGACAGAAAAGGCCATCGTTCCAGTATCAGGAGGCAGAAGTTGGCAAGATTCCAAAGGAGATAACTATCCCTGTGGGGATTCTTTCAGTCTGCTATCTCTAACATAACTAGAGAAACATGTTCGAAATAACCCAGCTGGATTGGATCCTTATCTTTGATCGATTTGCCAATTTTAGAATTTCAAAATCCTGAATCAATGATAGTGTAGCTGTTTCTCTATGGACAACACAATCCGGTTTGTATGACGGCAGCATATGGCTTCCAAAATCACAAGTTTCTTTTAAACAAAAACTGAATGGTTTAATTTCTGTTCCATATTTTGATTTTTGTTACATGGGGATATTTTCAGTAATAAATCAAGATTCTGAATTTCCTTTGATAAAGTGTACTCGCATTTGGGAAGAAAGTTACATGTGGTTTTCTTTGGTTTTTATTTCTTTTTTCCTTATAAAAAGGTGTTTTCCTTATAGAAAGGTATATATTTTGGCAGCAAGTCATTATTCAAGCATGTCTGAACACAACTGACTTCTTTTTTCCGATTTTGTTAAATTTTTCAATTCGACGAGCGGTCTTTTTTATTTTGGTTGGCATGTTGTATATTATGGTGCCCAGTAGTTGTTCAGCCATATTCTTAAGCACTTTCAATCAGTGCATCTGATCGTTGTCAGGAGAGATTGTTATATTCTTTATTGAGACTGTTTATTTACACTAACTTCTATTTTTATTTTATTTTTTATTTTTTTCTGCTCATTACTCTATCATGCATAATAGTTGTAGTCTTTTATTGCAACCAATTTTCAGTCATCAAGGTTTTTTATCGGGTATTAACCCCAGAAATTTATCTAAAGTGTATTTCCATACTTTCAAGTTTAAGATTAGGAGTTTTCTCTTATGACAAAAATGCACGCATTTAGTTTTTGTTTGGGAAAAATCTATATCCATTTTCTGTTGCCCACTTTAAATTAAAATTGTTAGATTTTGTGCTTGATGTGCATATATTTTTACCTGCAATATATTAGGTTGTCCATGTATAAAGATTAGTCAGGCTTTAAACACCATGCTGATTATTTTGATGCTGAACAGGAAGTACACTATCTTGAGGGACTTCCTCTCAGATTTTTGTATCTGAAGTGGGTTCAATGCAGATTTTAATTTGTGGTCTAAGAATCTCTCTAAAGTGTGAGAGTCTACCTTTTAAATCGAGAGCTTTTAGATTTCTTCTATATTTCTATATAAGTCTAGCCCTTAACTAGATAATACAATTGCTGAGAAGTGCTTGTTCTTAATAAATGCTTAAGCAAACAAAGTGGTCTGCTGTTTTTATTATGGAAATCACGTAAGTTGGAAATAAACTTTGATTCTAGATACCAAACTGATCTGTGATTTATCATTTGCATTATTTTACACAAGCAACTGCTTATTAAGATTAGTCTATCGGTTTGTGGATTTGAGTTGTCTTTTCTTACTTTTTGGGATTGCAATTATAGTTTATCTCCATATATGGGAATTCACCTTCTGTCGAGTTTGTTAGAAATTCTTAATGGTAATCTCGATGCAACTGTTGGCAGTTGCCTCAATAATTCGTAATGGATTTTGTCCAGTCCTACAGCGTTGTTGTTGGATCTTTTGGTATAATTTTTTAATTCAATGTAAAATGGTTATTTTCAAGCTTTTTTTTTTTTTTTTTTTTTTGGTGGGGGTGAAGTGTTTTTGATTTTCATAAAGTTTGCATTGTGGTTTTGGTTAGCTGAATCTTGTGAGATTTCAGCTAGTAAGTCGTGTTCGTTTTCAGTTATGAACTTCTTTTGAAAGGAGTGTTTAATTGGTGTTTGATCACCTGCAATATTTCAGATAATCTTCCATATTGCTCTTTTGCTGACGTGATTTTGCCAGCATTCTTTTTTAGCGGCATTTATCACTCTGGATTTTTAGCTCTTTAACTTGTATTCTATCAGATTTGAAGTTGCCAGCTGTTTTTGGAATTTCATTAGAGCAGCTTTTTACAATCATTGAATCAGGCCTACTAGTCTATTATACAAAGGAGAGTGGTTTGTGTGTGCAGCTAAAAGTTAAAAACTACACAAATACACCCATAAGTTTGATTATATTCTTTGGCATTGCATCAGACAAAATATAGGCACGTTTTTCTTTTTAGAAATATTCTTTTAAGGATCAATTTGAACAGAATTAGTATAGGGTTAGGGTTAGGATTTGACTCGGTTTATTTAAAATTAGTGCAGGGCACCCTGCCTTGCACAGTCGTCAAATATGCTAAATATATTTTCATGCAGATTTCATACTGATTTCAGAGCCAATTCTTGTTTTTGATAATTATATTGTACCTAATATAGTACTGATTTCAAAAGTTAAAAAAAAAAAAACTGATTTGGGTGCCATCAGCTGGAATTGAAACCAAAACATTCAGTACTCGAGTCACATCTCCTACTGATGTAGCTATAGAGAGATAGGTAAGAAAGATTTAATATTAAACAACTTGAAGAAATTAATTCAATTTGGACACGCGCAGAAAGAAGTAAAAATGTCAACCAGTTGAAATGAACATTTTGCATTTCAACTTGCCGACATATGTTGGCAAGTTGAAATGCAAAATATTTTTGTACGTATTCATCCATCCAAACAAAGATTTTACTCGTTATAAAAACCATCCTTGGTTTATGATTACAATTTCCTGTTAATTTCAGTGTTATGCGACCAGTAGTTTAAGAGTTTATCGGTTAAATATTCATATGCGTACATACATCTACTGTTAATTTGGAAAGAAATTTCGGCGCCTGAAGTGCTGATTTTTCTTTCTTGAAAGTCTGAGGAGCAGCTCAGCATTGCCATTAAAACTATTTCTTGTGATTTTTGCCTCTCTATAACTTGCAGCTTCAAACAATGAAATAGCATAAAATATTAAAAAAAGCTTACATTATTATTATTTTTTTTTAAAATTACATCCACCAGAAGGCAGAAATGTTTGTAACCAAGTCTGCCGTTTTAATTTTGTTAATCTATGTATATATCTATAAAAGTGAAATTGTGTGTACATTTCCCTACCAAACTGTCAATTTTTTGAGATTTGGCATAAGGGATATTGAGATTTGGGAAAATCTTTTTAATTAGTTTTCGACCAGAAACTTGGCTGTCAAGAGGTCAGAGTTCAGCGATTCGACTTTGGAAAACTACCAAACTCCTCTGCCAATTTTGGGTCTAAATACTTAAATTTTAGAGGTAGTTTACTTTGATATGGATCAAACTTTTTAATTTGATTCAAGCCCAAAACAAATATTAAGGGGTCAAAATTGGGGTCATGGTTAAAAAAAAAAAAATTGACCTCTACCAAATTACTCAGCCAATTTTTGATGTAAACATTTGAAATTTTACATAGTGTATTCAGAAATAGGGACAAGCTTTTTAATCGGTTTTTGGACGAAAATTTGACTGCCAATGGGTCAAAGTTCAAAAGATTTGACCTTTGTTCTTTAGTAAACTATTTAGCCAATTTTGGGTGATAACATTTGAAATCTTACATAAAGGGTATTCAGACATACCTTTTAAATCAGTTTTTGGGCAAAAATTTGGCTGCCAAGAGGTCAGTTGAAAAAGTTGACTGTTGCAGACTTTACCAAACTCCTCTGCCAATTTTGGGTATAAACACTTGAAATTTTAGATGTAGGCTACGTGGACAGGAGTCAAACGTTTTAATATACATACATACATATGCACATACTGTTATGAACAGTATATAGGGCCACAGCAAAGCCGGGCTGAACTGCTAGTAATTAATAAAAAGAATGCATTATTTGAGTCTTTATTTGAAAGCAATTTCAACCGTGAATAGAAAGTAATTTTTTTATTTTGAAGTTCCTAGTTTCATACATGAGGATTTGCTATTTCAAAGCTAGTTGCATTCAATTTTATGGTGATCAAAACCTAAACTTGATTTTAGTTTGCAATAAAGTATGCAATTGTTAAAACAAAAGTCCCGTTTTATTGTTTCCCTGCTTTCAGTTTCTTTGATGCTATTTGTTATAAAATCGATGACCCATGAACAAGTACTTTTGGGGAGTCAAAAGTTGATAATCTTTGAAAGTGAAGTTGCAACTTTTTCAAGCCAATTTGGCGAAGATGAGCTGTTAGAAAATGGTCAGGCGACTCTTTTCTACTTACTTCAGTAAATCAATATTTGACAACGTTTACACAATTGAAGACTTAAAAAAATTATTTAAAACCAATTTTTAATATATTTTATCATTTCCTTCCTTCTTCCTTAATCAAGACTTCTATCCTTGTTGCCCTGCACTAGCTTTCACGTTTTTTCTTTCTAATGCAAATTGATTGGCATATCCTATCTCTCATGTCCTAATCATCAGATTTTAACTGTTTCACTTAGAACCTATAAACTAAATGTCAGCCTCGTCTATTTTTACTCCGCAATATTATCTTTGAGATAATGATCATGCAATCATGTTAAAGTAATCTTTTGTTGATCCCCTCAATATGGACATGAGATTCTGTTTTACTTTTTTAATGGCAGTCTAAAAAGATATGGATAAAAGCTAGCCGAGAATCAATTTTTGTGGAAGTCACCAAATTGTGCTTTTTTTAATTTTTTTTTTTTATCACTAAAAATTGCAGATTGGTATGTGTTCAAAAAAAAAAACTGACTCCCTTTGATTTAAAAAAAAAAAAAAAAAAAAAAAACTTATAAAAATTGCAAATGGGAGTTGGATCCCTCAATCAGTAAATCATCCAAGAAAAAAAAAATTTAGTCATATTGGTTTCCCTTGGACAGGTCTTTGGTGTAATAAAATGATAGTTGCTTGTCATTGCTGTCTTCTCATAGTCATCTGACACTATTTTATTCATTATCACCTGTGTCTCTGGGAACGAATTTTCAATGAACACAACAGCATTTTCACAATTCCAGGAATTTTATTTTTTATCTCCAGAGAATGAGATGAACTGTGATTGCTAGGTGGCCCAAGTCCTCATCCTTCTCCTCGTTAAGTTGGTGTCTCAACTGCCGAAGCATGTCTTCCATCCCTCCCTGACAAACAAATCTTATGGTGTTGTCAACAGATTATCTGGAGTAGCTGGAACCCCCTTCCTCTCACTAAACTGACAGTAAAGTGGGTTTTTTTTTCTATTTAATTAGTCCCCCCCCCCATGTCTTGATATTCCTTTGAGGAAAACTATTTTATATAAGAAGTTGAAGTTTAGCAGTTGTGCTTCAGCATGAATGGGAGAATGAAAAAAGAGGATTTTCCATCAGTTCTCATTGCTTCAAACACTTTATCTAGTCAAGCACTTCCATTAGACATCCTTTTTTTTTTTCCAATTAAATGTTCAATATAAATTTGCTGTGTTTGAGTTTTTTGTTTTGGTCATCTACTTCTTCCATGCTCTCCTTGTTCTGAAACTAACAACCATGGTAATCTCTCTGACTCTGAACTGGTGCTACCAGATCAGGCTGTCTGAAGATATTGGCTTCCTGAGACGAAATGCGCCTAACATTGATGCTTTTTGTTTTTCTACTTCCTTTTGTAAAACATGTTCTACAAAAACAACCCACCTTCCCCCGTTGATGCATTTAGTATACTATATTTAAGTATTGACATCTGTTCAAATGGAAGTTTTCGTGTTTGACGCAGTTAACTGCATTAAAAATGGATTAAAAAGACACAACTTAAAACTTTGTGATGAGTGGGTTTTTCTTCTGATTCAACAGATTTTCTAATTTGATCTTTGTTTATTTTGAAGAATTAATCATCATGGGTGTGTACACGAATATTTAATGTACTTTTTTTTTTTTTATGAACACACGTTTGCATGGTATATAAAATCGTTTATAATTTATGGTGCTGGCAATATAGAATAATCGACAAAGAAAAATGGGATCCAAACAGAATTCATACCTATCCTCAAGCGCTGGAAAAATAGTCTCTCATATATATACTAGCAAAAGTACCCGTCGTTGACTGGGTTCAAAAACAGCCTACAGAAAATGGACTCTGATTTATGAAAATACTAGCGAGGGGTACCCGGCGTTGCCCGGGTGTTTGTAGGTGTGTGTGAAAAAAAACAGGTGCCAGTGAAAAAAAAACAAAGCCTTGACGACGCGGAGTTGGAAAATAGTAAAGTGTGAAAAAAAAACAGGTGCTCGTTTTTGATTGACGTGACGGCGATAGGTATTCAGCAGTCAGCATTTTGTGCGGGGGGGGGGGACACACACACAGTTTTTAATGAGGTCAAATAAATCGGTTTGTTTGTTTTCAAAAACCCGCTCCCCGTCTGATATCACGAAGTCGACAAACGTTCACTGGCTCTGGGCCGCTTTTTTTTTTTTATACCGAAAACCCCCGAATGTAACGCTTGCCGATGCGTGGAAATGTGGAATAATTAATGTTTGAAAGTCAATAAAATTAAATAGACAGGCGAGCTCCGTGGTTAAGTGTGAGATATTACAATTTATAGATGATATAAAAAGTTTTAAGAAGTTGTGAACCGAGCGAGCGCTTCTCTGAAAGAAGCCTTTTGTGGACATCGAGGAAAAGCGTACATACATACATACATACATACATTTTCGCTTTTATATATATATAGATAAGTTATGAAAAGGAAGGGTTGTAAAGAGATAGCTTCGAATTTGGGGGTATCAAGAATAAATTGGATGAAAAATGTTTAGAATTACAACTGAATGTCAAGTGGCCGAATACAAGGGATATAACTCTGCTTGCCCCTGTGTTTGCATATGTAAATCTTATTAAATGAAATGGTTTCTAATTATCATGCTGAGAATATAAAATAATGCACACAGAAAAATGAAAATCAAAACTGGATTTGAACCTGTACCTCAAGCATTGGAAAAATAGTTAATCTTTTTTTTTTTTTTTTTTTTTTTTTTTTACAAGAGATTCATCACTTATCAAGGCCCAGAGGCCGCTCAAGGATAATGGTTAAAGTGTGTACATTGGTCAAAAGTACAATATCATTGTAATCGTTAGAAGTGTAAGTTTGGTAAAATTGGATTACTTAAGAGGAACAGCTCAAGAACTTGTTCACGTTGGATTTGAAGACGACCATATTGTAGTCAGCTGGAAAGCAGGTAAACAGTTCCACAGGCGTGCAGTTCTAAGAAAGAAACTTTGTTCATGGAATCTACATTTAGGTTTAGGCACAGATAAAGAGTGGGAAATTATTGATAGTATTTTCAGCTAAACTAGTGTCTCTCTTGAATGTTTGACGGGGGGGGGGCATAGATTGGAGTTGTATGATGTAGAAATAAAATGTATTTACATTCAAATAATGAACTATTCACATCTGTTCTGTTTTGGAGTGAAATATATTGCACTGTACCAGGATTGAACCTGCATTTTTCAGATTTTTTTTTTTTTTTTTTTTTTTTTTTTTTTTTTTAGTGATATTTATTTTGAAGCTGTGATTGAAGAGAAAATGGAAATCGTTATTTCATGTTTTATGTAGGATAAATATGTAAATGAATTTGTACCCTTTGATTTGTACACTTATTTTTTGAAAACTAGACAGCATAGTATAGGGCAATGCTTAGCAGGCTGAAAGATTATGAAATTGGGCAATGTAAATTTTGTTGGAGGTGAGGGTATGAATGTCGCTTCACTTCAGCTGTGAGAAAATGTACTGCCCTGTAATGGGATTGAACTTGCATTCTTCAGATTATGATTTTTTTTTTTTTTAATGCTGAATCTCTTGCTGCTTTTAATCCTATTTGCCCTTCCTTATCAGCCGTTATGTTCAGTAATGATCTGGAAAGTAAAGATAAAATATATAAACCTACATATATTGTATCATGTTTAAACAAAATTTATCAATTCATAATTCAGTCTAATTTTTTTTATTTGTGAAATCCGTTTCCTAATACAGTTTTAATCAAAAACACTTTCGCCAATTAAGTTATGTTGAATAGATTTGATAAAACTTGATGCTGACATGCTTTTTTTTTTTTTTCTTTTTAAATAGAATTTTAAAGTTAAATTCCATTTTTGAGGATTCTTTTATTGTTAGGTGAACATATAGAATTTAAAAAAAAAAACAGAAACTCGATATCAAGAATGGCTTACAAAATTATATTTCAGCATGATTTGCATTCTAAGTACTATTGATTCTTGAAATATGTAAAATAAAATGATTCCTAGCTCTTCTGATTGCTCTGTACCAATGTGGCCACAATAAAATGATGTAACAGAATTATTTTTCTTTGTTCGGATAATTCTTCTTGATTGTCTCCATAACTTTCCTGTCTCTACCACCAAGGAGACCCATATGGCAATATAATCAAATCTGGAATCTATACAAAACTGCAATTTTCAGATTGAAATAACTAGTTATATTTATTTCTAGTCTGCACTTGAAGCATAAGACTTTTTTTTTTTTTTTTTTCAAAATTACTGGATTTGTCATAAAATTTACCCAAAAAGGTTTATATGCCATAAACGGAAAACTGTTTTCCAGTTTTTTGATTGCCTTACTTTGCCCCCACCCCTTTTTTTTTTTTTTTTTTTTTTTTTTCAGCTTCTTGATGAATTTCATCTTTCCTACAAACCACCACTTTTAAACGTGTTGCATTTCTTCAGCTCGCATCTTGCTGCCTTCAAGGTAATTGAGGAGCACTAAGAAGCTGCAGTTAAGATTTTAAAAAATGGTGTAAATCAGGTCATTTTGTCCCAATATATCAGTGCTTTCCAGTCGGCCATGATTTCCAGCTCTCAAACTCACCTAATGTAGAGGAACGGCTATCCGTTGCACTTTACTGTAATTAAATACTTCAAATGATTCTGAAATACTAGAATATAAAATCTAATTTATAAAACTCAGTATGTCTGTCTCTATATTTTCATACTCCATCTCTTCCGAAACCAAGTTACAGAGCAACACTAGAAGCCTGAAATATTTTTTTTTTTTCTCCACCATAGAACAGTTTTTTTATGGGTCTTTAGCTGGTTGAAATAGTTAAGAGATCAAAGATAAAAATTGAGAATCGTTGTACAATTTGTACCTTCATCTTAGTTTATTGTTAATCAGTTCATATGCGTGTCCTGTTGGTAAAGTGGTAACGTCACCAGCTTTGAATGCTACTGTTTTGCTTTCGTTTTCGATTCTAGCTGATGGCACCCAAATACTTTTTCATCTTTTGAAATCGTGACTCTATAATATACAAAATCTGGACAAATTAAAATATATTTAAGTATATTTTACGACCCCCCCCCCCCCCGCTAATAATTATCAAATTTATGGTACACTCTGTAAAAAGATGTAAGAACACAATCTTGGAACAAGGAGTGAAATCTGTTGCCAAATACATTACATATTTTCTGTTATTAGCAAAAGATTTTCCCATAAAACAAAAGATAATTTAAAAAAAAAAAAAAAAAGTCCAATGAAGTACTTTACTACTGATGACGGTTGAAATGGATTCTTGAGATAAAAAAAAATGGTTGTGGGATTGATTGATAAAGACTATGACAGCACCTTGCTCGGTTTCTTTCTCTTTTACAAAGACTTCATTTAATGAATCTGGTGCTGTCCTCTTTCCCCATATCTCATCTTGATCCTGTCTTTTTAATAAAGCCTCTTCTCAACTAGACTTCAGTCAGATAAACAATTTGGATTTTAAAAAAAAAATGCCTTTTTCTATTTTGTTAGAATTTCATTCAAAACAAATCTTTTGAGATTTTATGCCATATCAACACTTGTGTGGTTTATCTAATGACAAAGGCATGTTATTGTAAATGATTTATTAAAAACAAACTGGTATTTTTTCCAACAGCGCATTGGAAAGGGCATGCATACCTTTTTTTTATTTTTTTATATACAAAGGAGTCGCCACTTATCAAGGCCCAAGGGCCACTTGAGGATAAGGGTTAATGAGTGTACAATAGTCAAGGGGAACAATCTGTTATCGATAGTGGAAATTTGATAAATTGGATTATTTAAGGGAATGACTCAATTTGGACATATTGTAGTCGGAAAACTGAACAGTTCCACAGGCCTGCAGTTCTAAAAAAGCTTTGTTCATGGAATCTGTTTAGGTTTAGGTACAGATAAAGAGTGGGGGAAATTATTGATAGTGGTTTCAGCTAGATGAGCGTTTCTCGTGAAAGACAGGCCAGGGGGGACCATTGATTGGAGTTCAGATGAGTCAACAGGATTTGAACTCTGCCTAATGATTTTATAATCCATGTATGTAAGCATTTGTCTCATACCCTAAAAAATGTCGTACAAATAAAAATACAAATTCACTCGTCCTGTGCAAAATATATGGGTTTTATTTTATTTTTATTTTTTTCAACTGTTTGTTTACAGGTTTGTGTTAGCGTCATGCTCTATTTGCTTAGTATGTGAGGATGTATATTGCTTATTGTGTATGTTATGGAAGAAAATATCTGTATTTTTGTTAGTATCTTTTACGTATTTGTCGGATTTTGTGTGTGTATACCTGTATTTCACCAGATATGTATATAGTGTAACCAGAATGAGATCCGAATATAAGAAAACTAGATATAAGATTTTTTCTGGTCCCAAATTAGAGCCTGTGTTAATGTATAGGGTAACTCGGATATAAGTGTTGTAGTGACCGGAAAAGTTTGTATTATACTGTATTTTCATTCTGTCTGTTACCATTATAAGAGATTGCTTATGCATATAGTTTCTTTCCACTTTATAACATGCTCTCCTTGTTAGTTCCACATCTTACTTGAGGCTTCCTGTACAGGACGTCATTTTCTCAAACTTGTCAGTTTAAACTTTACCATAATTTTCTATGTTTACATAATCTACTTTTAATTTAATATTTAATTTATATTTAAAATTTTTTTTATTACTATGCACGTACAGTATTGTGTGTTTAAGATCTTATTTAGTTCATGTGGTCAAGAAGTATGTGCTCCCCTGCTCGACAACCCAAACATTGTGTGCTGTAGATTTCTTTTCTGGTCGTTTTATCTCTGGCATTGGTGACTGCTGAGGGAATGTACTAGCTGACAAGTAAAAAAAAAAATAAAAAAAATAAAATGACTCTGTATATCTTGATTGGGCTTTGAGGGCGTGTGACACCAAAGTGGGAAACAACCTTTTGAATATAATCTAAAGTCTTTTGTTGTTGGGTCATCTCCATCTGCTGAGCCATGACCTGCCTTCAACTGTATCCACTATCTCCAATTCAAGACTGTCAAAACTTATTGCTACTTCTATAAACTAAATATATTGACATCTATTGTTCTAATCGCTGCCACACCTTGCTTAATAATCCTATTTCAACTTCTTTTTGTGTGCCTTAATGAACAACTTAATCTCCATTGTTATTCTAAACTCCATTTCCTCTTCCTTCCTAACAGTCCTGGATATGACCTTAAACTATATCCGATGGTGAAGCTTGCGGGCTTTGGGGAGTGTGAAGCCACCCTTTAATTGCCATTGCTCCCAGGTCCACTCTGACTCGGAGTGGTAATACCTGTTAGGGTCCCAACTATGGGTTAAATAGAAACCTGCTTGAAAAAAAAATATATATTCTATTAAAAAATGGTTCTTCAAAAATCACTGGATTTGGCATTAAATAACCAGAAAAGGGTTGATATGCCGTAAAACAAATCAACCAACCAATCCTTCCTAACACTAGGAGGGAAGAGGTATGTCGATTGGTCTTATACTTGGACTTAATGAGATGAGAATATGAAGTACGTATCAACATATCCGTCAAATGTTTGGTTTCAGTGATGTTTATTCTAAAGCCACGTCTTTCAAATATTTCATGCATATATTAACCGTTACTACTGAAATAGTAAACCCAGTATATATTTCTTTACCCATTAAGTTTTTTTTTTATGCAGAAATTCATTTCCATTAAGCTGAGCAATGAGATGTGTGTGCATTTTTCTACAGATCGTTTGTTCTGAATCTCTGTTAACATCTTTCTTGTTGCAACCTTGGTGAACACTGACTACATCGAGGCTCGCCATCTGTTTTGAACAAATGGCTGCCTCTTTCGTCAGTACTGCGAAGTGGGTGGAATTCTGTACATGTGACTGACTCGCCCGCTAATTAGTTGATTATATTTACAAGGTAGTGGGTGGCATGCTGGACCATGCCAACTTGCTATGGTTCCGAGTGGAATATTACTAGCAGAATTCTGTGGAAATTCCATGGTGCTTTCTACGAGTACATGTACAATTTTTTTTTTTCCCTTTCCTACTTAGGAGTCACCACTTATCAAGGCTTGAGGGCCACCTGAGGATGTGTTAATGACTGTAAGGCGGTAGTGTAGTAGTCGTTAATGGTGTAAATTAGGTAGAATTTGATTACTTATGGGGACGGCTCAACAAGAATTTGTTTACATTGAATTTAAAGGCTACCATGTCTTCAACTGGGAAGCGCAAGTGTTCAACGGGCAGGCAGTTCTGAGAAAAAGCTTTTAGATTAAGGCACAGTTAGAGTGGGGAGGGGGGAATCGTAGATATTGGTTGTAGCTAGTCGAGTGTTTTTCTGAAAGTTTGGCAAGAGGAAGCATAGACTGGAGTTCAGTTAAGCACTTGCCATGGAAATAATGATAGAGCAGAGGCAGTTTCACAATGTCTTTCCTGTGGGGAAAGAGGTTACAGGGAAGAGAAAAGGGCATCATCTACTAGGTTTCGAAGCCAGTTTCCAACTTATCAAAGTTGGATAGGGTGTGCCGAGCAGCTCCTGCCCAGATGTGGCAGCAGTACTTTAGGGCATACCTGATAGAGAATTGCATTAACAGCAAGATTCCTACTGGAACGGTAGTGATTTACTGTTAACTATAATTGCTTTTAGAAATAGTCTGTCAGGATTAATACTATTAAATGACTCTTCTGTAAAAAAAAAAAAAAAAAAAAAAAAAAAAAAAAAAAAAAAAAAAAAAAAAAAAAAAAAAGTCGGCAAAATATTATAAAAAAAATAAAACAAACGTTTCAAGTTTTTAAAATTTTAACAATTTTGTTTTCTTACTGTTAAATATTCAGATCAGTAAAACTTTTTTAAATGTATTTAAAAATTAGTTTTGGTTGATAGTGGAATACTTTAATTATCAGAATAATTCATTTAAAGTTGCTTACCCTACCAACAGCAGATTAGTAACCAATCTTTGTTGATCACTTTAAAAAATTTTTTTTTTTTATACTGTTATTTGCAGAAATATATTTATGCTAATTTGGCATAAATTTTTTTTTTCAAATCGATTTTATTTCTAAGAAAACTGTTAGACTGGAGATATTTTCCCTTATGGAAACGGATTAAAAGGAAGTTATCTTGTGCAATTCTCATCACATCATCATCACAATCTTGAGCCCCTGGAGGGGTGTTACAAGAAAAGGGCCCCCTTTTTTTGTAAGTAAGAAAAATATTAGATAAGAGAAAATGAGATTGGGATAGACTGAGATTCGAACTTTGTAAGCAAGGTTCAGAAATGGAATTTCGCATTGTTCAATTTCATATAAAATAGTTTAGAACTTTGTTCCCACTCATTGTTTAATGAACTTTGTATAACCCATCCAAGTAATGTGTCCCCCTCTCTATCATAAGTAATGACTCTCCCCTCCTGTGTTAAAAGAACTGATCACCCTCTCCTCTCTCTCTCTTTTAAAAAGAACTGTGCATCCCTATCTCTCTCTCCCTAGTATACGTGTTAAGAAACGCCCCAGAACTGTATAAATGTTGCTCTTTCTCTCTCTCTCATCGTCTATCCTGTATTACATGTACCCATTACATGTCCACCGTCTCTAGTCAATATGAATGTTCCTTATGCAACAGGGGCATAGGCCATCCACAAGAGCCCACCAGCATCCACGGCCTTAGATGATTCACTCCATCCGCCCCCAGAGCTCTTTAAAAAAATAAATATCATGCGACTTTAAGCATGTCTATATGTTTGTTTCTTGCTTCTACATTTAATTACATTTTTTTAGTATTAATCAATTTTTGTCCGTTCTTAAAATCAAAATTTTAAACGTTTCTATTTCACAATTTGGAAAAATGAAATTCTCATGGTATAAGTATTTGAGGATTTAAAATTTTCAATTTATAATTTCTATGAAATCATGGGTTTTAATGACATGATGCCTACTCTCTGTCCATTCACTAACACTGGTGAATCGCAGCAGTCAGTGATGTGCATATCTGCCCTAAAAGTTAAGTTTAAAAAAAATGAGGGGGGGGGGTCAATTTTATACTTTGTCACTTTTTTTAAATTTTTTATTTTTTTATTTTTTTATTATTGGTTGGTGAAGGGACAAATATAAAAATCTAGACAAAGTTTATCTGTAAAAATGTCTTTGTTGTAATCAATATTAGGTTTCAACTATTTTCTTTTATGGTTTTTCATTTTTGAAAATTAATAAACCAAACAGGCTGGTGTATGACTGCCATCATTTTTATGAAAAAAAAATTTTATGTGACTATAGTAAAGGAATTCTAAAATAAGCCGTACAGTAGAACCCCGGGATATGGTGGCCCTAGATACTTTTAAAAATTTATTTTTTTCTGGTTACGATGTGAAATGTTTTTCTGGCCTCTAGTTATGGTATTTGCCCTGCTTCATGGTGTTATTTATTGTTTGATTATATACATGTGGTATATACATGTGTATTATATACTTTACTGTATTTTGTTACTAATTTTTAATGCCATATCTCTGGGTTCTACTGTATTGAAGATTACTATATTTAGATACTAGCAGACCACCTACCGTTGACAATCATAAAATCTGCTTAAATATATTTTAATTTGTGCAGATTTTGTATTATAGAGGCAATATTCTATTGATTGTTATATTGTAACCAATGTATACTCGTGATTTCATAAGTTAAAACAATAACTAGTTTTGAAAACAAAACCTACAGCTCTTTAACCTTGTCTGACCTAAATCCATATGCATACAAACTTTTAAAAGTAATGTAAAAAATATGAATGTTTGTGCATGTGTGGAAATAAATTTAGTTGATTTGTCATTTTTTTTTTTTTTTTCAATTTTGACTCCTTAGCAGCTATTTTTACCTGCTAAAATCCAAATCAAATTTCTTCTACAAGTCTAAATCCCCTATATATAAAGTTTCAAGATTGTATACCAAAAATTGACGAGTTTGGTAGACTGTTCCTCGGACAGATAAGATCACTTATAGATTTAGAAATTCTTGTCAGAAGTGTCAGTTTATCTCTATGTAAAAAAAAAAAAAAAATTAAAAAAAAAAATGAACTAGTTATCAAATATTTTTAAACACGTGACCAGTCATGCATAGTATATGAACACACGGTGCATGACAATCTTGTTTTAAACAAGTGCATTCAGATTTTATTTTTAACAATTGTGACTACATGTAAAATGAATAGCAAAATAATCAGTTCTTCATTAGATTGTGTAGAAAATCTGTCCATGCAATCAAGTCGCATTTGAATACAGGGAAAATGTCGGCCTGGATCTACTATACAGCTGAAGAGAGCTGAAGGACAGATTGTTCAAGATGTAGGCAAAATAATTTGGAGAAAAACCGATCAGATTTTGATTATTCAAAACTGAATAAAAATTGTTTCAATCGTTCCGGCTTCGTAGTTGAAATGCAATTTTACAACACTCAAATCGTTTCTCGTATCATATCATTGAATATGGAAAGTTGAACATGCAGTTCTCTAGGGAAGTTTCGCACACATCTATTTTTAATTTTCAGTAGTGAAAGTATGTGAATTTATCTTTTGTGATAATGTTTTAAATTCATGGTGTGATCATAATTTTAAAAATATTTAATGTTTCTTTTTTTTCTTCTTTTACAAAGGGGGTTGGCACTTATCAAGGCCTGAAGGCCTCCCGAGGATAAAGGTTAATGAGTATGATGGTCACTGGGACAAAAGCATAGTAATAGGTTAGTGGGGGGGGGGAAGAAATGGATTATTTATGGAGGGGGGGACTCAACAAGAACTTAATTATATATAATTGATTTTATGTATTTTTTAAGGCTTTGTATTAAAATAAAACGGATTTTAAAACTTCAACTTAATTTTAACCAAACCATAGCCATCGAGTCCCTGGGCATAGGCCATCCATAACTTGGATTTTTTTTTTTTTTTTTTTTTCAGGGTGAGGATGCTGGCGCCATGCTCAACCTTCGCAGAAGGTACATACAATGCCTAGCCTTCCCAAATGGTCACCCATCTGGTACTGGCTAGGCTCAACTATTGCTTAACTTCAGTGATCTGGCAATAACCGGTGTGTCAATGTGATTATACCATGCCAACTTAATTTTATTTAGACTAAAATAATTTAAATACATTTTAAACTTAAATAACTTTTTAATATATTCATAAAAACTAATGAACAAATCATTTCTACTGAAAACATTTGATGTCACTTTTCTGTTCAGTTTATTTGTTTCTGTCTGTGGTCATTTAATTTCATGCAGATTTTGTGGAAATTTTGGTGTTATTGGGTGCACCAAGTTTGGGGGTTTAGTTTATATGTTGGTGAATTGGTTTCTCTTTCAGAAAGTCTGTTATTTTGGTTGGTTCTATTGTATTAAAGATCTTTTAAGATTGGTCTCACAAAAGTATTTATTTCAGTATGGAATAAAGTCAACACTAATGTTTGAATCTTTCCTGACATACTGTGTATAGTGGGGGTACTACACTTTCCTACAGGTACAAATGTATTAAACGAGTGTGGCCTATATGTAATTGGTTTAATATAACTTTGTTTTTTGTATGCCATTCTCTAATAATTGGTTCACTTTTTTGTCGTTCAGGAATCGGACATTTCTTTATTACGCAAGCTCGCTTTCCAGTTCTCAGGATTCAATGGGTTAGCAGTCTTCAAAATTCCACTCTGTGCAATTTTATCCAATTATTTCCAAGTTATCCTTGACTGGCCAACCTTCTTGTGATTTAGGACCTCCATGCTTGCAACAAATCCTTTCACCTGATGTGTTGGATTTGATCAGATTTCATTGTGATCTGATCATGAGTATTATTACAGTGCAGATGGACAAGAGAAATTCACTGCCATATCAGCTTCAGCATCATCTATCATGATGCTCCTGACACAGATGCTCTATACCTTATCCTGGATGTAGACGGACATCACATGATATCCGAGATAACAATTCTTAAAATTTTGGCCAAGCTGTTTTCACTCTTAACATAGTTCACGTCCGCTACCTGCAATTGCCATATCTCTTGGGTAGCAGAAATAGTCCAACTCTAAAAAAAAAATTTAAATTAAATTTTTTTTTTAAATTTTTCTAACAAAACTAATTCAGCTGTAGAATTAAAATCCAAGTCAAATCCACAATTTTTTGTTCTTTCAGATAAAGGATGAATGTTGCCTTTACTCTTTTCTTAAAATGACCTTTCACCATATTTACATGTTTATATTCTTTTATATTTCTTTTTCAGTTGGCAATATTTATCAAACCATTAAATGCAAGCACAATCCAACTCACTGAGGGTAACATACAGAGCATTTTTGGTAAGTGATCACAATTTCAATCTCAAATGCTAATAAAAAAAATGTACAAAATGTAAAAATAAAAAAAATAAACAAAAAAGCTAGCAAAACAACTTTTCTTATGACTATCCATTCTGAGTGGGTTGTCTCTTACCAATCTTACCAATGGCTTCACTAAATTGGAGTTACTGAATTCTAGACTGAATGATTTATTACACCTTTCATGGCCATATTGTCTTTTTTTTTTTTTTTTTTTTTTCTGGTGTTCTGTAGTAGGTTCATTGTTATTTAGATTTCTAACGAATGTTGTGTTCAAATCATTAATGTTCATTTGGTAACACATACACTCCCTCTCCTTCGACAACTCTCAACATTGTTTCTATGGTCTTTCATTTTTTATTCTGGTGGTGCACAGTTGGTCACAAGGGGGGGGGCAACTCAAAACCAACAAGACTCCAACACATTTTGTATATATTGGTGTCACCATCACAAGAGACAACCCTTAAAACACCAAGGTCCATGTCTAAATCTTCCGTTAAGGCAATATTCATCAGTTGAGGTCAGTTCATCTCTATCTCCTGTGAGGTAAAAGTTAAATTTAACTGTCCTTAACTAGAAATTATCCTCAACCGTCATAAACCCAAAACTGTAAACTGTTCCTGTCATAAACTGTCGCAAAAAAAATCTCTGTAAACTAACTCTAAATATATAGACCTTTTGTCCAATCCTTTGTCTTGATCATTGGCACACCATGATAACGATCATATTTCAGCTTTCTTTTGTCTGTGTTGAACAATTTCCTTGCCATTGTCTTTTTACTAACCTTTGTTATTTTTTTGTTTTTTTTTTAACCTGCTTCCTTACCTTTTAGGGGGAGGGGTGTTGATAGTATTTCCTCTATGATAACTGGGACATGTCTGTTAGTGATCTTTGGTGCTTGATCTGAAGACATTGTTGATCAAATACACCAATCTTGTATATTTCTGTTGATCTCAGCTTCCCAGGCTTAATAACTGTAAGAAGGGATTGATTGCCTGAAAGTTTGGTAGATACAGCATTTGATTTAGCATTGAATTTTTGATTTTGGCAGTGTGAGGGTTGAATAAACATGGTTTGCACACATTGATCCTTAGGTGTAATTATATTTATGCACTTTGTCTGGGGGCTGCTATGGTTATATACTTGAGGTATTTAATATACCTTCTCAAAATGCCTCTCTCCACCCTCATCAAAATGTTGATGGAAATTCAATAGAAATAGTTTCTAATTGAATTTGGATACAAACAATTGTAACCTAAATTTAATTTAATCGTTAAAGTGTGAGTGTACAAACTTCTAAACACATGGATATTTTAAATTTATCTTGCCATCTCTTTCGCCATCAACTCGTGTCAGCATCTTTTCCATATTATAACAGAGCATATGAGTGAAAATACCAGCCGCAGCAGCTGTAGGATAGATGGTTAGTGAAGGTATTAACAGGTGCAGCCGTTGAAGCACGTATGCAAATTAGCAAGTGTGCGGGCTTGCGTCACAAGAAAAAAAGAAATGCACCACATGGTGAGGATTAGAAAGAAAAACACAGCAGGTGAGACAGACATGTGGCAGCAAGAGACTTTTAAGCTGGTGTCGAGACTGCAGGGTTTTGTTCACCTTATAACAGATGAAATGAACAGCTACAAAAACAAGAAGCAATCATTGTTTGGAAATAAATTTCTTTTGCTAAAATGGGAAAAAAAGCAGTTAGATTTATTTTTGTTTGATTCTTTTTTGACAGTACTAGCTGGTGTGAGGGTTAGAGAAGTTTGAACTGTAACGAATACGATTTGAGCATAACGGCTACATTACAATTTATTGTGTGTTGTGCAAATTAATTTCTTACCTGTAGTTATGTGACACTGTCCTCCTAATCTTAATTGCTGTTATTTTCATACTATTCCAGTTATTTGCTTCGTCCATCACTGGGATTTCCCATTCCTCTTTGCATAACTACGAGATTGAACTCAAATCTTCTGTAAGGTTCACTTTAGAAAGTTTTAGTCTTGACCATGTGTCCAGTAGAATGGAAAAACCCTGAAATAGACTGGAGAAGCCAAGATCCCATTGTAAAATTATTGGATAAAGTAAATTTGAATACATTTAATGATTTGTTTGATGGCATATATGAACTTTCTGTCCTATTGGTCACATGATTAAGTGGATATAGGCATTGGTAAAAACTTTCTAGATTGAATTCTAACAATAGGTTGTGGGCTCAATCTCAAATGAAGGCACTGAAGAATAATATGAAGGGTGAATGGGTGAGAGGCAGTTATGATTCGTTAAAGACCTGTTTCTATTTTACCCAAAGTACTGGAGGAGTGTTTCTATTTTTACCAATGATATTGCTTTTTTTTTTTTAAGAAAGATTTCAGTGCTCTTAAGTTTTTAAGACTGTTGGTGTATGTATTTTTGTCTGTAGTGTTATTTTTCTTTAAATACATGTCTTTCTCTATAATTATACCACCACCTTTATCTGCTGGTGATATGAACAAGTTTTGTTTGCTAAGTGTTTAAAGATATCTTCAGATTTCTTCTATAGTACTGAACTATTGGGTTGAGTAGCTGTGATTGAAATAATTTCTTGTATGAAACCCTTTCTAAAATATGTATCTACATGTTTGTAATTCAAAATTATGTTAGTGGTGACATTTGAATGTATATCAGTTGTCGAATTTTAATCTAAAATTAAGGTTTCAATAAGAATCCTTGGCTTGTCAGATTTAGTATTAGATCTGGGAATTCTGGTTTTCCGTTTGCTGCCTGAAATTAGTGAGGATGTTTTCTAGTTTGAATGTGACAAATGGATTTCTTACTCCTTTGGTGATGGTTGTGATTGGATATTATATATTTTTAAATGCTGTATGTCTTATTTTCTAAAATCTGTCATCTTGAGAAAGTCTTCAAATATAGAAATGTTGAATGGTTTTTTTTTTTCCTTTTTCATCATGAATCATATATATATATATATATATATATATATATATATTATTTCTTGGTCTCTGTCCATTACACTTTTTAGAAACTATTCGACCAATGTGGCTAAAATATTGTATTGTGGTATTTTCAATACCTAGTTATGGATAGTAACCACAAAACCTCATTTACTCTAGAAGTTTAGTATAAAGTACTTATTCTAAATAGACTATAGCATTTGCCCATTTTTAACATGGCTAAAAAGTCTAAACAGGCACCCACACACGTGTGTGTGTGTGTGTGTGTATATATATATATATATATATAATAGGAAAAATATGCTTTTATTTCACACATTACTTAAAACAATCCTTTAATTTATGAAACTTGTAACTACAAAGCATATACAAATGACAAGTCTATATTCCAAATTCCAAGATGTCCATTTTACTGTTTATTTCTTTCAATTGTGTTTTCTATTTACGCTATCTTTTTATGACTAAAATAGAAAACACAATTGCAACTTTTTTTTTTTTTTTTTTAATTACATTTTCACCCCAAAAAAGGCAAATTGCCACTTTGGTGTAGGGGGCTACTATCAGGGGCAACAACTACTGGGGTACTATGTAGGGATTTGGGCAGCAAGGTGTCGGTTCACGTTACACTTGAACTTCTGCACGTTAGTACTGTTGGGGAAGCAGGGACCTGGAATGGAATTCCAGAGTCTTGCGGTTCTGGGGAAGAAACTATTGGAGTAAAAAGATCTTTTACATCTAGGGACCTCTACAGTGTGGGGGTGGGATCTAGTAGCCTGTCGGGTTTGTCGAGGGTGCTCGCGTCGTGGGGGCACAAGTGATTGCAGTTCGTCAGAGCATTCACCACTAAAATACTTGTAGAAAAGGCAGAGGGATGCAACATTTCGTCGATGGGACAGAGGCTGAAGCTTAGATGCCAGTTCAGGGCCTATCAGGTTTGCGACTCTCTTTTGAACCTTGTCAAGGAGCGAGAGACTAGTAGCAGATGCACCAGCCCAGATGTGGCAGCAATACTCCATACATGGGCGAATGGTGGCCTTATAGAGGTACAGGATACTTTCGGGTGTTAGTAGTTTTCTAGCACGGTAGAGAGAGCCTACCTTTCTTGCAGCGGCCCTGGCAATGCCTTCAATGTAATTGTTCCAACTCATGTTTCCCGTGAACGTTAGGCCAAGGAGTTTGAAAGATGGACTCTCAGATAAAGAGTCGTTGGCCATTGCTATGGGTGGTAGAGAGGGTTTCTTGTAATTATTGAATGAAACTAGTTTAGTCTTGGCAGCATTGAATGCGACCAACCACTTTTGTCCCCATTCCACTAGATTGGAGGTCTTCCTCTAGTGTTTCTGCCATTTCTTTAGAAATGTGTTCATTCGTCTTCCTGTCGTGTCTGCCATAGAGTGTAGTGTCATCAGCATATATACCCATCTCAGAGGCAATGTTGTCGGGGAGGTCATTTATGAATATCAGGAACAATAGAGGTCCAAGGATAGAACCCTGGGGCACCCCCGCATTTATATCATATTGTTTAGATGTGCGACCGTCGAGGACTACCTGGATTTTTCTCTTATCTAAGAAGGATTTAATTATGTTAAGTATTCTACTAGTGATACCGTATGATCTGATTTTACTAAGGAGACCCTCATGCCATACCCTATCAAAAGCCTTAGATATATCTAGAGCTACCGCTCTGCCTTCCCCCGCTTTGTCCAGTGAATGGTATAAACGTTCAGAGATCACAGTGAGGATGTCTGCTGTGGAACGGGCTCGTCTAAATCCATATTGTTTGTCAGTCAGTAGTTTAGCATCTGTAAGATGATGGACTAGAGCATGGTTAATTATGGTCTCAAATATTTTGGCAAAAAGTGGGAGGAGGCTAATGGGGCGATAATTTGATGGGTCTGTCCTTTCACCAGAATTCTTGAATACTGGTACAACAGAAGCAGTTTTCCAACAGCCCGGAAAGCAAGCTTCATTAAGACATTTGTTGTAGAGTTTGGAGAGAACTGGAGCTACTTCGGCTGAGCACTTTTTTAATAGCACAGCTGGGATAAGATCGGGTCCACATGCTTTTGAGGTGTAAAGGTTTTTTATGATAGCATGCACCTGAGCAGGGGTGGTTTTCAGGTCGTCTAGTGTGGCGTCTGTCCGCATAGGAAAGTCAGGTAGGGGGTGGTTGGAAGGGTCCAGTGTGGAGTTTGAGGCAAACCGACTGGCAAGCATGTTAGCCTTGTCGGTTGCTGAGGAGACAACCTCGTGATTGTTGGTTAGTGGGGGAATTGTTGATTGCCAAATATTTACTACACTGTTGTAGATTTTCCAGAAGTCTCGAGTTCCTAGTTTTTGTGCTTCAGATTATGTCTTCAGATTTATGTAATCCTGCTCATATTATTTTCTGTTAAAGTTAATGAGCTCTTATTCTTCTGATGTATTAGGGCGGAAAAGATTAAAACATTGAGATAATTATATGAATGTTTTTGTGCTACGAAACAGATGCTGTCAAGAATTAAACATTTTAACATGGGAAAGAAATAAACAGTAAGATGAACATCTTGGAATTTTGGAGATATATATATATATATATATATATATATATATATATATATTACGAATTCCATTATTAATGCAAATAGACAATAACACATTTGTGAGTTCGTAATAAAAAAAATAAGACATTCATGAAATACAATGTACATTAAAACGCGTTGGCCCTGGGTTTGGTACACCTCGCTGAAATAAAAATATGGGGAGATTCTTTCAAAACCAGAAATATACAATAGACGACGAACAGCGTATGAAAATAACGGAAAATATGACACGCAATGGTAATATTTTCGAAATTAAATTTTATTATAAAACAATGAACTAACTATGGTAGGGGGATATAATACAATTAAGTGAAAACAAAAAGAAAACTATAAAGACGGGAGGGGTATTTTTGTCGAAGATGCCAAATATATCAAAGATGCCAAAACCAAATTCGAAGATGCCAAATATATCAAATATATCAAAACAAAGTGCAAACAAATGATGGCGAAATGAATTCAATGTCTTAATATACGAGAGGGAAATATTCAGAGAGTTTATTCCTTTTTTTTTTTCCAAGCCGTTGGTCAAAATGTCTTTAATATATTAAGACGCACTTGTGTAAAGTTTGCCGTTTATTGCATCCTCTCGCCGTTGGTATTGAGTTTCTCCCAGGCATTACTTCGTTTATTTTGCTGTTAGTGGAGCTTTTCCCAGGCGTTATCTCCTTTCGCTGTTGATGGGAGGGGGGGGGGCGTCGATACCTCCTATCCCGATAGCATCGCTGCCTCTGTCGCTGGGGTGGGACTTTCTCACATCCGTCTGGCAGCGCGACTGTTGTACCCAAAAGGGCCTCCTCTCTTTTTTTTTTTTTTTTTTTTTTTTTTTTTTTTTTTTTTTTTTTTTTTTTTTGTCTCTCTCTCTCAGTATATTTCCTTTATTCTTTGTTGCCTAGCAACCCGCACGAGTCGATGGGTTTCTGGTCAAATGACTTGGTCATCTCACTAGCTTGCATGTCAAAAGGCTTTTCTCACCTCTCTCTCTCTCTCTCTCTCCCTCCTTTCCTATACTCGCTGTTTCTTTCTCTCTTTTAGGTTTAGCCTCTCCCTCTTTTTTCCTATACTTTCTTTTTCTCTCTCTTGAAACTACGTTCATTTGCCTTGGTGATAAGATAAAATAACAAAAAACGATACATTTCTCATTGGCCCGATATTAAATATTTCTATTTTTAATTAATTTTGTAATCCAAGTCATATATATATATATATATATATATATGAGAGAGGATTTTCCTTTGACTATCATTTAAATTGAGTGTTCCATGGTTTTTATTTATTTTTTTTTTTTTTACTTAACCATTCCCTGTATCTTAAAAACTGTTTTGTTTTTATATTTTATGACATCTGTGATTTTTATTGTTTGTTTTTTGAAGAGCTGCCTATTAGAATAAGAATAATTTCCATCATGGCGAAACCCATAACGCAGAGAAAAAATATAAACATCTGCCATGTGGATGGCACTGTGCCTTGTTTGAGATAAAATAAACAGAAAAATATATATAGAATAAGGCATAAAGTTACATAGGAACTTTATTACATTATCAAGTTAACAAGGATTACAGAAAGGAATAATAACCTTTTTAAGTGATGGCATTTCGAAGCTAAATACTTCTCGTCAGAAAAATCTGGCATGATACAAATGTAAAAGACAATAGCGACTTTGAAAATATTCAGATTCGAAATGGGAAAAATCTTTCAGATTAAAATTGGACAAAAAAATTGGAGATTATATATATATATATATATATATACTCCATCATCAGTTCATGAGATGACAATCAATGCTAGTCGAAAGATTCAAACCCCCACCACAAAGCCACCCTTAACTCCATTAACAAGGAACATGCCTTAGGGTCACCGTTCACTGCCATGAAATTAAGGGAAATTTTAACATTAATGAAGCTTACCATTTAATACAGACGATCTCGGAGTGATCAAGTAACAGGAAGTCATAATCTTGTACACAAGGCTAAATTACCGACTTTCAATTTCTCCAGACGGTGCTCAACTTGAATTTTTCTTAAAGAGGCAGCGTATGTATGTGAGATGAGAACAAAAGCTTATGATGCACCAATCGTCTGTAATAGGGTTGGGTTAGAGGACGATGATGTTAAAATACCTCAAATTTCATAACTCTAACAAAACACATCACTGACAACACCTTAGATTCCCCCAATATATTAAGTCAAAGCGTTTGTGAACACGCAGACTATACTCGTGAATGAATGAATATAGTTTTAAATCAAACAAAACTGAACGTAATTTAGTTTACTAGATTGTTTATAAAGTTGTTAAATTGTAAATAAATTTCTTTTCGATATATTCCTTTTTGAACATTAAAAGGTGGAATTAGAAAGTTTCCGAATGGATGATGTTTAAAATTATGTGCTTGCAATATGTTCTTCAATGAAAAAAGATGTTTACAAAAAAAAAAAAAAAATTGCTATAAGAAAAATTTTACGTTTTAAAGAATATTAAGATTGAGATATCTGGAAGTTTTAAAACAAATTCGCAAAGTACATGAAAGTTTGCCCGACCTGTTCAGTCATATTGCTGAGATTTTGTTTTCATTTTTATTTTTTGCCTGTCTTTGTTTTCCTTATTTTTAGTGGTGGGATGATTAATCGGAATCGTTAATCGTAAGAATCGTGTATCGGAATCGTGGGAGGTATCGGAATCGCATCGTTAAAAAATACCTTAATTTTCCGATTCCTTCATTACGATTCTTTTAGTCTGATGTTGAAAAAAAGAAAAAAATTTCCTGATATTTCTAACCCCAAGAGAGAAATGTAGCATGTTATAAAAAGAAACCAAAGAAATTCATTATTAACAGGGCAATGTTTAGTGCCCCCTCCCTTACAGGGTTCATTCATTCAGATCTATTGTAATCAAAACTACAAAAGAGTTGACTTGAAAAGAAGTATGCAGGGCTCTACATTGAGAGTACCCCCCCCCCAAAAAAAAAAAAAACGCTTATCTTTTTGGCAACTGTTTTTTTTACTGACAAATCTTCAAATAGTGAATGAAAATGCTTTTTCAACTTATATTTTCTTAAAATAAAACGAGCAAAGTCAAATTATTTAAACAATAAACGGTTTAATAGCAGAATATACTTTTTTTTCTTTTTTTAAAAGAACGCTTTTGAAAGAAATATCTCTAAAATGAAATTGATCACTATTATTTTGCAAAATTTTGACAGTAGTCGGCTTCTTTTGAAGTTTCAAAAAGAATATCATTGGAATAACATTAGAACTACACATGCTAAGTGGTGGTTTGCGGTTAAGGTCTTCAGAAAATGAAAAAAAACAATTATTTTGCTATCTCTTAAATACAGCTTTATATTTAATTTAAGCTACTACTGGGTAAGTCAATTTTTAAATATTTTTTTTTTTAATTTACATTCTATTAAAATATTCAGCTCATGAAGCAATTAGATATATTTTTTGGAACTTCTTTGCAGATCCCCCCCCCCCCCAAATAAAATATTGGTTTTAATTTAGATTAGATAAAATTTTTGGTATTTACTTTAGGGCTCGTCTCACATTCGTATAGAAAAATATATTTTTTAAAGTAGATTTAGGTGTGCTGAAAACGCCACCCCCATTTTTTTATTTTTTTATTTTTTTATTTTTTTTTATATTCAATTTTCACCCCAAACAAGGCACAGTGCCACTTTGAAGCAGGGGGCTACTATTAGGGAATTAATTAGCGGGGTCATTATGAAGGGAGAAGAGTAGAAAGATGTTTGTTAACATTACACTTGAACTTCTGCATATCATTGCAGTTGGGAAAGCAGAATCCCGGAAGGGAGTTCCAAAGACCCGCAGTTCTGGGGGAGAAACTATTGGAGTAAAAGGCTTTCTTGCACCTAGGGATCTCTACTGTAAAGGGATGAGACTTAGTAGCTTGTCGGGTTTGTCACGTCGGGGAGGTACAAGTGTTTGCAGTTCGTCAGAGCATTCACCATTAAAGTATTTGTAGAACAGGCAGAGGGATGCAACATCTCGTCGATGGGACAGAGGTTGAAGCCTAGATGACAGTTCAGGACCTATCAGGTTGGCGACTCTTTTTTGAACCCTGTCCAGGAGCGAGAGACAAGCAGCAGATGCACCAGCCCAGATGTGACAACAGTACTCCATACATGGGCGAATGGTTGCCTTATAGAGGTATAGGATACTGTCAGGCGTAAGTAGTTTTCTAGCACGGTAGAGGGAGCCAACCTTCCTTGCAGCAGCCTTGGCAATGCTCTCAATGTATCTATTCCAGTTCATATTCCCTGTAAACGTTAGGCCGAGGAGTTTAAAAGAAGTACTTTCAGGCAATGTGTTCTTGGCCATTGCTATTGGTGGGAGAGAAGGTTTCTTGTAGTTATTGAAGGAAACAAGCTTAGTCTTAGCAGCATTGAATGTGACCAACCATTTTTGTCCCCATTCCACTACGGATTGGAGGTCATCCTCTAGTGTTTCTGCCATTTTCTTGGATATGTGTTCATTTGTTTTCCCCTCATATCTGTTATAGAGAGTGGTGTCATAGGCAAATATACCCATCTCCGAAACAATATTATCAGGGAGGTCGTTTATGAATATCAGGAATAATAGAGGTCCAAGGATAGACCCCTGAGGTACACCCGCATTTGTCATATTGTTTGGATGTATGTCCGTCGAGGACAACTTTGATTTTTCTATTACTTTAGGATTTAATTACATTATGAATTCTTCCAGTGATTCCATATGATCTAATTTTCCTTAGAAGACCATCGTGCCATACCCTGTCAAAAGCCTTAGATATATCAAGGGCCACCACTCTACCCTCCCCTGTTTTATCCAATGAACGGTATATACGTTCAGAAACTAGTCAAGATATCTGCTGTTGAACGGGCTTGCCTGAATCCATATTGTTTGTCGGTCAGGAGTTTAGCAGCTGTTAGGTGCTGGACTAGGGCTTGATTAACTAAGGACTCAAATATTTTGGCGAAAAGCAGGAGGAGGCTAATGGGGCGATAATTTAGTGTGTCAGTTCTTTCACCAGAATTCTTGAAGACTGGTACCACAGAGGCGGTTTTCCAGCAGTCGGGAAAACAAGATTCGTTAAGGCATTTATTGTAAAGTTTGGACAGAACTGGAGCAACCTCGGCAGAGCATTTTTTTAATAGCACAGCCGGGATGAGATCTGGTCCACATGCTTTTGAGGTGTCTAGGTTTTTTATAATAGCATGTACCTGAGAAGGGGTGATTTTCAAATCGTCAAGTGTGGCGTCTGTTCGCAGAGGAAAATCGGGGAGTGAGTGGTGTACCGAGTTCAGTGTGGAGTTTGAGACAAACCGACTGGCAAGCAGATTAGCCTTGTCAGTTGCCGTGCAAGCAACCTCATGATTGTTTGTTAGTGGGGGAATAATTGACTGTCCATTATTAACTACGCTGTTGTAGATTTTCCAAAAATCCCGGGTTCCTAATTTCTGTGCTTCGATGCGCTTTCTGGTGGTTTCAGAGTAATGTCTTAGCTGTGTCTATCACTCTCTTACAATTATTTCTAGCTTCTATAAACTTCTGTTTATTTGAGCTGGACTTATGTCGGTTGAATCTGTGGAACGCACGCTGCCTTTGACAAATGGCAGCTGCACAAGCAGAAGTAAACTATTGGGGAGAGTGGGGCTTGCTATAGTATTTCCGTGCGGGAACATGTGCTTCAATAGCGGTTTTGAACCATTCAGTTGTCTCATTTGCACACTGTTCCGCTGGAAGAATAAAGATATTTTGCCATGGGGCATCCCTGATGAGCTCCCTGATGGCTTCCCAATCAGCCTTTTTGTAATACCTCGTTGTTTTGAGTAGTGGGTCTTCAGTTTTAGGGCGAGAATTTAGGCTGATTTCTACCATTATCACAGTGTGATCAGCATTCCCGAGTGGGCTGTGGGCATTTGTTGTACAGTCATTGGGAACCGTTGTCAGAAAGAGATCTAGAAGTGAGGCATGTTGATCGTGCTGGTCTGGGAAACGTGTCGGAAATGTAACCAACTCGAGTAATTATTTACAAAATACCTATTTCGAATTTTCTTTTTATCCCGAAAAAAAAAAAAAAAAAAAACTTACTCTAAAAAAGACGTGGCCTAGGTTTTTTGTACTCCCCCCCCCCCAAAAAAAAACACCATGAACTTTATAAACAAACAAATACGTGTTAGATGCTTCCTTCCATATTTTAAAAACTATTTGCCGGTCCCAATTTTGAATGCAATATTTGTTTATAACACACCCAAAATTATATGAAAATTTAGATTTTAAAGGCAAGTTCTGTGGTAGTGTATTATCGACATTTACAACAAAAAAACAAAAAAAACAAAAACAATTGCATTTCCAAAATTATCCGCAATTTTAAAAAATTAATTTCCATCTAATTTTAAATTGTCCGAAAGATTACTACACTTATGTCACTTTAATACGAGTGTGGGTGCACATATGGCATATGGAATAGCCTTAGTGTGCACTCGAGCGTATCTTAACGAAAGCTGTAAAATGGCCGAAAATAGTCTGAGTGTTCAGGGGCTCATACCCACTAGCGTAGCTGGGGGGGGGGGCGGTCACCCCGTGTGACAGCCATAGAGGGGTGACAATCCCTCTCTACCCCCCCAAAAAATTTTTTCAGCCAAGCTTAGGTGCGAAAATAGTCGGAAATAGAATTTATTTATTATATATTATGGAATTTTTAAGTTTTAATTTAAAATCTTTTTTTTAGAATATTATAAACTCTTAAAAAAATTAGTCATTGCAAAATCTTTTGCCGATTTTTATTGAAAACTTTTGTACTTTTGAAATCATTTAATGACATTTCATTTTTTTTAACTGGAAAAATGAGAAAGAAACAATATCTATATTTTTATAAAGTAATAGGGTTCGTGTGTTTCTGTCTGTGTGTACAGCTCTCCATCATCAACGAAATATAAAGGAGGTAAGAGGGTAGATCTCTCCTGGTAGAGAAACATTAGAACCCATTTTAGGATGTTTCTGTTATAGGAGACATAAGAATCTTTGCCTAATTTCTTTATATACTAGTCTACAAACCACCCCCATATTGAATGACTTATGCTCATTTGCATATCACATTATATTAAATCTCTTTAACTAATTACCTCGACCTTATTACATATTGGAAATATTCTAATCCTTTCAACTGTACTATTTACAAAATCTATTTAACATTTAATTATTTAATATATTTTCATTTAATTTTATATTCGATTTATTTCACTTTACGTATATTATCAAAACAATTCATTGGCGAGGAAAGCTTTATGTTTTGGGATTGTATTGAAAATGTAATGGAAATTTCAATTTCGTTCCGTTTTAATCTTTTATATTTTACTTGCTAATATAATTGAAAGAATACAATTCAACTATCGTAATTTTTTATAAATAAACAAAAACAAATATTTTAAAATAAAACTTTATTAAAAAAGAAATAATTTTATTTTTAAATGAAAAAAATCAATTTAGTAAAATAATTGTATTAAACACCCCCAGCCTTGTCAGCAAACCTGTAAACCTATAAAAGTTAACATTTCGAATGTAAACAGTGATTTTTCGATTTTGTTAGCGCTTGCCGCAATTAAAGACAATTAAAACGGAACTAACTTTATTTCCATTCTATTTTTTAAACAACCCCCCAAAACATAACGCTCTCTTCCAGTTATAGCCAATTTTTTTTTAATTAAATAAAACAGGTCAAAATAAACAGATAAGCGCATTTTCTTTTACATTTTTCTTACAACCATTGTCATTTAACCAACTGCAGGATACCGTTACTTTTGTGGGGTTGTTTTGAAAATGGCACGGAGATTATAATTTCGTTCCAATTTAATCTTTCTGGTCGAGTCTATTTCGAAAGCCTGTCTTATCATAGATTTGAACTACAAATAATTTATTACATTTTGATTATTACTATCTTAAGACTTAAAGCTTATATTTATTTCATTTTTCTATTTATATATTGAATTAGTTATTTCCAGTCTTATTTAAACTTAGTGCTTTCTTTAAACCGGATGAACCTTTTATAAAAATATGAGTTTAACGTAAAGAACACGAACAAGGTTTTATTCAACTGAATTTCTTCCAGTTTACTAACAAAATATATAAATTTAAAAGAGATATAATTAATAAAATAAAAAGGTTATGTAATTTAAAAGAAATACACGTACTCACAAAAGCAGAACTTTCTTTACACATTTTTTTTCTTTAAAACCATAACAATGAGACTAACAATTACCTAGATCTTAGTAATTATTTGTTTTAATTGTACTGTTTACTTAGTTAACCTAAGTTGGTATTACATTTATTTTACATTTACTTTTTTTTTTAAATTATTACTTTTAGACTGTGACGTTTACACCCGGAAGTAATGAGTCACACGTAGGTCGCTTTTATTCATTCCTTTTGGTCAAGATCAAAGTGTAGTATCTGTTCTTCAGATGCTGCACTTCATTTTCTTGTTCTCTTTCGGTGGAGGAGAAATCCTTCACGACTGAGACAATTTTTATTTTTGTACCTTTTCTCCACGTTAAAAAACGACCCTGGTGTCTAACTCTGTCCCGTGGGGAGGCATAGTAAATAGGTACAATATAATTGTTTATAATTGTACTATTCAGAAATATTATTTATAGTTCGTCCATTTCAGTTAGTATACATTTCCTTAATTTCGCTTAATTAATTTACAATCATTAATATCGTTAAACAATTCCGTTTAAAACCGAAATTATGCCACCCAAACGAAGTAGAAACGAAAGTGAGGAAGAAAGAATGGAAAGATTGGAAGCTAATAGACTAAGAGTTGCTGCAATTCGCTCCAATGAAAACAATTCAGATAGAGAAAGACGTCTAGAACTTAACAGGATACGTCAAAGAGAAAGGAGAGCAAGACTGTCAGATTTGGAAAGAGAAACCCAACGTGAAGCTGACAGAACTAGACATGCTGTAAGGCGGTTAAATTCATCACAAGATGAAATTCAAGAAAGGCAAAGATATGCACTGGAAAGAGAAGCAATATTACGATCGAATGAATTATATGAGATAAGTAGACGTACACAAGGTCAGTTGAGAGTGGCTCAACGACATCAGAATGAATCGGAAACCCAATGAAGCTTTCGCCTATACCAAGGGCAACAACGAGAGGCTGCATGGAGAGAGAGTATGACTTTGCCCCAGCAACTGACAGAAAACGAGGCAGCTAGACAACGAATGACTGCTTTGAGACACCATGAAATAGAACACTGCAATAGAAAAGGATTGCTCTACAACAAAAATGACTCTCTCACTACAGCTGATATAGGAAAAATGGACAAAGTATGTCAACATTGCTCAGCTATAAAATTTAAAGGAGAAACCCCTGGTTGTTGTTGTTCTTCTGGCAAAGTTGTGCTTGATAGCTTTCCACCACTGCCTCAGTTGCTTCAAGATTTGCTCTCCGGCAATGGTCCCATCTCTAAAGATTTTCTGCAAAATCTACGCAGTTATAACAATTGTTTTGCAATGACATCATTTGGTCACAAAATTGCGGCAGTACATGGGTGGAATCCTTCTTTTAGAATTCAAGGCCAGGTTTGCCACCAGATTGGGAGTCTTTTACCACCTGAAGATGAAACAGCAAAGTTTATTCAAGTCTACTTCTTGGATAGTCTGGAAGAGGAACTACATAATCGGGGACGTGACAGTAGACTCAATAGAGACATTCTCCAAAGTCTGACTGAATTTTTACATGAGAACAACAGCTTCATTTGTCAGCTGAAAACAACAAAGGAGAGGATTGAAGAAGAACACTTGGTAGAACATAAAGTTGTCATAAGGGAAGACCGAAGGCCGCAAGAAGAGCATCCACGGCGATTCAATGCTCCAACAACAACGTATGAGATTGGAATATTAATGGAGAATGAACTAACAGCTAACCGGGATATTGTCTTGCGTTTTAGAAATGATAGATTAAAATGGATCTCCGAACTACATCCCCTCTACGATACTTTAATGTACCCGTTAATGTACCCCTATGGTTCTCCATCTTACAACATCTACATGAAGGCATCCAATGGGCGAAAAGTTACCCAACAGCAATTTTATTTCGGCCTGGAAACTATTTTCTCTGGTACCGAAGGCTATTTCAACAATGGCTGGTGGATGTGTACTGCAAGATTTAAACAGAACGTTTACAGTTCCTGAGGCGTGAGCAACAGACCCTGAGAGCTGACAATTATAGCAACTTGAGAGATTCAATTCTTAGGGAGGATGGGAATCCAGAACAGTTTGGTTAACGAGTTGTACTTCCGGCAACTTATACAGGAGGCCCTCGATACATGTTTGAGCGTCAAAGTGATGCCATGGCATATGTTCGGCGAATGGGCCGAGCCGACCTCTTCATCACGTTCACAACAAATCCAAAGTGGACAGAAATTACAGAAAATTGTCTTCAAGGGCAAGACCCTCAGGATCGTCCAGATATTGTTGCCAGGGTTTTCAGGCAGAAGCTAAAAAAGTTACTTGAATTTATTAAAAAGGGAGGATTTGGCAGGTTGAGGGCTTTCCTGTACAGTATTGAATATCAAAAAAGAGGACTGCCGCATGCACACATCCTCACCTGGCAGGCCCCAGAGGACAAACTTCTACCAGAAAAAATGGATCTCTGCATATCTGCAGAGATCCCTGACAAAGAGGAAGATCCTGATCTTCATGCTAAAGTGATGGCACATATGGTGCATGGACCTTGTGAACCATTTAATCCAAATTGTCCATGTATGATTGACAACAAATGTTCCAAAAAATACCCAAAAGAATTTCTTCAGTGTACCGAGCAAGGCCAAGACTCTTACCCCAAGTACAGGCGAAGAAAACCAGAAGATGGAGGCCAGACTGGTACAATAAGGATGAAGAGAAATGGTCGGTATGTTAATCAAGAAATAACAAACCAGTGGATTGTTCCGTACAACAAGGTCCTCCTTCAGCAGTTCAACGCTCACATTAACGTAGAAATTTGCAGCTCGATCCAAAGCATCAAATATGTCCTCAAATACGTGAATAAAGGATGTGATCAAGCAGTGTTTGAACTACAAAGAACTGATGGAGCAGCTAACCAACAAGGCCAAGTACAAAGTCACATTGTGGATGAGATCCAGCAGTTCCAGAATGCAAGGTATGTCGGCAGTTCAGAGGCGGCCTGGAGGATATTGGAACATCCCATCCATGAACATTTCCCCCCAATTGTGCAACTTTCTGTTCATCTTGAAAATGGGCAGCGTGTCATGTTCCCAGCTGATACTGCTCTGGAACGAGCCCAAGGTCCACCGCCTGCCACAACTTTGACAGCATTTTTTCAACTCTGCCATGAGGATGACTTTGCAAGGGGTCTCAAATACGTAGAAGTCCCTGAGTTTTACACTTGGAACAAATCGACAAAGAAATGGATGAGAAGAATGCGTGGGGTACAAGTTGAAGGTACTGAAAATGATGTATGGAAGGCACCATGCATTGGGAGAATCTACACGATTAGTCCAAAAGCAGGGGAGTGTTATTTCTTACGCCTGTTGCTCAATGAGGTTGCTGGTCCAACTTCATTTCAAAATTTGCGAGCATACAATGGTCAGGTGTTTGAAACATACAGAGCAGCGTGCCTTGCTCGAGGCCTTCTAGAAAATGACCATCACTTGCATCAAGCAGTAGGAGAGGCAAGTGCCACTCAATCACCTTCAAATTTGCGAAGCCTATTTGTGATAATTTTAACAGCCTGTGAGCCAAGAAATCCTCTTGAGATCTGGATGGCTTTTCGTGATGTAATATCTGAAGACATTCTTCACAGATACAGGCAAGAAGTTAACAATCCAGAAGCAGATTTTAATGAGGACATCTACAATAAAACTCTTTGTCTAATTGAAGAAAAAGTTCTCCTTATGTGCGGTCAACCATTGGCAAGCTATGGATAACCTGCACCAACACAAGGGAGAGATGAAAGACTCGCGAGAGAGTATCAACGTGAAGTTACTTATAATCTTGAAGAACTTTCCCTACAAGCAGAAAATATGCAAGAAAAACTGACCGATTCTCAAAGAAGTTTACAATTCATTCATGGCAATGTTGGAAGCACAAGGTGAAATGAACAAAAACATGATGTTTCTTGATGCTCCAGGTGGTACGGGCAAGACTTTTGTAATCAATTTGATCCTTGCAAAGATTAGATCCATGAGAAAGATTGTGCTTGCAACAGCATCCAGTGGCATTGCTGCTACTCTACTACAAGGTGGCCGCACTCTTCACAGCACTTTTAAAGTACCCTTGGATACTCATCGAATGGATCAGCCAGTTTGCAAAATTACTGGTAACTCAGCCTTGGCAAATGTAATTAGAGACACCTCTGCAATCATTGTAGACGAAGCCCCAATGACGCACAAGAGTGCTTATGAAGCAATTGACCGAACACTGCAAGACATCACAGGAAACAAGAATCCCATGGGTGGCATTCCAACCTTATTTTGCGGTGATTTCCGTCAAATCCTCCCAGTGGTTAAAAATGGCACAAGGGCTAACATTGTCAATGCAAGTTTGAAACAATCCTATCTCTGGAGGCACGTTATAGTGAAGAGACTGACTACTAATATGAGAGCCTATATCTCTGATAACACAGCTGCAGCAGACTTCTCAAAATTGCTTCTCCAAATCGGTAATGGTCAGTTTCCTATCACTTCTTCACCTGACACAATTAAGATTCCAACTGCGCTTGGTAAATGTGTCGGTAATCAGAAGCAACTGAAAGACAAAGTGTACCCAAACCTGCAAAACAATGGAAAATCACCGGATTGGCTTGCTGAGAGGGCTATTATTTCGCCATTAAACAGCAATGTGAATCATTTGAACAATTCAATAATGGATGAATTTCCAGGAGACACAAAGCAATACAAGTCAGTTGATTCGGCTACTAATGAATATGAAGCTGTTCACTACCCTGTGGAGTTTTTAAACTCTTTGGAGATATCTGGAATGCCTCCACACATTTTAAATCTCAAAATTGGATCGCCAATCATGATTCTTCGATCCTTGGAACCGCCAAAAACAACAAACGGAACCAGATGTGTTATCACCAGATTGCACACCAATGTACTTGAGGCCACCATTTCCTGTGGTCCCTACAAAGGCGAAACCGTTCTACTGCCAAGGATCCCCTTAGTTCCATCGGATTCAGAACTTCCATTTAAATTCCGGAGACTCCAATTTCCTGTGAAGGTGTGTTTTGCAATGAGCATAAACAAAAGTCAAGGTCAGACATTTAACACGATTGGCGTAGACTTGACATCAGACTGCTTCAGTCACGGTATGTTCTACGTCTCCATCAGCCGGACAGGAAGTTCAGAAAAACTCTACATTCTGGCTCCAAATCAAAGCAGCAGAAATGTAGTTTACCCTGAGGCTCTTCAGTGAAAAGTTCGAGAAATGGATATGAGGAAAAACTGACATGATCTGATTGTGGTAAGTTTTTAGTATTGAATGTGCAAGATAAAATTTAAGCAAGAGTTGAAAATTACTTCAATGAAAAATTTACTATGTAACATCAAGTAACCTTCCTTTTTGATGAAAATGTTTTGTGAAGTTCCTGATTGAATTTCAGTCACTACAAGAGGTAGTTAAAATGTTAATCACCTTATGCAATCGTTGCTCTTACAACATCAACTTATTGGAAAGGTGCCCACAGATTTTGGTACCCGAGTGCGCAACAAAGCTCCGTGCGAAGCACGGGTATCTTTGCTAGTATATATATATATCCGGGGTCACCTAGCCAGCATTGGCAAGCCAATGGTAACAAAGTATGAAAAAATCAGTGTTAGTGGACATTAAAGGGATTAGTGACTTCAAAAGTTTTCACACCTTTATGCAAAAACACCATGGCGCCATGTGTCTGTAAGGAGCAATAAATATAAAGCCATAAATCCCAAACTACAGATAGAAATTATTTCTGCTAATTGGTATCTTTCATATCTTTTGACAATTTAGTTTTCACTTTTCTCAGCTACTGACAACACACACAAGACAGTGTAAATTTTCCAAGATAAAAATGTAAGTGTATACTTTTAAACTATTTTAAAGATAGTCAAAATGTTTCATGAATTGAAAATTAATTTAATTTTAACTAGTCTGTGCTTGTAATGAATATGCTAATTATGAAATGAAATAACTAAGAAATTGTTTTTGTGGTTTCAACTATATTCTAGTTCTAATAACTTTAATTTTCAAATATAAAAATATTTATTGAATAAATAAGATAGTTTCTTATAATTGCACAATACCTTCACGTTTCTTTTGAATAATCTTTGAGAATAATAATGCCAAAAAAAATGGGTGAAACAATAAATAAACAAAAAAGCAAATGTTATTAAAGACAAACTAAGTTACTTTTTTACCCAATTAGATACATTTTTGGAGTATACCCGAACAAGCATCATCCCGTCTATATTTTTTTCTGTTTTTTTGCAATTTTGAAAAACTGTAAGAAACAGAACAGTGGATTATTATTGATTGGACACTTACCAGATTATCTCACAAAAAACAAGCAAAAGTATTTTGACATTTGAAAGGGGTGCTAGTTTTTAGTTACGTTATAGCAAACCGATCCCATATTGGAATCACTCGACGAGAATTGGGATTTTACTTTGGTGCTTGTGCAGTGTACGTACCGTGTTATATTTTAGATGGGATTTCAAAGTTGAATTAAATTTTTATGGTATGTTTTTTCATTAAATTGTTAGGTGAAAGTGCAGAACAGTTAAAGAATAGCTTTTTCAATAATAACATTTCAGCATGGTTCGTATTTGTCGCAGTATCAAAAATGTGGTGCTCGGTAAAAATGGCACAAGTGAATAAGTAGGTAAAAATGGCACCAAAAGGTTCTATTGAAGCGATGGGGTCCCAAATTCTAATCTCATTTTGGGTTTTGTAAAATAAAGTTATTTTTTATTTTTATTTTAACTTTTTTAGGCGGACGTTGGCTTTCACCATTTTTTTTTTATTTAATTAGTATATATTTTCTTTCTCTTCCGCTATATTTTTTTATTTAATTCATTAAATCTGTTAATTATGAGTACCAAAATAATGAATCGTGTTAATTTATTCTCTAATTTTCTTGTTTTTGTTCTGTTATATAAATTCTATTCTATCTGTTTTTGCTCTGAAGGATAAATTCTATTTTCTTTGTTTTTTTTTTCTGTATTCCAATTAAGTAAAATAAATTTTGCTAATTTTCCGTTTAGTTTACTTTATAATAATTTTATTTAAACCAAAACACGACGGTGTAGATAAAATATCTCTTCCAAAGTTAGGGAACATATTTGGGAACTACCCGATCATAAGTATAAAATTACTTGGTATATTTCAAAACAATAATTCACTAGGAATCGGAATCGTACTTGGTATCGGAATCGTTAATCAATATTTTCCTGGAATCGGAATCGTATAAAAATTAGGAATCGTCCCAACACTTATTTTCTAGTTATGTTCACTGTTCATAAAAAGGAATCTTTAAGGAAATGTGACTAGCAGGGTTATCCAGTGTTGTCTTGGTGGAAGGATAAAAGTTCAAAACATTTAGTAATATTATAACTGGCAAAAATGAAACTTTGAAATGTATAGTAGATGAATTTAGTAGCACCTTCTGACTAAAAGGAACGAAAACTATATCTGGTTTCTACCCACCTTTCAACCCTCCCCCTCCAACATATTTTTTTTTTTTTTTTTTTTTTTTTTTTAAGTTTAAAAGAATTATTCCCTCTGTATTAATTTGTTATAAAGTCAGGGATTAATTAAAAACTGGAGACATTAGTTTTATTATGCTATTAGCAGCCTGGTTGGCGTTGCCCAGCGCAGAGTATGCTTATGTATATTTTGGTTGCTGCAGATTTCATTTTTTTTATTATTATAGAGCAAATTCTGAGACTAATATATATATATATATATATATATATATATATATTAGTAAAAAATTTAAAGTTTAAAAAAAAGTGACTTTGATGCCATCAGCTGGAATCGAAATCAAAACCCTCAGCTTTCCAGCCTTAGTGCTTCAGCTTTTATTCTTACCATTTGAGCTATTGCCAGATGAATAAAAGTTAAAAATTGAGTTCAATCTAAAATAGATATATACACTTGCTCAGAAGTTAGTCTATTTGCTCCTACCAAGGTCTTTTTATTTCAATTTTGACATTAGAAGCTACTTTTTACAGGTTAAAACCCAAATCGAAAGTGTTCCTGATGTTCAAAAAACCCTTTATAGTAAGTTTCAAGTGTCTGGACCAAATATTCAGATATGAGTTTGGAGAAATTTCACGCACACACTTGAAACTTATAAAAACGGGTCAATGTGCTAGAATGTTTCCATTCTAAATTCTATGCAATTATACATGATGTAGTAATTATGGATAAACGGAATTCATCGTAAGAGTTAAATGAAACGAATCATCTAATAAGAAACCATAAAAATGAATAATTAATGAAGACTCGTTTTTCAAAGGAATATGCACATTAGTTAACCTTTTATGAAGTTGCTTGCATATTTACGACAGTATATGAAGTTCATTTTTTTTTTTTTTTTTAAGAAAAGTAGGCTTTTAATATCAATGTCAGAGCAAGAAAAAAACCTTCAATTTTATAGGTAAACTTTTTTCTTTTTTTTTTTTCATTTAATGTTACGAACGAGTCATAAACTAAATGATTTTACTGAAAACCTTTTTTTTTGGTTTTACTTGTACACTAGAAAATACACTGAACTTTTTTCTTTTTTTTTTACAAAACCATTATAGTGTTAAGTCATATCCCATCAGTTATTATTTTAAGGAGTTAACTGTTGAAAATAAATCCTACAAGTTTTATTTCAACAATTAATTCCTTAAACAAGTGTATGACGTAGCAATCCACATGGATGATAAAACGCTTTGGATAATCAGATTTCAAAAGAGTTCTGCTAAAATAGTCATATTTTAAAGGTGAAATCACCTCAAAATACTGTTTTGTTCGAAAATATACTTTCAAATGAATTAATAAATAATAATGTACATTATATATTCAGAGTTTTAAGCAAATAAAATGTGAACCTCTTAAAACTGTTTTCGGTCTTAGGTTTTGTAAAGACCCCTCCTATTTGTAAATGCTCTTTACTCCAATTTGTATTAAAAATTTTGTTGCACCTACATTAAACTTCTGTTTTTGTTTTCTATTCTCTTTTGTAAAACTTATGTTCTACAAAAACAGCCCCCTTCCCTACTTCCCAACCCCGTCGGTGGGGCATTAGAATACACGGACTGTCCTCCTGCAGAGAGTAAAAGCCTCTCAAAGGGGCCACCTGTTGGCCATGGGTGGCGACCCGTAATGACTCGGAAAAGTATCCTGGTGGCTGAGCAGCTGATATCTAGGGAAATTAAAGATATCAGTTGCAACGCATCACTTTGGCCTCTTACAAGGCTAGACGGGCGGTCGGAAGGATCCGATCCGATCAATCGGCTAGTTACGTCAAGCCCTAACACATCTACTTTTCTATCAATTTCCTCTAAACCGTAACACATACAGTTCTATTCTGTACCACTATAAACTATATACATATTTTTCCCCTCTTTTCCATGTGTTAGAAGGCGGTGGCTAGGGTCAAATGTGCCAAATGATTAAAGTCATGACATGACTGTATAGTGCCGGAAGTTACCACAAATGACTTGGATTGTGTAACTAAAGGATTATGGGTGCTCATGGCTCCCATTTGGAACATGTATACTGTTTATGTATCCCTGGCATAGCAAGGTGAATGGGGATCCCCCTTAACACACCCCGATATTGGACTCCGAGGTGGGTGGGGAGCATAAACAAATTAAAAATATATGTATGACCAAGTATAAAAACTCCAAGCGCCAACACGTCGACTCAGATAGTTGAGATAATGAACTACATCAAACAGCCTCAAAATTTATTCTATTGGAATCCACTGAAGAAACCAAAATAACTGACTTATTGTTTATTATACATAAAATTATATCTACATATATTACCCCCAAAAATGTAAAAACTTTAAAAAATAAAACCCTACTGGTGGAAGTGGAAAGAGAAAAACATGCCACTTTTCTCCTAGGAATAAAAACTTTCCACAACATAAATATCAAAACTTATCCACACAAGAATCTGAATACATCCAAAGGTGTAGTAAAATCGAAAGACCTATCAATGTGCACTACTGAAGAGATAGCAAAAGAACTTAAAAACCAAGGAGTAATAAACGTTAAAAGATTTACAATAAAAAGAGAATCAGACTATACATACGAACACTTACATTATGCAGTTCGATAGACTCACTATCCCAAAAGAAATCCAAATTGGGTTCAATGTTGAAAAAGTTGAATCCTTTATACCAAACCCACTTCGGGGCTTTAAATGCCAGAAGTTTGGGCACCATAAGGATGCACATAAGGGACGAGCAGTGTGCGGCAGATGTGGCCAGAGATCCAGACCACACTGTCAATGACTGCAATCTTGATTGCAAATGTGCAAATTGTGGAGAAAACCATCCTGCTTATGCTAGAGCATTCAGAATCTGGAAGAAAGAAAAGGAAGTAGTGCCAATAAAACATACCAAAAACATCTTCCTCGAAGCCAGGAAAATAGTAGATGGATACATGAAGGAAAAGACATACTCTCAAGTCACCTCAAGTTATATATCATCCAACATCACTAACCAAGACTCCAAATACGAAATACTAATAAACAATTGTTACAAATGGACCAAATGACTGGCCCAAATTTATAAATGAAATCAAACCAAACATATCAAAAATTAATCATCCCATTAAATCATCAACTGTTACCAATAAAACAAATTCTCAACCAAAATCAGAACCTCCAAGAAAACAATCAAAAGAAAGACCACAAAAATCATCAGTACGTCGTGCAGATGCTGAAAAAGACGAAATTAAGGAAAAACAAAATCAGTTAAAAGAAAGACCACACAGGTCACCAATACGTCTTCCCCGTGGTGAGAAAAACATACTTGACAAACAAACAAAAAATACATCTACCAAAAAACAAAATAATATAAAGAAATTACCACAAACAGAAGCCACTACTACTACAAATAGATTTACGGAATTCGAAGACCTGGAAACTGAAGTTACTCCTCAAACCAAAAAAACAATCCTCACGAATTACAAGAAAATTCAATGGAATTGCAGTGGATTGAAGGGAAATTACAATGAAATTTCATTGTTGCAAACCAAATTTAATCCTTTGGTTATTTATCTCCAAGAAACCTTCCTTAAGAATGATGACAATTTGAATATAAAACACTATCAAAAATATAACTACAGTCATAATACAGGACTTAATAATACTGTAACCCTTTTCCCCCTCCCATTGCAAAACCCAATCATATTCTGCAAGGCAGAGAACAAAAATGACAAAATCCACTATAAAACAACCAAATCAAAAGCTATGAACTAACAATTGAAAATACAAGGAGCTTGAAGAATAAAAATCTCCTAAAATAACTGGATACAACATCGAATACTATTCCCAAAATAACTGGATTCGGCATTAAATAACCCACAAAGGGTTGATATGCCATTAAAAAAAAAAAAAAAAAAAAAAAAAAATTGTCATGAAATTTGGAAACCAACCAGAATAGAGGTCACTTTTAATAGTTTGGGAGTCCGGAATATTTTTGACCACTAGTTTTTTATTTTTTTTTTTTATTGTGTTAATGATTTCAACATGACGAGTATTGAAAGTTTTGAAAATTTCTTCTGACACCCACTAGTAAATAAAACAATTTTGTTACTGTTTTTATCCATTAAAAGTATAATTGTATGTTTTCTGTTGTGGTAGCTAGCAATTTAAAATGATTATACCCAGAAAAAAATCATTTCTATTGACTTTCGATGGAAAACTGTTTTGTAGTATCAGCAGCAGTAGCGCTGTCATGTCTAAACTTTTTTAATAATTGAAAATATGGATATAAAAATGTTCTTACATGTTTAGTTAGAGCTATTGTTATCAGAATATAATTAGTTTAAATCTGGGCTATTCGGTTATCAGAATATAATTTTTAAAGCAATCCCAACTGGCAATTTTTCAATATTTCTGGTCAAATTTAAAAAAATGTGTGAAAAGACTAGAAAAAAAAAAGCTTTCGAAATCTATAAGTTGCGTGCACTTTTTTATCCATTCCATTAGTTTTTTAACAGTGAATTAAACTATTTTGCTGTTGAGCAATCAAAAATGTGAAATTATATTTTTGGTTCACGTGGATGAATCCCCCCACCCAACCCCAACATTTATTTTTGTCTTTTTGGCTTTTTTTTTTTTTTTTTTTTTTTAAATCAGATTATCGAATGGACATACAAAAAAATACAAATATTTAAATATTTGTAGGGGTGCTCAGTTTCTAGTGAAATTAAGAAATAAACGTTTTAAACTGGAAAGTTTAAAAACAAAGTTTGTCCCTTGGTAGAAAAAGTGGACAGGAGATGATGAAAATCATTTTCATTCAAAATTTGTGAACGATTTTTCAGCTTTAGAATTTTTTTTTTTTTTTTAATAGGTGGTCAAAAAATACTTGATACTTTCCCAAGCATCACCTTTTCTGTTAGTGATGTCACTTGTTTTAAATAAACTTTTTGTCTTAATTCTTGTAGTTTCACACACTTATTTACCTACTTTTACAGTGAAAGTAATTTGATGTTCAAAATCTAACCCATAACATCTTCAAAAATCAGTAATTATGAACCACTAACTGTAAATGAGTGTCAAACACCCTCTTAAAAAAAACAAAAAAAAACAAAAAAACTCTTAATCCTACCTCTAACCCTAGGTATGAATGGTAAGCCTTCTACAATCTTTTAACCCTTACAATAACCCTAAATCCAAGTTGTAAGCTCCCCATCAAGCAAAATTCCTCTGTTACATATAAGCATTGAAAAAAAAAATTCTTCTGTAAAATCTACATTTGTCTCTCATAAAAAATTAATCGTCCTAAAACGCTAGAATGGCCTCGACATGGTAAATTATTTTACATTAAATTTATGTGAAACTAACCGCTATTCTAAAATTGTTTCTGTCAAGTTTTCAGGATGTTCATGTATAATTTCTCTTAACCATAACTCAGTTAGTGGCAAGCCTCCACATACTCCATAATTGCACAAAGACTCTCTTAAAACTACACATAATCATCAAAAAAAATAAAACACAGAATTTATCTCCCATAGAAAAAATGGTTAACTGTCCTAAAATGCTAGAATGACCCAAAATAAATCATTTTACATCAAATTCTAAAATAAATTCTTTCATTAAAGTTTTTCAGGATGTTCACACATAATTGCCTAAAAAGGTAGAATCATATTTTGGAGAGATGGGGAGTGGCAAGGACGGTGTTCATCTACAATAATACCAAATATTGCAAGATATTCATTTTTAAACAGTTCTAGATTTCGATTTCAGTTTCTTGTATATAAATGCATTACAATTCAACTTTGAGTTTTAACTTTTTTTTCATAGATACATGGCATTTTTAAGGAATTGCAGCATATTTATTATGACTGTAGATTATTTGAAAGTTATTAAATTCTTGATTTTTCAAAGGCATATTCTGATTTGCATAAAAATGCACTTACGACAAATTTCATTGCTTAATATGGTTTCAAGAAAGAGATGGCATTTTTACTTGAAAGTAATGTAAAAAAAAAATGTGACAAAATGCATATGGTCTTAAAGATTGGAAAATATTCAAACGTGCAAGGCACAAAGATATTCATAACTTTCTTTTTAATTGGATTTAAAAAATTTAAAAACGTTTTCTTAGCTCAAGTTCTTTTTCTGTGTACTATTATTGAAATATTTTAAACCATTTCAATTTGTTCATGTGTATTTCTAAACCGTCCCAAAGCGGTATATTTCGATGTGACTAATAATTATTACAAAAGAATGGCTTTCTTAGAAAAAAATTACTAAATAATAATAATAATAATAATAATAATAATAAAAAAAAAAAAAAACAATTACTAAATTAAAAAAATCAAAAAAAAACCAATCCAAGTCTATTGAAACTAAAATTTCCATGCTGTTCAATTACAATCAAGTTTTTCTGTTCGGATACAATTTCAATATGATGAAAAGTTAATGCATGAAGGTTCTTGTAAAGAAATGAGTGATAAAATGAATTGTATTATACCGCTTTAGATCTCATTTTAATTTAAAAAAACAAAACAAAAAAACTTTTCAAATATTATTTCACTAGCAGGAGGTGCCTGGACTTGCCCGGTCATAAAGTATGCTTAAATATATTTTGATTCATGCAGAGTTCGTATTATTAGTGTTGTAATTTCTTTTTCTAATTATATAGAAGCATATTTTCGGATTAATGGCATCCGGACGGTTTACTCAAACATGGGGGGAAAAAATCTTCCCTAATCATGTAAAATTACCTATTTTTTCTGAATAATCGCTCAAAAATCGAAAATTAAACAATTTTCCTGCGAATTGAATGCCAACATTTTTTTACAGCTTTAACAACTTATGAAGAATTTAAAATATTAAATTTGTTAAAAAAAAAAAAAATGGATTTAATGTGTAAAAAAAAAAACAAACAAATATCACCGAATAGATTCAAGTATTTGCTGTTTAAAAAAACAAAAGAAAACCCTATTTAATGTAATAGGAATGTGTGCATTTACTGATCTGGATTTCCGTTTAGCACGTGCAGATAAAATACAGGTGTATGCCAAGCTATGGTAAGGTTGATCAGCTACTGGAAAATCGGCAATAAGAATGTAAGCAGACGACTTTTAAAAAATTGGGAAAAAAAAGATTTTAATCACGCCCTCTAGTTATAAAGGGCCGCATTAGTTCCATGGTTATTAATAGTGTAAGGAGAATAACTCTGTCCAATTGTCTAAACGTTAATGTTTATGCACGCATGCGCAACCGGATGTCGTAAACCGGAAAGTGGGTTACATCACTCGTTACAAGGTCATTTGAGTTTTATAATTATATAGACCAGCGGGGGTAGCCGGCGTTGCCTGGGTGTTGGAGGTGTGTGTGTTGGGTGGGGGTAGATCAAAACAACCCTGTTTAAAAAAAAAAAAAAAAAAAAAAAAAAAAAAATTTTTAAAGTTGGCCGGGTGTTTGGAGCTGTAAAAGAAAAAAAATTTTAGTAGAAAGGTAGGCTTGAACCCCGAACCTTTGATGCAGAGGTAGAAAGGAAATGGAAAAAAAAAAAACCTGCGACCTAACCATCTTGACCACGAGAATAGATGAATTGAGAAGTGTTAAGTTAACGTTTATAAAGTGAAATTAACAGGTGCGAGAACGTTAAATCGCGTGATGTTTGACCTAGTTTTGTGCTGGAAGCCAATTTGTTTTCCCCGCTACGCAGTGATCAAAAAATATCTCAAATAGCTTGTAAAAATCGGGTAAATTAAAGATAGCTGTGACCCGAGTTCCTTAGTCGTAGATATTATTTAGACAGCATTTAAAAAGTTTTAAGGAGTGAGCCAACCGAGAATCATGGCAAAAAAAGCCTTTTGTAGACATACACAAAAAGCGAACACATATACAGACATACACACATTTTCGCTTTTATATATATAGATTAAAAAATTACGAAAACTCGTTGACTAGAAAATTATAGTTAAAAGTAATTTTTATGGAAACTTGGAAAATGGCATTTTCCCAAGATGTGAACACCTTGAAGATTGCGAATACAAAGAACATGCTTATCTCCCTTTTCGCTACTTTAATGGCAATGCTGCTGATAGTAATAGACTTTTTTCTTTTTTTTTTTTACTAAAGGCACAATAGTTGTTCTACTTCATGAATTACTATTTTCGACATGACAATTAAGTACTGTTTTAAGCCAAGACCACATGTTAAAAAAAATCAATCTGTCAACTCTATATTAACAAGCACTGAATATTGTACCTAAAATATACTGATTTCAAAAGCTTTGAAAAAGATGACTTAGGTGCCATCGGCTAGAATCAAAACCAAAACATTTGGCGCTTTAACTACGTTCCCTACTGTTTGAGCTATCTACAGATAAGTTTCAAAATTAAACCACCGGTGAACGTTTTCCATTTCAACTTGCTGATATTTCTGTATGTGTTGTTCATCCATCCAAAAAGATTTTGTTATGAACCATCCTTAGTGTATGATTACTATATCCTGTTAATTTTAGTGTTATATGATCAGTTTATCAATTGACACAACACCTACTGTTTATATAAATACGGACGTGTGTATTAAAATAGACAATAATTGTGGTCTTGGTTGTTTATCATCTGTTTTACATGTTGGCACGTGCTGGATCAGTTTGTTTTCAAACAAATTATCACCTTAGAAAATTTTAAATTTAAATGTGAAGCAGAACATAAAAATTGTTAACCGGACTTTAACCTGCAAGGCCAGCTAAACTGTTACATTTTATCCTGTTACGTGCAGTTTTCATTTCACGATTTGTTTTTGATGTGTGCGTGTTCTATTTAATTAGGTTTTCAGAAAAAATTGTGAACGAGAAGTTTCCTATTTATGTAGGGTTCATATGACATAGTAAAAAAAAAAAAAAAAAAAAAAAAAAAACTGATGAAATAATTTAACTCCTAGAATTATTATGCGATATCTGAATATTTATAGATATACGGATTGGATTATTTTGAATATTTCGCTAGATAGATTCCAAAAATATCTTTAAAAATTTTTTAACCATTATTTCTGAATTTGTCTAATTTTCTAAGTTTCTACATTTGGGATTTTGTCGGCATGATTAAACATTTTGTTCCCAAAGTTACTCTTTTAGAACCCCCCCCCCCTAAAAAAAAACAAACCCAAAAAACTGTTTTAGATTCCCAACAACGTTTATTGATTTGATATTGATTTGATATCTGTTGCCTTGTGTAGAATCGGGTGACTTTACCAACGCGAAATGTAAAAGGTTGAAATTAAAATTACAAAAGGATAAATCAACTGGTGTTTATATTATTGTGAAGTGCTTGTATAGGTTGTACCTCATATGTGGTTGTATTGACCCCCCCCACACCTTTTGTAAAAATGCGTGGCTGCAAATAAGTGTTTATTCTCATTAAGTTTAAGGGTTAAGTATTCCTGACTTTTTATTTAATAGTAGTTGTAGAGGGTCGGCTGAAAAATATCAGACCGTGAAAATAAAACAGATGTATGTACGTGTTTGAAAATATTTAACCGGTAAACTCTTAGACTACTAATTGCATGACCAGAAAATAGTAATCATACACCAAGGATGGTTTATAACGAGTAAATCTTTGTTTGGATGAATAACGCATACAGAAATAGGTAAAAAGTTGAAATGTAAAATGTTCATTTCAACTTGCTGACATATTTTTTATTATTTTTTGAACATGCGTAAATTCATTCATAGTTTGAAGTGGTTTAATTTTAAATCTTTACTTATCTGTCGGTAGCTCAAATGGTAGGGAACATGGGTGAAGCACGAAATGTTTTAATTTCGATTCTAGCTGATGACACCCAAGCTTTTCTTTAAATCAGTACCATTTTATATATATATGCCAATTCAATAGAATTGGCTATATAATAATGAATGTGAATATAAAATCTGCATGAATTAAAAATATATATATATATATATATATATATATATATATATATATATATATATGTCTTTGAAGTTTTTAACATTTGAAACCATACAAAAAATTACTTTTTATCATTCGTTAAAAAAAAAAAAACCATCTGGTCAGTAAGTCACCTGCAATCACTGCATCAACTCTCTCGAATTTACTATAATACCAATTTTTTTATTTTTCAAGGGATCATCAGTTGTTTACCATGAAACACTGTTTCGGGGATATATATATATATATATAAACAGCCTTTATGACTAGGCAATCACCCCCCCCCATCCACTAGTAAAAAATAAAAATAATTTAAAAAAAGAAAGAAAAAAAAACTTGGTTACATCTTTTGTTTTTATGATTATTAGAAGTAATGCACTTGTCTAAAGTGGTGTAATAGAACTTACTAAATGTTTTAGTTATTAATTTTAATAAATTTCATTTATGACAAAGTATTACATTCTAATAAATTCTTTTAACATCTGTACATAGTTTCTGAAGTTTGGACTGAACGAGAGCATGCTACCCCGGTGGGTTAAATGAAGGGTTCCATTCTAAAATTCCATGCATATTCCAGAGTTTGACAGAAAGATTCTGAGTTAGACATGGTTAGTTAAATCAGCTGAAATATTGTGCAAATAACACTCAAAGATAAGAATGATCCGAATAATCCAACTTCTATGCAACTGTACAAGTATTTTTTTTTTTTTTTTTTTTTTTTTTTCTCAATTTGCCAATAAACAGCCCTATCCGCTGTTTTTTGTGCTTATGTTTAAAATAGCATATTCATTGCTAAAATGTCCAGATTGAATTGATGTATTTGATTTTAGATGCAGGAACAGTAATAAACATTACGTTTATTTGCACTCGGCACATTACATATTTTTTTATTTTTATTTTTTTTTTAATGCTTGATTTAAGTACTTTGCATTTTGTGGCAAGTGTTGTAAATATATTGATATTTGAGATAAATTTTGGTAACTTTATAGTTTTCAGTCCCTTTGAAATGCATTCTAAGTTTTCTTGGAAATTAATGAGGACTCCTATGCACTCCTGTACAGAACTTCTTCTTGGTAGGCTTTAGGTATGCGTATCTATCGTCAAATGGACATTTACTTTTGGAACTGTTGATGGTCATTCTATAGTTCATTTGAAATGTACAAAGGTGGGGAACAAATTGATTTAAATAAAGTCTAACATTTTGGGAATTTGAGGCCCAAAAATCTTATTAGGCTAAAAAAAAAAAAAAAAATGGCATGATGTTGGTTCACAAGGATACCAATCCCTCCTTCATTGTTATATTTGTGAAGTGCATCCTTTAACTTTACGAATTTGTGTTGCATATTTTGTTTTGCAACGAGCATATTAAATATTTATCTGCTTTTAATACCATAGCTAATTATTTTTTTGGCTCGGTCTAACTTATCAAACTGTCTGATTTTTCTTACGTAGTCGATGTGCCACTACTCCAGGAACTTTTTTGCTTTAGTACAACATTATAAAATTTAACAAAGCGCAATTGTCATTCTCCTCGGGAAGTTTGGGACTGATTAATTACAACGGGATCACAATGATTAATCACTACACATGGAATTGATTTGACTAATAGATGCAACTAAATTTTTTACGCATTCATTTTTTTTTTTTTTTTTTTTTTTTTTTTTTTTACTCAAGTTTATGATGTTATGAATAATGCAGTTAATTTTAAGTCTAAATTCCATATTGCCAATTCTATATATCCACAAAATTAGGTAGAGGATTCAACTGATTTTGTAACAGGTTTTATTTTAATAATTTCCAACATAACACCACAATATTTTAAGAATTTTGTTCAATTGATTTTTGTGAAATGATTTCGATAAATGCTTATTCAAATTGTGATCCTTTTCAAGATTTGGCTGTTGCCATCATGATAGAAACGTTTAATTTGATGATAATCCTGCTGAAATATTTTCTTACAATAAACTTTTTTGTTGCTTAGTTACAATTGAGACTCTTAAGTAAATCAATGGTTTTTTTTTTTCTATTATACTGTGCACCACTAAAAAAAAATACAGGACATCTGTGGCCATTTTTATATGCATAATAGCATAGAAAATTCATTTCTAGCCTTAGGTAGTTTTTTGGGTTTTTTTCATAATTGTCACTTTTGAGAATTTTGCAGAGAATCTTAGTGATATGAGTGAACATTGCAAGAGATTCCATCAAGATATTTCATTGATGGAGAAACATTTTAAAGGAAAGCAGAACCTGGCATGTTAGCACGATTGCTGGAATATAAAAAGGGATGATGATACTCAACATGAGAGGTTTAAAAGAACAGATGTTGTTTAAACTGACAATTTTGTATTTTTCATTCATAACAAACAAAATGGTTTATAGAACATGAAAACGATGCCTAATCTAGTGAAATAAAGGTTAGATTAAATATCACAATACTTTTCTTGCACCAAAGCAGGTATTATGTTGTATAACCTGAAATGTGTTGCACAGTGCTATCAGGCAGGTAATTATCTGCCTTTAAGGTGTCCACGCATTCTATTCGAGGCTCTGTCTGTCTACACATGTCTGGAAGGTTTTGTATTGGTCCTTTTTTTTTTAACATTTAAAATTAAACTTGCTCTCATTATTAAATGTGCAACTGAAATTCTATTTTATTTTAGATGTTGAAGCATCTGTCAGATTACATCAGTTGGTCTGTTCTGTTTAAGTTTTAAATATTGGTACTTGTGCAGTTTATGGATTGTGCTATTTTTTTATAGGATTTTCATGTTAAATATTAAAATTTGACAGTATCTTTTAAATTGTTAGGTGAATGTACAGAATAGTTAAAAAAAAAAAAAAAAAAATCAAAACAAAAAAAAACCTCCCAATAAAAATTTCATTCTAAAATGTTAGCTCGGCACGGTTTGTAAACTGCACAAATACCAAAATAGCCGTTTCATTGGTCGGTCACGTAATGAAATTATTCGTTTTTTTTCTTTATGAATACATAAAATTAAATTTATCTGATCCTGGACCTTAGCAAAAAAAAAAAAAAAAAAAATAGTTTAAGTGATACCAAATAAATGAAGTTAAAATTTATTGATATATTTTAAAACAATATTTACATACAAAAATTTTTTAAAATCTTTGTGTGTGCATGCGTTAGTCATGTTAAGAAAAACCAGTTATCCATTCTTTTAAACCTTTCGAAATAAAATTACATTTTAAATGTTTTTATTATTGCTTTGATGAACAGTAAAAACGTATTCATACACAAAAAGGCAAAAGAAAATTATATACGAAAAGCCCAAGATGAAAGAAACGTTAACAATGACCTTTCATGGAAACATCGGAAACCCACGATAGAGGATAAATGGAGATACTATTTGTTGCATTTCACTTTCTAATTATTTATAACTAGCAATACCAAACACCATAACGTTCAGTGCTGGACAAAACGCACTGCTACTTAATTTGACACTCATAGTTTTTAAATTGGTAATAAGTACATTTCTCCTACATCCATCAAAATAAAATTTATGTAATTAGATTCACAATAAAAATTTGCTTTAAAAAATGGTATTCTAATATTTTTGTTGCGATTTGTATATTCAAAGAAAATCAACATTTAAATCCGATTATTAACGATGAAACATGCCAGCATAGCATGCCCGCTGGCTGTAGATCACATTTTGCACATAAGCAGTCGGGGGTGTGTTCACATAAATACTCTAAGCGGAAGTTGTACCTGTTGATAACATTTCTAGTAGTTTTAGCTAATTAATGAAAAGAATTGTCTTTGCTATAGAATTTGAACACGTCTTTCCAGTCAAATTAGAATATCTAAAGTTGACGCTTTGTAGTACAAAGATAAAGATAGAAACTGTATTCAAACGTTATTTAATAACGAAAATATTACTTTTTTATTTTTTCTATTTTTGTAATTCCTCTCTCTCTCTCTCCCCCCCCCCCACCTAAAAAAAAAAAAAAAACCCTGACTGGATTTGTACTTACACCTAACATTTATATGGGTAAACAACCTTTTCTTGAAGATAACAATATTTACATAATTTATTGTTGATAAATATTTTGCAAAAAAATAAAATACTAAAATTAAATAACACTGATTGCCGATCTCGCCCGATCCGGGCTTGACGGGAAATCTCGAATTAGTCAAATTATGCTAGAGTACCAATTTTTCTATAATTTGACGTTTTTTGAGTAAAGTCAGTGTCACTTGTTTTCTTTTAGAGTTGCAAGCCATTGTGATAGGTTGTTTTACAATTTTAAATATAGCAATCTGAAAAAAATTTACAGTTAGTGTAAATTATCAATAGCTAATCTACATTAAGTACATAGTACCAATATTAACATTTCTGCACAATATCTGACTAAACCTTGTAAAGTTTTACTGCAACTCCGCATCAAATATGCTAATACAATTTCAACGACGAGAAAGTCCAGGTTTAGAAGTCCAAATGAGAGGAAGTTCAAATTAAAGGAGTTTTACTGTATATAACAACTGTTACCAAAGGCAAATTACTCTTCTACCTACCTTCATGCTAATTAGTTTAATGTACTTGAAAACAATTCTGATCTGTACAAAATTTCCTTTAATTTTATAAGCTATATTATTAATTTCAAGTGTCATGGTGCCTATTTTGGATTTCCCGGTCGCCATCTTGAATTTTTCAAGATGTTATAATGGCAAATGATAATGTCCATTAGAATAATACTTCCTATGATGATAAAGCTTAACTTACCTTTTTATTAGTTGTTTTTATGATGTTTAGTCTGTAAATTTTTAAAGATGGGTTAGTCTGTAAATTTTTAAAGATGGGTTAGTCTGTAAATTTTTAAAGATGGGTTAGTCTGTAAATTTTTAAAGATGGGTTAGTCTGTAAATTTTTAAAGATGGGTTAGTCTGTAAATTTTTAAAGATGGGTTAGTCTGTAAATTTTTAAAGATGGGTTAGTCTGTAAATTTTTAAAGATGGGTTAGTCTGTAAATTTTTAAAGATGGGTTAGTCTGTAAATTTTTAAAGATGGGTTAGTCTGTAAATTTTTAAAGATGGGTTAGTCTGTAAATTTTTAAAGATGGGTTAGTCTGTAAATTTTTAAAGATGGGTTAGTCTGTAAATTTTTAAAGATGGGTTAGTCTGTAAATTGTGCAGATTTTCTACCATATCAGTCACAAGCTTTTATGCATTTGAATAAGACACTTTTTTTTTTTTTTTTTTTTTTTTTTTTTTTACAGTGATCACCACTTATCAAGGCCTGGAAGCCACTCAGGGATAAGGGTTATTGCAAGTACATTACGTTAGTGAGGAGATTTGATGAAGTGTTTACTTAAGGGGGCGGTTCATTAGGAATTTGTTAACATTAGACTTGAAGACATCCAAGTTGTAGTCCGGAGGGAAGCAGGCAGATGGAACAGTTCCACAGGCGTGCAGTTCTAAGAAAGAAGCTTTGTTCATGAAATCCGCGTTTTGATTTAGGCACAGATATAGAGTGGGGGAAATTTTTCACAGTGGATTCAGCTAGACGGGTGTTTTTCGTGAAAGATTGGCGAGGGGGGACCAGGGATTGGAGTTCAGACGAGCACCTGCCATGAAAATAACGATAAAACAAGGATAGGCTCGCAACGTCTCTTCTGTGGGAGAGGGGTTGCAGGGTAGAGAAAAGGGCATCCCCCACTAAGCCACGAAGTCTATTTTGTACTCTGTCAAGGCAGGATAGGCTGTTTTTAGCAGCTCCTGCCCAGATATGGCAACAGTATTCCATCCTTGGCCGTACTTGGCTTTTATATAGATAGAGAATTGCATCAGTAGTGAGATATCTTCTGGAGCGGTAGAAGGATCCCACCATCTTTCCAGCGACCTTGGCAACAGACTTGATGTACGTGTTCCATTTCAGATCAGGAGTAAAGGTCAAAACCTTTGCTGAGTGTGACTTGCAAACAAAATTGATAATCTGGTTTGGTTGTTTTATTTTATGGCATATTTTTTATTTAATGCCAAACATGGTCATTTTTGTAAAAATTTGTTTCAAGTTCCTCATAACTTCCAATATTTATTCATGGTGATTGGTTTGGTTGTTTTGTAGAAATTTTTTTTTTTTTTTTTTTTCTTTTTTTTGTGGAACAATAACATCAGTGTTTGGTGCATTTTAAGTGAGAAAGCCAGTATCTTCAGACCTCCTGATCGGGTAGCACCAGAAAATTGATGGAAGAGTAAGAATGAACATCTAAAGATGGTGATTTTAAAATATTCCCAACTAGGAAATTAACATTTAATAAAGTTAAAAGCTACAATGTTTAAAGCAAGAAACGTGAAACAATTGTAGAAGACGAAGACAACCAATTAAAGCAGAATGTGCTAGAGTATGGGAGGAAATGTAGGATATTTGTAGGTTCATTTCTTTATGGTGTTATCAAAATGGGTTTGGGTTAAGTTTCACGTTAGGAACATTCTAGAATTACTCTAAGTAATCTTTACCTTTTTTTAATGTTTGTGGCTTTGTCTGTCTATGCAGATCTTGCTACCAAACTTCTGTCAATTTTTGGTCTACAGAATTGAAAATTGATATGTAGGTGATTTGGACCTGTGGAAAAAAAATTGGACCTGTTCAGCAAATAAAAGGTGCTATGGGGTCAAAATTGGAAAAAAAACAAAACAAACTTAATAGGCATAAATCAGTTAAACATGTTTCTTCTATGTATGCACAAATATACATTTATGCATTTAACATTTAAGTTTTTACATATGAACTTAACTCAGATGGTAACGAATGATGAAGATCTATAAGTTTTTCTGATTTGAGCTGATGGTATTAAAGTCTTATTTTTATTTGAACTTCTGAAATCCCTATGTATTAGGTACAATATAATAATCAATAGAGAATTGGTTTTATAATACAGTAGAACCCCAGGATATGGCATTAAAAATTAAAATATAATACAGTATATAATCAAATAACATAAATAACACTATAAGGCGGGGCAAATACCATAATTAAGGGTCTGAAAAAAAAAACATTGTAACTTGAAAAAAAAAAAACGTATGTTAAAGCCACCATATCCCTGTAAATACAAAATCTGCATAAATTAAAATAAATTTCATATTTTACAACTGTGCAACACCTGGTGGCCTGCTATTTTTCTATATTTTTCCATATCTTTCAATGTATATTTATACTTTTCTGTCAATCTTGTTTTCAAGTCAAATTATTAAATTTAATGAATTATGAGTCGGTATATACCTTTATTTTAGGACACCCTCTGTGTGTGTGTGTGTGTGTGTGTGTGTATATTTCTGTTCTCATTAAAAGTTAAAAGAAAGCATAACTAAAATTCTTTGAGTATGATTTTAATGTATCTTTTTTTTGTCTTTTCAGCAAGACATGAACTTGTATTTGTTAATTTTTATGCTGACTGGTAAGTTAAATTTTTTTTTTCTTTTGTACATTAAATCTCTTGTGCAGATGAAAAAACAATGTATATCTCATTTCGATATAAAGATGCTCTACATTGTGTTAAAAATTATTTGATGTCTCTTCTAAAAGAGAAACCTTTTTATAATACAATTGATATAACAGAATTATATGAATAAAATAAAATATGCATCAAGTGCACTTGAAAGCTAAATCACAACGTAATATAAGGAAAATAAACATTTTACTTGTTTTAAATTTATCACATTTCGGAGGTATACTCCATCTTCAGTGTTTTTATTTTTTTTTCCTTTTCTTCCTTGCCATGTTGTAAAGTTGGAGAAAGAAGTCTGTAAAAAGCAGCACGTTGTATCTAGCGGTTGTATTTTGAAATGTTTGAACTGTGCGTAAGCAACACGAGAATGTCAAGAATGAGAGTTCATATAGAAACGTTTTAATTTGAATAAAATATGCATCAAGTGCGCTTGAAAGCCAAATCACAACGTAATATAAGGAAAATAAACAAATATTTTACTTGTTTGAAATTTATCACAAAACCGCTAGATACAACATGCAGCTCTTTACAGACTTTTCTTCAACTTTACAACATGGCAAGGAAGAAAAGGAAAAAAATGAAACAAAACATGCTGAAGATGGACTATACCTCTGAAATATGATAAATTTCAAACGAGTAAAATATTTGTTTATTTTCCTTTATATTACATTGTGATTTGGCTTTCAAGCGCACTTGATGCATATTTTATTCAAATTAAATCAGCGTTTCTACATGAATTCTAATTTTTGAAGAATTCTATGAAAATAGTGTAGATGTTCCGACATTCATGATTGTTTTGCCATTCAATATAACATGGGAACAAATGTTCTGTAAGAATGGAATTACAAATCATTAGCAAAAATTAGGTTTACGATTTTGCAATTAACTTTATAAATTATCTGCAGTTTTTAAGATTAAATGACGTAATAGAAGTGTCATTTAAGGCAATGTTATCTATATATTAATACAAATGCGACAGAAACTAAATACAATTAATCCAATCTGTCAAAGTCACGTATACTTCTATATATTAACATGATAGTGTTTCTGCTATTTTTTGTGTCGTGCTTACATCTTTTTTTTCTTCTGAGTGACTGTCGTTTGCCCTTTCGTTTCTTGTAATACTTTTACAAAGAATTCATAAGTTTTAGTTTCAGCTGAAGGAACTTAAGTTATATGTACATTTATATTTTTCTTCATAAGTTTTGGTTTCGGTTTTGATTCAAACTGATGCATCCAAGTCATATGGATATAGTTTTTATTTTTGAAATCAACTTTATAATAAGAATCAATAGAAAATTGACTCTAATAATATATACGAAATCTGTATAAATTATCAAGCTTATTTTATGACTGGGCTACGCCGGGCGTCCCTGCTAGCTTAGATAAATACTTTTGTAATTTTAACAAAAGAACTATAGTAATATCAGTGTCTCCATTTACGGTGAACATCCACAGAATGCCAACATCAATATATTACATATGAAAGAGTCCACTGTGGAATTTCCACAGGTCTCGCTAATGTCTATTATGTTGTCCTACAATGTTTTACATGAAAAAAAAATCCCCAAAAAGGCTGAGTATTTATTTGTTCTTGTACATTATGCTTACGCTTCAAAATATCAAGATTTCTTTTACAATAAACAAATCTGTTTATCAGTAAATAAGATCTGTTTTTTTATTTTTTATTTTTAAACTGATCTTATAAAATATGCAATTGGTTGAGCTATACAGATCAAAGCAATAATAAAAACAAATCTATAATTTGTAAGATAACTGTTTATAAAATGTTTTTCATAAAACTTTTATAGCTTCTGAGAAAATTTCAGAAATATACACCATAATTATAACATAAGCATGCTGTAGTTACAGTGTATATTTCTGAGATTTTTTTCAGAAGCTATAAAAATAAAATTACTGAAAATTAATGAAAAAATTGAAAATACTATAGATGTTCCGTTTAATTTTTTTTTTTTTTTTTTTCTTTTTTTTTTCTTTTAATGAATTTAACTTTGCCTTTCAATACAATATCAAAATTTTCTGCAGGAATGGAAGCACTATAACATTTTTTTTCTTGTCCAAGTAACTTTGAAAATTATGGTATCTACAATTTTTAGTTCTTATTAATCAAAATAGCGTTATATAGGTGTCATCTAAGACAATGCCATGTCAATTATGATGTCTCACAACGTCTAAGTTTTGAGGAGGGAGGAAAAAAATTATGCTTTAAAATATCAAAGGTCTCGTTTTGCATGGAACAAATCTTTTAATGGATCTCTTGAAATTAGTTTCAGTTATTTTTAAAACTATAAACATGTAATTTATTGAATAAACATTTAAGCCTTTACATTTTTCCTTTTAAGATAAGAACAAAAAAATTAACAAGTTTTTACATTAAAAGACAAAAAAAAATGACAGTTCATCTTTCTGATCAGATGCAGTTGCTGCAGTGGGAATAGAGGATAACAAATTGTTCGGGTTTGTATTACTGTACACATAGATTCGAAAAAGTTGTCAAAAAACAAATATAGAACAAATAAATGTTATCAAAGGTAAGATAAGTTACTTTTCTACCTAACTGGATATATTTTTTGTGTTTTCATTCAGTGTAACATGTTTATTCAGCTCGAAAAACATGTAGTGTTTACCAATGTATTGGAAAATTCAAAATGGCGGCCGACTCTCTCGGAGAGGGTACGTTTGGGAAAAGGTATTATAAATAATAAACTAGATAAAATACTGTTAGAAATTCGCTCAATATATGTTACCATGACATAAGTTGACATATATTCGGTTGATTTTTAATAGTATTTTGTCTAGTTTATTATTTATAACATCTTTTCCCAAACTTACCGTGTTAAAGAGACAGTCTGGCGCCATTTCGAATTTTCCAATACATCAGTAAACGCTGCATGTTTTTCGAGCTGAATAAACATGTTACATTGAATAAAAACACAAAAAATCTATCCAGTTAGGTAGAAAAGTAACTTATCTTGCCTTTGATAACATTTATTTGTTCTATATTTGTTTTTTGACAACTTTTTCGAATCTGTGTACAGTAATACAAACCCAATTGTTTTAATGTAGAACTTGGGGAAATGGCAGGGCTACAAAGTTCAAAGTAATTAAAGTTTTTTTTAAAATAAGATTCATTTTTTTTTTTATTTATTTTTTTTTTATAGCATAAATGTTATAAAAGTTGCAATAATCGATGCTTTTGTTATTATGGCATATATGTCATTTTCTCATGAAAGAATTAGAAAATTTGGTTTGCTATCAAATTTAGATCCATAAATTGTTTTCTATTTATAAATGAATCCTATAGTGGTGCAGAGTCTAAATAAAATCGGATTCTGGAATTCTTGTATAATATTACCAAAAAAAAAAAAAAAAAGACCCCTAAAATAATTGAACTTTATTTCCTTGCCTACTTTCAAACCTAACTTGATTACAATCCAAGTGTTATGTAATCAGTAAGGCTATGACAGCAGCATATTCTTTTCCTTCTCTGGTATATATCCATTGATATCTTGTGTTATGTAGAGTGATGTGATTCTTGGTTAATTGTGTCTGTGTCGGACATATACTCGAGTCAAAACAATATAAAGAATATGCTGTGGTCACAGCCCTAGTAATCATTGTAATAAATTTCACAATATTCTTGAAAATTTAATAACATTTAGGAATTATGGATGTCGATGCACATTGATAACTGAAGTGGACAGTTGGTTAGAACACTTCAAATGGAAGCTTCTTTTTTTTTTTTTTTTTTTTTTTCCCAGACATAATTCAATCCCAAGACTAAGAAATATTTTAGCGTCTATTTTGTGATTAAAATATATAGTGCACTAAATGTTAATTCACTTGTTTTAGTATTATAGTAGAATACCTATCCCAGGATGGGTAAAATGAATTCCTTGAACAGAATAGTTTTGCACCAATTTGATGTCCCCCTTACAAAGATTGAAATCAAGAGATAATGATACTAAACATCATGTCTAGACTTACTTCACTTTTGATTCTAGAAAATGTCTAAATATTAAAACTTAAGGGGTATTAATAAGAAATTGAAATTCAGGAGGATCTAGCTTCACTACTGTCTAATGACTATGAATCAAATTTAATTATACAACGACTGGGAACTGTTTGTGAATTTGAGTTTCCCATGAAACTTCCTCCTTTGGAGAAAGTTAGTGCAACCCATCTAGTGTGAATGCCACTTAAAAATCCTTTACTCCAAAGAAATAGCAATTAAAGAATATTTCACATTTTTTAACCTCCTTGCATAAAACTAAAACTAGCCCACATCTGGACCATTTTGTATTTAACATCTGTGTTCCAAAATTAAAAATGATTGGTTAATTAGTTTAAGATTGAATCATGTCCGTACATATAAGCATCGTTGTGTGTGTGTGTGTGTGTGTGTGTGTGTGTGTGTGTGTGTGTGTGTGTGTGTGTGCGCGCGCGCATGTGAGTTTATATAAAAAATCTAAATTGTATATCCCTTATATTTTCTAAATTGTTTCAAATCACAAGCTCAATGAAGTTGTTTCTTAATTTCAGTTGCATCTGAAATAAATATTAACAAATAAACAGAAATTATGATTGTGGATGGATTCTATATGTGATAGAATGATTGAAACCTATGGGTACTCAAACCAATTGATATAGAAAGCTGAAATTTGGTAGAAATAATTTCTTTTCAATGTTATTTTCATAGAGATTAAGGGTTAATTCCAACACCATGTCTTAGAAAGATGTAAGGTTTAGCAATTTTAGGTGTAATACACCACTTTTTTCCTTTTTACACATTTCAAACTGGTGAAGCAATCAGCTTGACAGATTTACCTGTTAACAATATAGTCATTTACTGTCAATGATATACAAGTTTGTTTAATTGCGTTATTTCTGGTGTTCAATCTGTCGCAGACAACATGCGTTGCAAAACAATTGTTCTTAATTTTAAACTTTGCCTTTTTGAAAAGAAATTAATCTCTTAGTTTTTCATTGATTCTAACTTTAACATTTTATTTACATTAAATTTTCCACACAATTGTATATAAAATTTATTCATGAAAGGTCATGGGTCATCCACTAGACAAACTGTTTAGACTTTTGGTATGCATTACTAAAACTCTTGGTGCTTTCTTGCTTATTACTATGCACAGTCAATAACTATTGTATGGCATTCACCCTAGGTGGGTTGAACCGGCTTCCTCCAGAGGAGGCAGTATCAAGGGAATATTAAATCCACAATGATCCCCCAAGTAACCTGTAATGTTTGGTGTTGGGGGTTTATGATCAGGGACATAAGCATCAGGGGTACTGTGTAGGAAGTTGGGCAGCAAGATGTTGGTTCACGTTACACTTGAACTTCTGCATGTCAGTACAGTCGGAAGCAGGGACCCGGAAGGGAATTCCAAAGTCTAGCTGTTCTGGGGAAGAAACTACGAGAGTAGAAGGCTCTTGCATCTAGGGATCTCTACTGTGAAGGGGTGAGATTTAGCTGCTTGACGGGTTTGTCAGGGGTATTTACGTCGAGGGGGGGCACAAGTGCTTGCAGTTCGTCAGAGCATTCACCGTTAAAGTACTTGTAAAACAGGCAGAGGGATGCAACATTTCGTCGCTGGGACAGAGGCTGAAGTTTAGCTGACAGTTCAGGACCTATCGGATTGGTGACTCTCTTTTGAACCTTGTCTAGGAGCGAGAGACTAGTGGCAGATGCACTAGCCCAAATATGACAACAATACTCCATACATGGGCGAATGGTGGCCTTATAGAGGTATAGGATACTTTCAGGCATTAATAGCTTTCTAGCACGGTAGAAAAACCCACCTTCTTCGCAGCGGTCCTGGCAATGTTCTCAATGTAATTGTTCCAACTCCTGTGAACGTTAAGCTGAGGAGTTTAAAAGATGTACTTTCAGATAAAGAATCATTGGCCATTGCTATTGGCGGTAGAGAAGGTTTCTTGTAATTATTGAAGGAAACCAGTTTAGTCTTGACAGCATTGAAGGTGACCATCCATTTTTGTCCCCATTCCACTACGGATTGGAGGTCATCCTCTAGTGTTTCTGCCATTTCTTTAGATACGTGTTCATTTGTTTTCCTGTTGTCTGTTATAGAGCATGGTGTCATCAGCATATATACCAATCTCGCAGACAATTTTGTCAGGGAGGTCATTTATGAATATTAGGAATAACAGCGGTCCCAGGATAGACCCCTGAGGCACTCCCGCATTTATATCCTATTGTTTAGATGTACGACCGTCAAGGACAACCTGGATTTTTCTCTTACCTAGGAAGGATCTAATTATGTTATGTATTCTTCCAGTGATACCATATGATCTGATTTTCTTGAAGACCCTCATGCCATACCCTGTCAAAAGCCTTAGATATATCTAGAGCTACCGCTCTACCCTCCCCCGCTTTGTCCAGTGAATGGTACATACGTTCCGAGATTAGTAAGGATGTCTGCTGTGGAACGGGCTTGCCTAAATCCATATTGTTGATCGGTCAGAAGTTTAGCATCTGTAAGGTGATGGACTAGAGCTTGGTTAATTATGGTCTGAAATTTCTTGGCGAAAAGTGGGAGGAGACTAATGTGGCGATAATTTACTGGGGCAGTTCTTTCGCCAGAATTCTTGAAAACTGGCACTACAGAAGCAGTTTTCCAGCAGACAGGAAAGCAAGATTCATTAAGGCATTTGTTGTAAAGTTTGGAAAGAACTGGAGCTACTTCGGCGCACTTTTTTAATAGCACAGCCGGGATGAGATCAGGTCCATATGCTTTTGCAGTGTCAAGCTTTCTTATAACATGCACCTGAGCAGGGGTGATTTTCAGATCTAGTGTGGCGTCTGTCCGCAAAGGAAAGTCTGGGAGAGGGTGGTTAGAAGGGTCTAGTGTGGAGTTGAAGGCAAACCGACTGGCAAGCATGTTAGCCTTCTCAGTTGCAGAGCAAACAACTTCATGATTGTTGGATAGTGGGGGAATTGTTGATTGCCCATTATTTACTACACTGTTGTAGATTTTCCAGAAGCCTCTGGTTCCTAATTTCTGTGCTTCGGTGCGTTTTTTGGTTGTTTCAGTAAATTCTCTCTTGGCTGTCGCTATTTCTTTCTTACAGTTATTTCTGGCTTCTATGTACTTCTGTCTGTTTGAACTGGACTAATGTCAGTTAAATCTGCTGTACACATGCTGCCTTTGCGCTATGGCAGCTGCACAAGTAGAAGTGAACCATTGGGAGAGTGGGGTTTGCTATAGAATTTGTGTGTGGGAACATGTGCTTCAATTACCGCTTTGAACCATTTGCACAATGTTCAGCTGGAAGTGAAAAGATATTTTCCCATGGAGCGTCCTTGATGAGGTCCCTGATGGCTTCTCAGTCAGCCTTTTTATAATATCTCGTTGTTTTGAGCAGTGGCTCTTTAGTTTTGGCTGTAGAGTTTAGGTCGATTTCAACCATTACCACTGCATGATCAGTGTTCCGAAGAGGGCTGTGGGCATTCGCTAGTGTCATAGAGAACTGTGGTTAGAAACAAATCTAGATGCATGTTCTTGCTGGTCTGGGAAACAGGTTGGAAACGTAACCATCTGTGATAGGGAATGAGATATAGACAAGTTACGTGTTGTGGTACCAGCTGCGTCTGTATAAGTAGAAAATCCAAGTCAGTTTCTTTGGTGGACATTGAAGTCACGAAATACATGCACTTATGCCATAATGTCGAGAAAGTGCTGTATCTATGCTGTCAGAGACTTCGTTTACTAGGGTACAGTCCTGGGTAGAGGGAGAGCGGTAGAGAAAAAAATAGTTAATGTTATGTTGCATGTTAAATCTAAAGCACGTAAAGGCTTGATCGTCCGATTCTAGTTTAGTTTCTCTAGTCAAGGGGAGGGTGTTTCGAATGTAGACTCCAAGCCCATGCATATGTCTGTCAGTCCTTACGGCAGAGTAGGAGGTATGATGATGATCATCATCATGGGCTCCTTGCCCGGACCAATGTGACTCTTCCTCTCCAGAGTTTCCTGCCTTCCATCAGTTGCCTCAGATCTTCAGGTTCACAGTTGGCATCGTGTGGTATTTGTTGGATGTACATGGATCTAGGTCGTCCTCTGCTTGCGCGTCCGTGCCGTGGAGTCCATAGCAACACATCACTCACCAATTCATGCTTGCTCCTCAGACAATGACCGGCAAATCGTAGGCATCTTTTTCTGATGGTATTATATATGGCAGGTAGATTGCCATAAAGTTGCTGCTTCGTGGGATGATTTTGCCAAGATATATTTAATATTGTTCTTAGCATACGGGTGTATGTGCCGTCTAGTTTTCTTTCCAGTCTTTTGGTGAGTGTCCAGGTTGTAGCACCATAAACAAGGACAGACTCTACCACTGCCCTGAAGAACTGCCTTTTCAGTTTGTTAGCCAGTCTTGAAGTCCATACTGAATGTAGCCCATCCAATGCGGTCCATGCTTTTGAGCCTGTGGAAACTATGTTGCTGCCCAGATACGTAAACTCAGCGACTTCTTTCAGTGTTGATCCAACCAAAGCCCTGATCTCTCCCTTCACATTGAAAGTCATAAACTTTGTCTTATCTGCATTTATGTGGAGACCAATGTCATTGGCAGACTTTTCTAACTTACATAAGTGTTTGCGCATCAGCAGTGTTGTTCGCGAACAAAGCAATATCGTCTGCGTAATCTGCATCAGTTATGTGTTTCTGGATTCATTTAGGGTGAAGCCTAGCATGTTGTGTATGTCAACAGAGGTGCAAAGTACAAAGTCAAGACAGACAATGAAAAGAAAAGGGGCAAGAGTATCTCCCAGTGCAGAAAAATTCAGTGTCCCCATCTGGGGACCTGACCATTGCTCGAGTGTGCTCATATAGCATCATGATAGCATCAATGATGACTTCATTTGGAATGCCATATGCTTTTAATATGCTGGCCATTTTTCCTCTATGTACAGAGTCGAATGCTCTGGAGAAATCTACAAAGATCATGACTGCCTCAATGTTTTTTGCTTTGACTCCTTCAATCAATCTCCTAACAGTAAGTATTTGACTAGTAGTAGAGCAATTCTTTCTAAATCAATTTTGGTTCTTCCTGAGCACTTCTTCGATCATTGGTTGGATACAGTTGAGAAGCATGGCGTAGATTTTTACTGCAATTGGAGTAAGTGTTATTCTTCTGTAGTTGCTTGGTATGCTTAGGTCACCCTTCTTGGAAGGGAAGTATGCATCCTTCCCTCCATATATTAATAATTTTTTGATTATATACAGGTCTCATTTACTACTTGTCAAGCCAGATAGGATTGTTTATCTGCTGCATTCTGGATTCGATCTATTTGTTCTTGAACATATTTCTGTTGTTCTGATAGGTACATCATACTAAGCTCTTGAAGCGCCTGCTTCCTTAATTTTTTATTCTCTCGAGTGGGGTATTTATGTTGCTTTTTGATTATGTTTAACTTTTCTCGTTTTAATATTATTTTATCATTTTCCCATGGTACTTTTCGCTTTACCTTGGGCTTCAGAATTATACACTTCTTTGCTTCTTGGTGTGATCTAATGACGTTTTCATAGATGGTATTAGCAGTTGGTTCCTGCTCTTGTGCTTGTAAAGCATCAAATCTGTTTCGCAGTTTGAAGATGAATCTCGTTTGATCTGATTGCCATGTGACAACGTTGACCAATTGTAGGGCTGTCTAGATGATTTTTTAGTTTTGTTCGCTTGTAGGCTTAACTTCAACTTAGAGGTTACAATGCTATGATCAGTAGACACACTATAGAAACTGCTATAAGCTTCAGTTATGACAGCTATTGACCCACTTCTTATTCATAAAAGATAGTCCAGTTGTGCCTTGTCTCCATTTGGGGATTGATGGGTCCAGAGCTTACCGGGTCTTTTCTGAAAATGGGTATTCATGCATTGTAGGTTGTTTTCAAGGAGAAAAGTTAATAGATCCTCTCCATTTCGGTTTGTTCCATCATGGAAAGAGAACTTATGCTTGTCTTCCCGTCCTATATGTGCATTCATGTCACCTCACCTCCGATAACCAATAAATTATGTTTGGGGATTGAGCGCACTATTGCTGAAAGTTCATCATAGAAATTCAGGATCTCTTGTCACTGACGTTGGTAGGGCTGTAGCAACAAATAACAGTAGTAGCAGGATTACCACTTAATTATTAAGGAAAAAGCAGAAAAGGAAAAACTCCGGTTTCAGACCAATAATACAGAAAAATACAATCAGCTGTTCTCTAAAAATGAATTGAAAGTATCCCTAAGCAAAGCTCATGACTCAGCCGTTGGCCCTAATCAAATCCATTATCAATTTATAAAACAACTTCCTGATACATCTACAGATTACCTACTACAAATATTCAATGATATTTGGGAAAGTGGCAATGTCCCTGAAATATGGAGGTAGGCCATAGTAATCCCTATACCTAAATCATCAAAGGACTCTACAAATCCCATGAATTACTGACTTATAGCACTCACTAGCTGTATTTCTAAAATAATGGAAAGAATGATTAACAGCAGATTAATATGGTACCTTGAGACAAATAATCTGATTACAGATTATCAGTCAGGATTTAGGAATGAAAGAAGCCCTATGGACCACCTGATCCGGCGAGAAGCCTTTATCAAGAAAGAACATCTTACGGCAGTCTTTTTCGATATTGAAAAAGCATACGACTCTGCATGGAGGCATGGCATTATAAAAGATCTACAAGAGCTTGGATTAAAAGGCAGACTGCCTATTTTCATCACAAATTTTATTAATAATAGACAATTTAATGTACGATTAGGTGATACTCTATCCATCAGTAAAAAACAAGAAACGGGGGGGGGGGGGTACCACAAGGAAACATCCAGTCTGTCACAATTTTTAGCATTAAAATAAATAATATCGTCAAAAATATAAATGTAGGAACAGAATGTGCCCTCTATGTAGATGATTTCCTGATCTGTTATAGATCAAAATATATTACAAGAATAGAACGCCATTTACAAATGTGTCTGAACAAAATAAATGAATGGATAACAAAAAATGGTTTTAAATTTTCAAAAGAAAAAAACAAGCCATTCATTTCTGCCAAACCCGGAAAATGCACCATGACCCAATACTGAAACTGGATAATGAAATTATACCTATAGTTGATCAGTATAAATATCTGGGCATCATCTTCGATAAAAAGCTAACATTCATTCCCCATATTAAATACCTCAAACAAAAATGCAACAAAGTCCTCCAACTCTTAAAAGTAGTAGCTCATACAGACTGGGGTGCAGACAAAGACTCAATAATTAAATTTATACAGATCCCTTGTCAGATCCAAGTTGGATTATGGATGCTATATCTATGGATCCGCAAGAAAGTCTTACATAACAGAATTAGACACAATACATCACCAAGGGTTAAGATTGGCTCTAGGAGCCTTCCCCACCTCCCCAGTGGAAAGTTTATATGTAGAAGCAGATGAACCCTCATTGTCACTTAGAAGAGAAAAACTAGGACTACAATATTATACAAAATTGGCTTCATGTCCAACTAATCCTGCCTACAAATGTGTCTTCCACCCCCAATACAAAAACCTCTTTGATAGAAAAGAAAATTCTATAAAACCATTTAGCCTACATATAGAAAAATCCATAAATAAATCCCAGATAGATATTGCAACAATACACGAATCTGTAATACCTAAATATCCCCTCTGGCTGACAAAACAACCAAAAATAATATCAGACCTAATTAAATACCCTAAAACAAAAACCAATCCAATCATCTATCAAGAAAAATTCCAAATAATTAAAGATAAGTATTCCAAACACTCAACAATTTATACAGACGGTTCAAAGGATGGAGATAATGTTGGATGTGCAGCCATATACAATAAAACAATCCTAATCAAAAGATTACCAGACAAAGCATCAATCTACAGTGCTGAAGTATCAGCCATTGGTATGGCACTCGATCTTATAGAATCTTCTAAAGATAAACAATTCATTATCTGCTCAGATGCCAAATCAGTACTCGAAACACTGAAAAACAGGAAACCAACGAACCCAATAATCACCAAAACCGTAAATATATTCAATGATATTCCTAACAATAAAAACATTCTTTTGTTGGATACGCAGTCATATCAAAATAAAGGGCAATGATAGAGCTGACAAAGCAGCAAAAACAGCACTAAATTTGACCATAACCAAAGATAAGATCCCTCATACTGATCTAAAACAAATGATTAACAAATATATTAGAAACACATGGCAAGAGCCGTGGAACTCCTGCACTAGAAACAAGCTATATCAAATCCAGGAAACCATAGGAAAATAGAAACCAAACAAAAGAATGACCAGAAAGGAGGAAGTTATAATAACAAGACTCCGAATAGGTCATACCTCTATAACACACTCTTACCTACTCAAAAAAGAAGCCCCACTCTGCATACCCTGCCAGAAACAATACACCGTCAATCATATTAACAAGATGCGAAGACTTGAAAACAAACCGACTGAATCTATATAATGAAAAAACTGTAAAAGACATATTCACTCATGTAGACCCAACTACTCTTCTCAAATATCTGAAGATAACAGGGTTACTAACAAAATTAAAAAAAAAAAATACCTTATCTAACTATATAAACATAGACACTGAACACCAGATACATACATAAAACTTATAACTGTTAATGTATATAAAAAAAAGACCAATCTGGTATTTCTGCGTGGGTGGTTAGTGTTGTTACTGGATTAGTTTATAAAGGTTACTATGTATTAGAACTTTTTATGTACCCCTTAGATTGTAATATCTACGATTTGTGAAGGAATGTCGTCTCTAGATTTATTTCGATAAACTTTTATAAAATTCACGCTATTCTGTTCTGTCTCGTGGTTGTTTAGCTTTTTAGGATAAATAAAGTGAAACTAATGGAGCGAAGGAACTTCCTCAGCTTTCCTGCCGGGGACATGCAGAAAGCAATAAACTTTGATCAATGCGGTGAAAACCGTCATATCAGGCAATTGCTATTCATTTGGACATTCCGCTTTTCATGGGGAGCTGGTTTTCCTCCCCAAAAAAAACTCGCAGCCAAAGTTAAGTGCAGGATTTCATTCCCCTATCGCATGATGTTTGACCTCGTTAAATTGATGCACATGGCACTTAACTTTTTAATCATTTAATTTCAACCGTTCACATGTCTGCCTTCTTAGCATCATGGTAAGATGTCAGGCATTTTTTTTTTTTTCTTCCCTGCTTTCGCCTCAAGGATTCGGGTTCGAGACTACCTGCCTACCGAAACTTTTTTTTTTTTTTTCTTTTACACCTACAAACACCCAGGCAAGGCCGGCACCCCCGCTAGTCATTTATATAATCTATTATATAAATCTCACCTGTCTGTTTAAATGTATGTATCTTTGTATGTCTGCCTAAAACTTTTGACAGAGACAACTGATTTTCACGAGATCGGTATCATTTTGAAGCTCGACCCTTCGGATGACAAATTATTGAAAAATTGGCTAAAAATATTAATTCCTTCACCCTTAACTGGGCACTTTTTTATGGGGGGGGGGATATTTTCGAAAGTCATCCCCTCTTTTCGATTGACTAGCCTTAATTTAAACCTTTGCCACTTCTGATTTGACGATGGCAAAGACGTCTCACTTTTTTTTTTTTTTTTTTTTTTTTTTTTTTGCTTAACACACACCTCCAAACACCCAGACTAGTAAATTATAAAATGATAAATAATTTAAAATTTATATCATTTTACAATTAATTTCCAAAATGTCATCTGGTTGTTTAAAATAAGAATTTGCATCACAAACAATTAAATTATGTTCAGTTCAATCAAATTTAGTATTTATTTGCACTTTTTTTTTTTTTTTTTTTTTTTTTTTTACGAGTGATTAACCAAATTAACTTTTCCCTACTTATTTCTCCATCTTGCAAATTTTTCTTAGCTCTGAAGATAAGAATTTGTTCTTTCAGACTACCTTTTACACTATTGATATTTTTAAACCATGCCAAACCAGATAGATGACTTGGTTTGAGTATAAATTGATTTAATCATTTTTTATTATATAAGCTAGTGGTGGGACGATTAATCGGAATCATTAATCATAAAAATCGTGTGTATTTTGGGGGTATCGCATCGTTAAAAAATACCTTAGATTTACGATTCTTTCATTTTTAAGTTGAACTGTTTTGTTTGCTGTCAAAAATTTGATAAAACCATCAGAACTTTTCATAACATTTTTAATGATGTACAAGAATTTTAACTACTTTAAAGGTAATCTTTATCTTAATGAGTTTCGAAATTTCTTTGATTTTTTTTTTTTTTAATTCTTTGAATTAAAAAAAATTTTTTACTTTCAGCTTAACTTGCTTTTACATTTCGTTTTTTAGTAATAAATGCTTATCTATATTAAAAACCGACCGTGTGTCTAACTCTACCCTTGTGGGGATGCAAGCAAATAGGAAGTAATATGGCGGCTGAAAAACGTTTTTCGACCACCATAAAAGCATTACAATACATTTAAACCCTGAAGAATATCCGCCATGCGCACTTGTTGTTCTAAGTTCTACTTGTGTTTCAAATTTAAAAAAAAAAAAAAAAAAAAAAAAAAGCTTTAAAATAAAAACACTAAAGCTTTTTTCATTTTGGAAGGGAGGTTTCAGGCGCCCCTATTATCCCAAAGAACCAGCTACGTAAATGCTGCAGTATTTTTCAATAATTATTTAAAAAAGATTCTTTATAATCAATTTTTATTTAAAATTAAGAAATTATTTCCTAAAATATTTTGTTTATATATGTTTACATTTTGTTTTTAAGTAAAATTAAGAAATTAATTTAAAAATATTGTTTATATCCATCGTCATTCAAAAGTAGCTTCACCAGTTGTTAACCTAAATTTTCTGGATGTCAGAACAAGACTCATCTGCCGGACCTACTTATCTAAGCTTCACCGATTTTTATTGCCGGAGTTTATGTAATTATTAACAGGAAAATTGAAAGTCCAAATGGAATCCGCACTATTTTTAAATATTATTTTCAAGTTTAAAGTTTTACAATACCCTTTTCTTATTGTTTTTTTTTATTGTTTTTTGTGTTCTTTTATCTTTATTTTATTTATTTATTTTTTTTTTGACCGGATTTAACATAATGAAAAAACAAACATAAAAAATTTGGTGTTTATGCGCTTATGTTACCATTTATTTATTTATTTTTTAATGGTTTAAGTGCCATGCCCAATGTTTGAAGAGTTTCTAATTGTTTTTTAAAGAAAAATTGGTGGAAATCAAAATTAGCACTTGTGGCGATAAACAAAAATAAAGCTTTAGCATGTACGTACCTTTCGAAACAGTGAAATGTTATTTGGTGCTAGTGCACTTATTGATCCGCGCTATTTTTAAATAGTACTTGCAAGTTTAATTAAAGTTTTACGATACCTGTTCTTATTAAATTGTTAGGTAAAAGTACAGAATAGGTACACAACACCCTCCCATCCCAATGGCTTTCTAAATGTCATTATTTCAGCACGGCTCAATAAGTGCATGAGTACTTTTTATTTTCTTGAATAAAATAAAAACTACTCGACGAGAACACTGCTTTTGTTTTAATTATTTTTTATTAAAAAATGTCAATTGTTCGAAACCTGGTGTTTTTTTTTTTTTTTTTTTTTTCCCCCCAAAGCTTATTGGGATTTTTTAATTTTTTTTTAATTACCATGTTTTTCATGAACATGCTCTGAAAGTTTCAAAATTATCTAATATTTTTTCACTTTTCATGTTAAAAGCCTCTCTATACATGGCCTGATCGACATGAGACCATTTCATTTTTCCTATTGATCCCGATATGTATTTCAGTCTTCTTTTAATACGAAACCATTAGGCTTCAATACAAATTTTTGTGAATGGTTTAGTCCCGTGAACATAAACTTTAAAATAATATTTATAAATAGCGCGGGTTCCATTTTGACTTTCACCAATCTTCCTGTTAATAATTATATAAACTCTGACAAAAAAAAACAAAATAACAAATCATGCACAAATTTCAAGCCAAAAAAAAAGTCACACATGCAAAGATTCTTTCCTTGTAAAAATAACTTCTCAGTCAAACAATGCAAATTGTTAATAAGTAGGTTTGAAAACACTATTAAAACATTGTGTGAAGCTGGCCAGAAATGGTTATCGTACTTGACTCGCTGTCTTCAGGTTTGGGTTTCAGCTCTAATTTTTTTTTTTTTTTTTAGAAGAGGTGAACTGTTTAGAAAAAACAACTCACATGCACGTTTTATTTATATATATATATATATATATAGATATATATATATATATATATCTCCTACATCCTAAAAAATTAAAAAAAAAATATTTAATAGTAATTATTATGCACAGTCATTAATAATTAATATTTTAAAAAAATGAAAGTAAATACGTCCTAAAAAATGTGGGCGAAGAAAAATGTAAACAAAGGGCAAATAACTCCTTTCTTATAATAAAAACGTTCAGGGAACGAAGTAATAAGAAATTAATCGCTAATAAAAATTCAATCATATATATATATATATATATATATATATATATATTAGTAATTTAGTATTCAGTTTAATACTGAGCAACGCTGAGTACATCTCGTAATTTCATATTTCTAACAGTGCCCCAATAGGTCACTGGTTATTTATACTGAACCAATCCACTCTTATATTTATTTCCTTTTTTGCTTAAGTCTATAAATGTATTCATTAATGAAATGATTTGTTCATTGTTGTTTGAGATTGATACATGGTTTACAAATTTTTTTTTTTTTTTTTTTTCCCTCCATCTCTTAACTTATTACTACTGACAAAAATGTTGGTTGCTATTCAAATATAATACCAACAGAAGCTTAAAACTGGAAAATTAAAAAAATTGAAAATTGATTTTTCACATTCATGAAGAGGTTTAAAACTTAACGTATGTAGTGCCTGCATATACAAGATAAAGAACAGGTTTTATCACTTTTCTAAAAATTGTCTATTGCTTCAGCTTTCTTGCTAAGGTGACAAACCATGAAAAAATTTTTTTTTCATTTAATCTTTTTTTTTTTTTTTTTTTATCAAATAAAGCGCATATTATAAAAACATAATTAGGATGTTTTTGACTTGATTTCCAGCAGTCTAGAATCATCTTGGTTGAAAAGTAAACTTTATTAACTATTTCATTTTTGCAGTGTTGATGAATTTGAAACAGTTTTTAAAAATATAATTCTTATTTTGCGTTTTTCTTCCCTTCTCATTGCAGGTGTCGGTTTAGTCAAATTTTAGCTCCAGTTTTTGATGAGACCTCAAAAAAAATACAGGGAGAATTTCCAGTACGTATTTTAATGGCAATTGGCATATATGGCACATAAGATGCACAAGGACCAATTTTGTTTTATTTTTGTTCTTAAAATCGTGGATTTTCCAAATGGTAGTTTGTAGTTTAGTCTTTTGTGTATTTTCTTTTGCTTTTTCTGTATTTCTGGCATTTCATTTTGATAACTGACCAGATTTAAAAAAAATTTAAGTGACTGCGTGGTAAAAAAATACAGTTATAATAATTTAACTCCTGTGTAAAATGCCAACTTCACCTTTCTACTTCAGACGTGTGAAATTGGTTTCCAAAAGCTGGACGCAACCTTTTAAGAACAGACTTGATAAAAAAAGTCAAATTTACCTTTTTTTTTTTTTTTTTTTTTTTTTTTTTTTTTTTTTTTTTTTTTTTTTGCAGTCACAATCAAATACTTTAATAGATTAGTCTTTATTGATGACAAAATCCAATAAGATGATCTTATTAGATCGATCAATTATTAAAATAAAACCATTTTTAAAAGTTTAAAAAATATATAAACATGACTATATTTAAAAATGCTTCTCTAAGCATTCCATCTGTGCAACTGGTGAGTCCAGCTAGTTGAAATGCGATTAAGTTGTCCAAAGTGACATAAATATATAAATGCTCTTAGTATAATCTGTTTTGAATGGAAATTGTGTTGTTTTTAAGGCACACTCGATTCTCTTTATGGACTCTGATGCGTCTTCTATTTTAGTTTGCAACTTCCATTGTAATAATCCATCAACGTTAAGTCTTGTAGACTTAACGTTGATGGATTATTACAATGGAAGTCGCCTTGCTGGTTTGGTTTTTGTTGTTGTTTGAAAAGAAAACAAATCCAATGATTGACATGTAGGCACATTCCCTCCTTCGCGTTTTTATACTCAACATAAATGAATATTTTAAAAACTCAATGATGCCACCTTTATTAGTCAGTGAACAATATTAAGAATAATTCAAAGCGATGTTGCTTATATTCAAAGCGATGTTGCTTATATTCAAAGCGATGTTGCTTTTAAAACTTATTAAACCACTAGAGTTGCAATTGGTGGCACCAGCTGGCATTTAAGGCTTGGAAAAGAGCTTATAATTCATTATGAATATATTTGCATAAAAGAAATAGGAAGGGTTTCAATGTCTGAATATATATATATATATATATATATATATATATATATATATATTATGCTAAAGGGATTGGCCATTGAACTGAAACATGAATTGACTGATAAATTTTCAAAATACTAATTATTACGTTTCATACGCTGACATTTTATATTTTAATGAAATTGTAATATTTCTCGTATGTTTCATGTCTGATAAATTTCTATTTACTACTAGCAGCACCCATTAACTGGCGTTACCTGGTGAAAGCACCCCTCCCCCACCCCTCCTCGTAAAAAAAAAAAAACTATGCGTGTTGGTGGTGGCCAATTCCCAACATCCTAATGTTAAGAACGGCTTTCAGAATAGACACCCCATTTTATGAGTGGTGGTGGGGAGGCTGTCAAGTATTTGCCCCAAGTTCAACCTTGATACATGTTGTCGGCATACTCACCTACAAAGACTATAAACCCAATAAAAAGGTGGAGGTGGGTGGCAGTGTCGTACGAAGAGAAGTACTTTTTATCGCGCATGTGTAGAACAGTGAATTAGTGCATAATGCATCTCGTATTTCAAAAACTGCTTGTCTCCGCCAAAGTTAAAATAGATTCTTATTCAGTAGTCTAAACCCTATAGAAGTTGTTAGTTTAAAGGAAATGGTGTAGTTGGCTTTAAGGTAAAAAGTAGCCCCAAAAAAGTTAATGTCTGAGCAGTGTTTAAAATGATTCCTGAAAAGAGCCAAACAAAACGACTATAAAAAATAAGTATATCCGTAGGCAATGTAATAAAGGGGAAAATTGGTACTTTAGCAGTGTAAATTATTTGACAAAGAAAGTAATAAAAAAAATTTATATAAATGTAATCAAATACAAACTGAATGAAAAATAATGAAATGCAGCTTTTGGGAAAGTGGAGAATATCATGAGAAGCCGAAAAGCAAATATGTCGAAGGAAAGATCTTCAATGAATATGTGCTACCTGTGATCTACGATAGTGAAACATGGGACCTGACAACTCACCAAAGTGAAATCTTGGCAGTAGCACAAAGGAAGATGGAGAGGATAATGTTGGGCATCAATCTACAAGATAGAAAGACAAACATCTGGATCCGCCAACAAACAAGTTGATATCAATGCTGCGATCAAAACATCCAAACACAGATGGGTAGGGCACATAACCAGACAACATGACAACACAACAGATAGTCCATTAGGACAACGGAATGGACACCTCGTGAACATAAGAGGCCAAAAGGAAGACCAAGAACGAGATGGGGACGACCTGATAAAACACATGGGTCCCACATGGCAGCGGATAGCTCGAGGCAATTAGATGGCTAAAGTCCAAGGAGGGGTTCCTCATTGATAAAAGGATAAAACCCTTATTGATTGATTGATCCAGTTTTAAATCTGAGGACAAAAAATTGACAGGAGTTTGGTAGACTGTTCTTCAGACAGATAAGGTCACATATATTATGTAGTCACGTAATTGGATTACATAATGTTTTATTTTAATTTTAAAATTTTTACGCTAAGCCAAAAATGGTCAATATTTTTTATTTTATTTTTTTTTTTTTGTCAGCAAAGACTTGTGTGCAAAGAGATTTGTCTATTTTTTAAATTTTTAATTAAAAATTTTTTTTTTATTTTATCGCCTGCATAAGGGTGGAAATAGAAGTAAGCAGGGGAAACTAAAGGAAAGAAAAAGCGGACAGCTATTTAAAAGAAAACATCAAACTGCCATTTTAAAAGAAAAAGGGTGGGGAGCCCCGAGACGACGAAGAGAGTACAACAAATTTCTGTCAAGGTAAAGGAGGGAAAGAAATGGCTGAGAAGGCGAGATGCAGCTACACCTTTTAAACAATATGAAATACAGAATTCAAAATGAGAAATCACGAGAAAGAAAAGAATAAGAAATAAATGGAAAATATTTTTTCGGCCAGCATAAATAATATAGACTAACAGTAAATGTCTATGTATTGACATCTTAGCAGACGATAAATAAATGAAGAAATTAAAGAAGAAATATTCTGCTATAATATTCTGCTATTTCTCCACGAATGATATGAAAGAATAAGAAATAAATGGAAGATATTTTTCAACCCAAAGAAATATGAAGTGGCATTGTTTGAGATAAAGAAATGAAAAAAAATTCAATATAAATGAAAAGAACTGGATATATCTTTCTCTTTTCTCACTGACAAATTTTCATGCATCTTTTAATTGTTGATATGACTTTCTTTTTTTTTTTTTTTACTTGAATTTGATTTAAAAATAAGTCTGTTTCCTAATAACTTGATTATCTTTTTCTTTTTAGTTAAATCTATAACTAATTTTAATTAAATTTATATTAATTGTTTAATGGTGTCTTTGATATTTTTGCATATGTTCAGTGTTCAACATTTCTTTTACCTGTATCTTGAGAATAGGATACCGCCATCCCTTTGTTTCAGTGTCATTTTGCTATGAATCCCAGGGAACTTTACTTTTTTTTTTTTTTTTAAATTTATTTATTTTAATCAATTTTTGTAACCAATTTGGGGGCTCGTTATCTTTATTTTATCAATTTGTTAGTTTTTCTGCCATTTCCAGCGGAATCAATATTATGTATCGTAATATATATATATATAATTTAACATCTGATCATTTTTTATCTTTGATTGTCTTATGGTCAGTTCAAAGAAAAGTAACAATGGAGCAATGTGTTTCCAATTCTCTTCAAGAAATTAGCTGTTTTTGTTATGCAAATATATCCATAACTGATTATAAACCTCTCTCGAGCGTTAAATGCCAGCTGGTGTCCACCATTTTATTGCTTAAAGCAAGCTTTTTTACAAACTGACGATAAAAAAAAAACGTATTGATTGAATTGTTAGCAAATGTTTTTATTTTAATTTACTTTTAAGTTTTAGTGTAATTTTATAAATGTGTAGTTTTCTCAATTTTGATATAAATAAAGCTCACTTTGATGGTTTTTATTTTTGTTTATTGAAAGTTGTTGCAGCAGTGTTCACCCTGGTTGGGTTGAACTAGTGTCTTCCCTGGTTTATACTATATCTTGAATCATGGTGGCGCATATATGAGGGTCTTAAACAAGATTACACAAAATGGGTATTTACGATTTTGACCACCTCAGTGGGCTTGGCTGAATCCTTTGTGATGGTGGTTGTCCAGGTCATCAGCTAGAAATTACATCACTGAGTTGTAGCTTAGATTTTCATTTTTTTAATCTGGCACAACCTTCTATTTCATTTTTTTTTTTTTTTTTAAATTTTTTTTTATTTTATTTTTTTTTTTTTATTACAAAGGTGTCACCACTTACTAAGCCCAGCAACCACTTGAGAAGAGTTAACGAGTGGATGGTGTTTTTCATGAAAGTTTGGCAAGGGGGACCGTAGATTGGAGATCAGATGAGCACTTGCCATGAAAATAAGCAATAAAACAAAGACAGGCTTGCAATGTCTCTTCTGTGGGGAAAAGGTTGCAGGGAAGAGAATAGGACATTCCCTACTAGGCTACAAAGTCTATTTTGAACTTTATCAAGGCAGGATAAGGTGCTTCAGGCAACTTATCTTGCCTTGATATTCTGATGCTTTGCAGTCATCCGTGTCCAGCTCTCAAATCCACTAATAGCAAATAGAAATAGCTATTTGTTGCACTTTACCGCTATTAATACTTCAATTGTTTCTGAAATTTTTATTTTTAAAAATTATAAAATTTATCCAGAACACTTTGTATATATTAATTAACCATGCAATTTTAATTGAATTAAAAACTAATAAAGGATTTCTGTATTAAATATTGTTGCAATTTTAAATTGTATATTTTTTGATGTTTGTGAATTTTTAGATGAGGATTGATAATTTGGATCATTTGGATTACTGTTCATATCTTTAGTGTTCTCGCAATATTTCGAATGATGCTGGATCTAGTGGCATGATTGATAAAATACCAGGTAAAATTCTGTTCTAAGTGACACTCTTCTGGAAGTTAAAAGGTTCAGCACTCAGTGCAAGAAATATTAAGAATACAATTGCAAACTCGTTAAAACTTCTATCCAATCATGGCTGATAGAATTGGAGCATGTTACCCTTGTGGATAAATGGTTTCGTTAGAAATTCTGTACAGATTTTAGAGTTCAACAAAAAGATTCCAAAGTTTGACAAGATACACCCGAAGTAGGTCAGAAGTTACATCTGCTAAAATGTCGTGAGGATACAACTAAAAGAAAACGGTAATCTGAATGAGCCAAATTTTCAAATCTTTTATTGACCATCTTTTGTGATGAAAATGCCAATTCTTTTATAAATAACTTATTCCCATTCTGTTGGCACCAATTTGTGACGATAAAATAGCCAACCAATAAGAATTTTAATTTGTAACTCTTGCTTTCCTTATGTTATTTAATTATTGGAATTCTTTGAGATGAGTAATTTGTGTCTTTTTTTATTTATGGACTATTCTCATCCTGTTGTCATCTCATGACAATGGATGAGAATAATAGTCTTGCTTTATTTTTGTCTTTTTTAATCATATTCTGAGTGTTTCTGACAAAGGAGGAAGAATTACTGTTTTTCTGGGTCAGAATCTACTTAATATTTTTTTTTTACCCCCCCCCCTCTCACATCATGAAACCTTTTTATTCTGAATAAATATCTTTCTTAGTTTTCCTTTTCCAGCATCCAGGGAAAATTGCCTTTGGAAAAGTTGACTGTGATGCCGAGAGTAAGTATTTCAATCCCTCCCTCCCCTTTCTGTTGTCTAGTAAGTGATCTTAAGTTCATCCCAAAACATAAGGAAGTTGTCATAAGTCAATTTTGACGCGTGTGAGAACAAAAAGGTAGAAGTAAGGAAGTGCATGAATTATGACGTCATCGGCAAATTCTATTTCTGAATTTTTTTTTATGGTGATTGCGGATTCGTATTATTTGGAGTCTGCAAGGACAAGTTACTGAATTTAAAGTAGAATTCAGTTGTAAGTGACACCTCTTCTGGAGGTGAAAGGTTCAATCTCCAGTGTGGGCAGTACTTAAAATACAATTGTGAATTACTTAGGACGTCTACCCAGTCATGGCTGATGGAATGAGAGCATGCTACCCCCGTTGATTAAATAAAGGGTTTTGTTTAAAATTACATGCAGATTTCAGTTTAGCAAAAAATTCCAGAGTTCAACATGATACACCTGAAGAATGTCGGAGGTTGGCTAAAAATGAAAATAACACTCAAGATGAGAAATCTAATCCAAGTGTATTTGATAAAGTTTAGACTTTTGAGAATCTGATTAGAAGTAGATCTGTTTGGAGGCTTAAAATGAAATCTTCAAACATAAGAAAAAAAATTGGAGATCTTTCTCGATATAGATGTATACACATAGATGTGAAAGTAGTGAATAGATGCCTCACACTAAATTCATTGATATTTAAAGTTTCTGCTTCCTTTGCTGATGGCCTGTACCCTGAGCTATACAAAGCAGTAGTAAAAGTTTGAAACCTCAGTATGTTATACCAACTGACAACCCCTCCCCCTATCAATATATCCATCATATTGTTTAATTATGACACTTGTCAAAGAAGTATCAGAATTCTCAAAGCTTTGCAGGAGCCATGTTATAATTTAATATGACTTGATTGGTATGGACTTGCTGCAAACCTTGGAATTCCACTTTCCACAGTTAACTGAAAAATTGTCCAATTTCTCAGCAAGAGAAAATATCTTTCCTTGGTCCTGAAGGACTTGTAACAGCAGTCTTTATTTATGAAGGTGTCTATTCATTTTATGTTTGTGGTTGTGGGATGGATACTTCTCTAGAGAAATACTCCCCATGATTATAATTCTGTCAAACAGTACAGCTTTGAAGTTTTATGGTCCCTTACAAACATTAAAAGCATGCGCGCACACACACACACACACACACACACACACATAGTTAGACCTACTTATTAATGTAGGCTGTTGTTGAAAGGTCCTACATACTGTTAAGAAAAATCTTCATCTGCATCTGTCCTGGTATAGGTATTTCTCTGGTACTAGAGTAATAACCGTCCCATGATTGTTAAAATGAATTCCCCTGAATAAAACAAGTTTGCATGAAGATATGATACTAAGTGTTATGTCTAGAATCCTTAATTTTGATCAAAATTACATGATTTTGATTCTAGAAAATATCTAAAATTTAACGAGTCCTTATTTAAGTCTTAAGAAATTGAAATTCAGGAAGTTTTGCTTAATTATCTAACATGGATCAAATTTAATGCAAATCTGAATTTTGAAAGTTTTTATTTTTTTTTTATTTTTTTATTATGATCTGTTAAAATATTCCAAAGTAACTGAAATTTGGAAAATGCTTTTTGATGTCCATTAGTTGTTAAAATTTTTACAAAAATGAGATAACTGAATTTTCAAGAAGGCTTCAACTTTGCATAAAACTATATTAAAATAAATACAACCCACATTATAACCTCCTTACTTATGACATATGTGTCCAAAATTCATAATGAATAACTAATTCGTTTAGGGGTTAATCCTGTACATACAAACATCTACACCTAACTTTATAAAAATACTAGCAAATATATGTTCCTTCTGAGTTCATATTTTTGCCAACCTGGGAGGATATCATGGTTGACAAAACTGTACTACACTTTTCCCTTCTTCAAGGAGGAGGTAGTGACTGAGGATAGTATCATAACAGAATAGGTAGTACACTACCTCCCCCTCCAAAAAATAACTGATGATAGTATCATGAGGAATGACCTGTCCTCTCAAAAAGAAGGTAATACCTGGGAGGACCCCCCCCTCCCCAAAGGGAGAAGATAATGTCTGTATGGTATCATGGCAATAAAACAAATATATTACTGCCTCCTCCAAAAGATAAGGATTATTCTCACCTACTTAAAAAAAAAAAAAAAAAAAAAAAATGTTGGAAATACAAATATTATCGACTAATTTGAATAAATTTTACCTCTGAAATAGTAATACTGCCATTTTTGTTTTTGTATATTTTTTTTCAAAAGTAAAAATGTAAATTTGTTTTGTTTCCAGCCAGTGTATCTACATCTTATCATATAAGTAAATATCCCACATTAAAGCTGTTTCGAAATGGTCAAGTGGTTAAAAAAGAATACCGTGGGCAGCGGTCAGTGGATGCGTTATCGGATTATATAAGGGACCAGCTGAGAGATCCGGTACAAGAAGTGAAGACGCTTGATGATTTAGATGAACTTGACGTAAGTAAACATTTTTTTTTTTTTTAATCACCATCTTTTTTGTATTTCTTGGTCTGTTTCAGTTTTCCTCTAAGATTACTGTGTTGATCTGCAAAATGAATGCAGATTTAACCATGTTCAATCATCAATTTGGCATAATGCACTCATTTTCAGTCAACAGGTCATGACATTTAACCATTTTTAATGGGTTGAAAAGTCTACTTATTGTTTTCTTTTAAAACAAAATAATTTCAACGCCAAAAACACATTTTTTTTATTTATATTGTCCGTCTTTCTTTTCACAACTTTCAACTTTTGTCCACGTTTTGCATAGACAATTGTTTATGTACATTTTTTTTTTTTAACTATAAGTCTTCAGTTAGAATGAGTTTTTTTGAGATCTATGAAAATCCAATGATTTCACTATAAATAATATCCGTTTCTATATTGACACACACGCATATATATATAGTAGCAGATCACCTGACATTATCTGGTTGTAAAATACATTTAAATGTTTTAATTTATTCAGATTTCTTATTATAGAATCAATTCTGCCAATTATTATATTGTACCTAACATAATGATTTAAAATATAAAAAGAAAACATAACTTGGGTGCCATCAGCTAGAATCGAAACCAAAACAAAACTCTCCAGCCATATGACCTAAATCCATACCTGTACAAAAATTATAAAAAATGTTTAATTTATAACTGCTGTCTATATTTGTGCAGCAGAAGTAAAGAGTTTTAGTTGAAATACTCCTGCCAAGGTCAATGCTTTGTTTTTTTTTAATTTTGATCAGTTAGTAGCTATTTTTACCGGCTAAAAATCAAATTGAATTTGTTCCACACATCCAAATCCCCCTATATAATATATATGTGTGCGTTTCAAATGCGTAGACCAAAAATTGAGTTAGTTAGACCATCTGTGCACACACATATATATATATATATATATATATATATATATATATGCTATGCAATTATGCACAATGCAGAAAATATGCATAAATTGAACTGAGTGTAATGGTTAAATGAAACCAATCATGTAATAAAAAAAACAAATGAATGACGTTTCTGAATTTTTGAGATGAGGATTGGTTATATGTATTATTCATCGGACTACTGTTGCTATATAACAATAGCTGACGGAACAAAATTACATAAAGAGTTCTGTTAGAAATTCTATGCAGATTCCCAAGTTCTACAGAAACATTCTCAAGCCCAATAAGATGCATCTAAAGATCAGAGGTTATGTCAACCGAAACGTGAAAATACTCCAAATGAAAATAGTCATCTGAAGAATCCAAATATGTATAGTTGTGTTCATATTATGTTCCTTGAATTTGAATATTACTTCAGATTATGACACAAATAATCCATTTGTCTGAAGTGCACAAAAAACAGACCTCCTCTGCCGGAATATATGGATATTGATGTCCTTTGTGGTAGACCGTTCAGTAACACATTTGAAAATCATCACTCAGTTTTATCTATGGACATAAAAATGTACAGTTTAGGAACTTTTGTTGCTGTATGGACATTACCTTTTCAAGTACTTTAAGTGATTTTATATCTCGGCATGAACCTTTATTTTTTTTTTTCCAAGTAGAGAAATCAAATTCTGGTTGGTCAAACCCAAAGTCAAATATATTACTCATTTCTTGGATAATCCCTCTTCTCTTAGTTAATTTCTCACTTACAGGCCTACTGTCCACAGCATGCATATCTGTACACACCATTAAATATGTTGCAGTGTATATATTTACACATATATGAAATCTTTATGATTTTCAAAATTAGTATAAATCATTTGCTGTAATTTTTTTATATTTTCATGCTATATTTACACTGTTTTTTCCAGACTAAAAAGCGCAATATAATTGGTTATTTTGCCACCAAGGATTCCGACAGTTACAGGACATATGTGCGGGTGGCAAGTCAACTGCGAGATGATTGTCCATTTATTGGTGTCTTTGGGTAAGTGTATGCCTTCTCTTCTGGCATTTGAAAGTATTTAAAATATAAAGTTATTTCTGAGCTTCAAAATTTTTAGTTATCAAGAGTGATCAAGTTTGGGAAGCTACTTACATACAGTTTATTTAAACACTAGCAGGGAGACCCGACGTTGCCCGGGATTGAATGATAATCAACAAATGTTTCACTCTTATGTTTGTCATTGAAATCCATGAAATCGCTTGGGAGGAAGCTCCACATGCCTCCATGCAGTAACAGTCCAAAATGTTATTCTACGTTGCACTCTAGAGAACCTACTGTTTCTTTTATAAGTTTATTTTATATAAACTTTTTTCCAGTTAATGAAAAAAAAACATTAAGAAATTATGTGCAGTTTGAACCTATAGACCACATCATGCAAAAAAAAAAAACATTATCAACTTAGCCAAGTAGAATTTTCACGACCCGTTGTTCTATCCTTGTTGCTAAGAGACGACATGGAAAAAATGGCTTTACCGATGATTGATAAATTAAGTTTCCATTATCGGTAATTAATGGAGGTATTCCCCAAACTTATGCCCTAAAGTTCTGTAAATTATAAAGAAAATATGTTAAGCAATTTCTGAGCCTATAAGGAATGAACTCGCATACACACACAGTTGCATTTATATAATTGTAAAGATTGGCTTAACAAAATAGTTTTATAACAATTTGGTTCAATTAAGTTTAATGACCACATACGAACATAAAAAAATTTAACTTTCGAAGTCCTATTTAAAAAAATAAATAAATTGGTTAAAAATCAAAAAAAAAAAAATAACTCCTTGAGAAACATCAGGGTAAATATATTTAATAAAACATTTATCTATTTGCTGTTATATCGTCAATTTTGAATTTATGCCTAAAACATTTGTATGAAATTTCTTAAAAAATTGGCCCAGTTGTTTTGGAGTCCATAGGGAACACAGTTCCTTTTATCTAATATCCATAGACAGATTCTGAAATAAACCAACTTTTCCATGTATTTATCTTTTCAGTGCCGCAGCTGAACCAGAAAGGACAAGTGGGGACACCATTGCATTCCGACCTCCAAATGTAAGCAGCTTTACATTCTTGCAGTCTTTCTTTTTTTTTCTTTTTTTTTTTTTTCTTTTTTTTTTTTTCTTTTTTTTTTTTTCTTTTTTTTTTTTCTTTTTTTTTTTTCTTTTTTTTTTTTTTTCTTTTTTTTTTTTTCTTTTTTTTTTTTTTTCTTTTTTTTTTTTTTTCTTTTTTTTTTTTCTTTTTTTTTTCTTTTTTTTTTTCTTTTTTTTTTTTTCTTTTTTTTTTTTCTTTGAGCCAAGGAAAAAATGGACTTAGAGTGCAGTTTTATTACCTGTTTGAATTATACTTTGTTTTCTGATTTCTAATAAATAAAATTATTTGTCAGAATTTTATTTTTTTAAAGTTTCGTTTTAAGACTTAATGACTAAATTTAAATTTGAAGCTTTCAAACATTTTATACATATTTCAATTTAAAATTCAAATTTAATTAACACTTCTAACAAGGAAAATACTACCCTGAATTTCAAATTGTGTTGTCAAACGCATTCTTCCGGCATTTCAAAACAACACTGCACATAACAGCACGTGGACTCTGCAGTAACTTTTTTTTTTTTTTTTTTTTTTTTCAACTTGATGCCCCAAAAAAAAAGAAACTTCTGACATAGGAGTATAACTCTGAAATATGAATTTTAAACAAGTAAAAAATTTTTTTTTTTTTTTTTTTTTTTCTTTTTGGCTTTCAAATGTATTTTATACGTATTTCAATTTAAATGTAAATTTTAAATTTATAGACGAGACGTCAAGAAAAAGTTTTCACTGGCGCCCTAACAAATTATGATCATCTTCATCAATGGATTTTTGACAAATGTGTGCCTCTTGTCCGGGAAATAACTTTTGAAAATGCGGAAGTAAGTATATTTTTCTGTTCTTAGCAATAATCAGTCTTTGAATTAAAAATTGATATATTGGATATTCACTCATGTGACTGTCTTCGTAATTTTGTTGGGCAGAATTTTGATGTCATGAATCTCATAATTATCTTATCTTTAGAGTGCATGGCTGGAGATGAATCTGACCAATATGGAAAGTATGTAATCGGGTGTCATTCATTTCTGCAAACCTTCATTACCAGCCAAGTTGTGAATTACATAAATTCCTAGGTGCTTATCTGGGAAAGGAAGTTCCTTTTTAATTGTCCGTACATCCTTATAAAACAGGGACAGGAGGTCTGTACAGAAATGTCCAACTTTCAATCCAGAAATGGGGACTTCCACTTAAATCAATAAAGCCTCTCACCCCCACCCCCCTTTTTTTTTATCGGATTATTCGGACGACCTTTTCTCCTCTTGAGTGTTATTTTCAACTTTCGGCTGATGTAACCTTATACCATCAAGTGTATCTTGTCAAACTCTAAAAATCTTTCTAACTTGAGAATTTGAACAGAATTTCAAACTGAACTCCAGAGTAGCTTTTTTTTTTTTTTTTTTTTTTTTACTCTGAGTGATTATGATGGTCTACCCCTTTTTCTAGCAATGGATGGACAGGGTTAGCAAATTGCAATAATTTGTAAGTAATCAAGTTTTAAGAAAAACAATTTATAACTTTTACGAACGAGGGGGGGGGGGCTAAAATGTAGGTTTTTGTTTATTTATATCGCCTATTTATCTTTTTGATTGACTTGTGTTCACACTTTTGATAGTTTTTTTTAATCTTTATTTTATTTCAGCAGAAATTTGTACTAAAACACTTTTTTCCTTAAGCAATGAAACTCTGAAATTCGGTTTAAAATAGGTCTCTATACATCCAGATATTAACATAAAACTTTATCTGGCCGTGTGAAAAATCAATATTGGCTTGAATGTATACATGTGTTGCTTAGAATGTTAAAAATCATTTGAAATTGAAATCTGTCGACCAGTAACAGCTTGGTGTCAACACAACTTTCTTCTAGGCTTGCTACAAACAAAACAATGGTTAGTGTTATAGTTGATGTTACAGTTGAATCTGCTAAAGTGCAACAATTGTGTTCAACTTGTTGATAAAAAAGGACTAGAAGACCCTCCACACACACACACTTCTAAGGTGAGCACTCGGCGTTAGCAGCCTTGTGCCAGATAGGTTGATGCAGGTATGAGAGAAACTAGAGTTGATTGGTCTTTAAGGGGAATGCAAATTGTTCTTGGTGAAAAGATTTGAGAGATTGGACCTGAAAAATTGAGAAAAAAGGAAAATATATTTACATGTTATAACAGATTGAAAAATTAAATAACGTTCTCGTTTCAGCTTATGAAACCCAAATGTTGAGTTTTTTAACATTGAATTTACATGCCTATTTCATACAACAGAGCAACAATTCAACCTTTGTATCCCTATTTAGTCATATGTATGTGCGTATATACTAGCAAGGAGACCCAGTATTGTTCGGAGGTGAATGAGAATTAACAATTGTTCCACACTCCTATGCTTTTATTGCCATCAAAATCGGTGAAATCACCTACTTTTAATCAAATCAATCAATTTAGTTAGCCCCCCCCCCCCAACTCCACCAGTGTACTGGGAGAAAACTTCACACAGTGACTTAGTTCACAATACATTTTAGTCACATTGCATTGTACGGAACCTCCTGTTGATTTTTTAAAAATTGTTTTTATATAATAGTTTGAATTAAAGTTTAAAATGTGCAAGTCAAGTATCGTGGTTCAATTGTGGTCTAAACAGAAACATCCATTTTGAATGCACCCCTGTCTTATAAAAGAACCTACTGCAGTTTATAGGCTAGCTCTTACTGCTTGTGTGATGATAAAACTTATCAAATGCACTTGTGGTGTTGGGGTGTATAAAAGTGTTAACTTCGGTCAAAATCGGATTTTCTTTAATCGGATGTTTTCGATTATCGATTTTTTTTGATACTTATCAGATGCATTCAGATACAAAACGTGAGTAAGAATACTTCCAGATACATCAGGTACCTTTGTGTGAAATTGAAAATATCAGCCCAGCCGTTTCGTTGTCTATAGGGAACACTCTTGCATACATGCACACAAAGTTCCTTTTATATAATAGATAGATATCTCCGTAGTGAACATTCCGAATCTAAATGTTTTTTTTTTTTTACTTAATGTTTTATTGTCTTCCATGTGCCATGTTGAATAGTGGCAAAAACATCCAACTCCTCATCAAAGGCAGTTTATGTTCCTCAGAAAAAGATTTTTTTTTCTCCCCATTGGATTAAAGAGAATGAAAGTTGTTACTTTTAGACCTTCCTAAAAGTCATAAGATTCGTAAAAATTATTTTGGTTTTCCCTCTAGAACAGTCCCATTATATTTTTAATAAGCTTTTGTTATGAATCTTATGACTTGAGAATTTCCATTTCTCTGCAACAACTTTTATCCTCTTTAATAAAAAAAAAAAAACAAAAAAAACAACTAACTTTTTAAAAAAAATTTACCTGAGAAAAGTATAAACTCTCAAAGTTGTTTTCGCTTTTCAACGAAATGCGTGCAAGTCACAATAAAATATAAAAATAAATATACATTTGAATTTGGAATGTTCACTTCTGATATCATTCAAATAGTGTAGTGTTTGAATATATGGTTAAGTGGCAGTTTTAGTCATTTAGAACTGCTTTAAAACTTCACCGGTCACTCACTTTTTGACAAAATTTCAAACAATTATTACAGCTTTATAGATCACCTTCTCAGCTATATTGTGAAAAAAATTCAATTTTCGTTCAGTAAAAAAAAATTTATGATGTATTTACTGGTATTCAAAATCGTAAAAAACATAAGAACTCGTTTCTAAGCAACCACGTTGCTTTAGCAACTACTGTTGCTACCAATTCACTGCTCTCACGAAAAAAGTAACAAGTGAAACAGAATGAAAGGGAAATAATCATGGATTTTATTGAAAGCAGTACGTGTATGTTTATGGGGGCAAAAGATAAGAAAAACTGAACAAAGAACAAGTCAATTTATTAGAAGCCTAGAAAAATCATGGATTACGATAGAAAAATGTGAGCATTAGTAATATGGTTAAGTTTAAACATGGAAAAGCAAAGGACTAGTTAAAACTGGAAAAGAAAAGATTTTCCAGTAAAAAATATAAATATATAACTCATTAAGAATTTTGTAAATTCAATTTATAACATATAATCAATTCTTAATGCTACAATATTTTAAGTTATAAATTTATATTTTTTACTAGAATATCTTGTCCTTTGCTTTTTCAGTTTTAACAACTAGTCCTTTACTTTTCCATGTTTAAGCTTAACCATATTACTTTTCATGCTTGTACTTTTCTATTGTTATATATATATATATATATATACACACACACACACACACGTTTTATACTCCTTCCGTACTCATCAGTATGGATTTAACTGTATCGTCGGATGATTCAAACTTCAGATCTAAGTATTATAAACTCTGACTTACCGTTAAAACTGAAGATCATTCTTTGAAATGCATAAGAAATGTCTTGTTCTAAACAGAAAGAAGATGTAGTGGTGTGACAAAAGGTTTTCTGTGCGGTGAATGACATCACAAAAGTGGATGGTGTAATAAAAGGGAAACTGTTAAGAGTAGCAGTGGGAGGAGGTGAATCTTCATATTTGAGTGAGCATCTGTTTTACATGCTGTCGTCAGGTGTTGGACAGTTTTTAGAAATTGACTTCCAATCTGTTTTATCCCTGGTTAGATTTTGATTTGTTATGGGGATCACTTGAGACAAAGCAGGAACATGTAAGGAACTAACAAGAACGAAACCTGATTCTCGCAAAGACAGATGCTTATTGGCCTGGATCTTGAAGACCAATACTATGGGTACAAGAAAGAGTCCAAAGAAAGTTTCACAAATCTGCAATTCTTGAGGGTGGGAGAATCTACTGGAATAGGATGCTGTATTACAGTTATTAAATCGGTGAATTGAAGAAGACCATTAGATCAAACCGTCAAATGAACTGAAAGAACAGAAGCAGGGAAAAGGTCAAACAATTCTGAAGAACACGTGACATATTTATAGTAAAGATTATCAACATCACATTTGTGAGAGGGGAGGTGGATAGCAAATTTAAATGCAACAAATTTCTCAGCTCAAATATGACAACAGCAATCCACACAGATAAAGAATAGTCTCTGGTATGAGTGTTTGGAGCAATAGAGAACCACCTTTATGAGAAGCAGAAAAAACAATGGATCTCGTATATAAACTCTAAGAAAGATTTGAGGAGAAAGATGTTTCAATCTGTTTCTCAAGAACAGCCTTTCATGAAATTGAAAGATACGTTTTTTTTTCTTTTTTTTTTGTGTTTTCTTTTGTAGGAACTTACGGAAGAAGGTTTGCCTTTCCTCATTCTCTTCCATAATCCGGATGATCATGAAATTGTAGAAAAATTCACGGCAGAAGTCGCAAAACAATTATTAGGAGAGAAAAGTGAGTATCCCCCCCCCCTTTATTTATTTACTTTTTTTATTTTGCAAAAATTTGAATAGAAAACGTTTTTAATATGGATCTCATCTCTGTACGCAAAGTATAAACGTGGCCGGTGTAGTGTTCGTACATTTTCACATTACAATCACTAAGAAATTAAAGTTTTTTTTTTGCAGGTGGTTGAAAGGGTTGATGGTACCAATCGACCGTACAACTAACAATGTAGACACAAAGCAAAGAGGTAACAGCAGTGTCAAAAAGATGACACAGATGATCGGTTAAAAACAATAAGATGTTTTATTTACCAAGAAATTTAAGAAAAAGTAACTTTGTATGGCAATGGGGATTGTATATTAGTATCAGTCGATGGAATCATAACTAGTGGCTGGACATCGGTGAGAACTTTTTGCTTTTTTACCCCACACAAGGCACCATGCCATTTTGATGTAGTCGGCTACTGTTTGGTAGTTGAACTGGAAGATGTCTGTCCACATTGCACTTGAACTTCTGTATGCCAGTACACTTGGGGAAGCAGGGACCTGGAAGGGAATTCTAAAATTTAGCAAATTGAAGGAAGAAACTATTTGAGTAGTTTTCTGGAATCTAGGGATCTCTACAGTGTAGGGGTGGGATTTTGCCGCTTGTTGGGTTAGTCAGGGATATTTATGTTGACAGTGTACAATGGCTTGAAGTTTGTTGGTGCATTTTCATTAAAATACTTGTAAAATAGGTATAGGGATACATTTCGTTAAGGCAGGTTGGAGTTTGGTTGACAGTGTGCGACCAATTAGGTTGATCACTTTTTTGAATCCTGAGAGACTAGTAGCAGATGCACTAGCCCAAATGTGACAACAATACTCCATTCATGGGCGAATGGTGGTCTTTAGAGTTACAGGATATTCTGTCATAAGTAACTTTGTAACATGCTAGAGAGCCCACCTTCCTCGCAGCAGTCTTGGCAATGCCCTCGACGTATTTCTTGTGAATGTTAAGCTGAGAAGTTTGAAAAGCTTTAGGTAGAGTATCATTAGCTGTGGTTATCGGTGGTTGAGAAGATAGTTATTAAAGGAAAAAAGTATTATCTTGGCAGCATTGAACGTTACCATCCATTCATGTCCCCATTCCACTATAGACGAGAGGTCTTCCTCTAAGGTTTGTTTGGATATTTGTTCATGTGTTTTCCTCTCATGTCTGTTATATAGCAAATATACCTATCTGGGAGACCATTTTATCAGGGAGGTTATTTATGAGTAAGAATAATAATAAAGGTCCAAGGATCAATCTCCCTCTCCCTTGGCACACTTGCATTTGTCATGGTTTCTTGTACAATCCTCGAGGTAATCTGGATTTTTCTCTTCAAGATTTGATTATGTTAAGTCTTTGTCCAGTATTGCCATATTTAATTTTCTTTTGGCCAATTCTTTTTTGTTTATTTATGTTTTGGGTATCGGATGTTAATCCATTTAGTAACACTTGGTCAGTAAAGGCCTTGTATTTGAGAGCAAATTTTGTCAAAGAATTTAAAAAAAATAAAGTTATCAAGAAATTTAGATGGGGAAAATTAAAGTACAAAAGTAAGCAATAACTTTACAAGAACGGCCCAGACCACTCAAGTGAAGCATAAGTGGCACAACCGTTTGCTCAGTTTGTGAGAAAAAAATTGGAAATGAGGAGACAGCGTTCATTGTCCTACTCAGGAATTAAGACCAAGCACAGTCTCAGATATTGTACTTTGTCTGGCTAATAGACAAAGGAGTATGGAAGTCAGGTGATGGGCAGAACCTAGTTACTCCTTAAGCAATTGAGGTTTGCAAACTGGAAAACTTCTTTGAATCATTAGCTCTAGGAAGGTTGACAAAGACTGAGACAGCCTCCTTCAATGTTTCAGTGCAGCAAAATGGAGACAAAAGCACAGGTTTTATATCATAGTGTTTGGACATCGGTGGGCACTGGGAACTTGTGGCTGGACGTCGGTGGGCACTGGTAGCTGGAACCACTGGGGTTACAACCCTAGTGGTTTCGCTACCAGTCCAGCCACAAAGCTGGAGCCACTGGAAACTGGAGTCGCTGGCTATAAATAGGAGTGTTAGAAGGCAGCAAGTGGCAAAGAATTGTGTATCGCAGGCAGGTAGTTTGTGGTAGTTAGTCCTAAAAGGACTTTGAACTACTGTTGCTGTCTTTGACTGCTGGGCTCAGTCATGTCGGTCATGATTTGGGAGGCTCTATGCTCTCTAACCGTTTTGGGAAATTTTTACTGAGAAAGCGTATGCTTTATGAAAGGATGTTGATGGTACAAAAATGGTGCTGCTAAACAAGCAAATGGCCATAATTCCCAACCATGTTTTTAGTTGAGTGTTTTTGGTGTTGATTGAAGGTGTTTATATTGATTTTGGTTCAAAATTAAGTCTGTTGCGAAATGTTCAAGTTTTTAATTTATTTTATTTTTATTTTTGTTTTTTGTGATCAAAACAAATGGAAGCCATTAGCTTGCTTGTCATATGTCAGTCATGGCCAACAATCTTGTTTACAAAGAAAAATGGGAGTGGTGAGATGAGACCATGACAAGTTCATAATTTTATCTTCTGCAGATTCGTAGTCAAAAATTATTACTCCATGTTTGACTTAAAAAAAAAATTAAGATTTTAAACTTTTGAACAAAAGTTTTTTTTTTTTTTTTTTTTTTTTTTTTTAAAGGTAGTCATTTTGATTGTTGTATTATGATCTCTAATTGCTGGGCAGTTTAATTTTAGGATCTCTCTTCTGCAATTCATGACTTGAGCTTAATGTTGAGCATGTCTTCGTCATCAAATTATAGAAAATTGTCAGTTCTATTCAGGCGTAACATGGGATGTGTTGTCAAAAAGCATAAAATCATTACAAATTTTTTAAACTTAACAATGTGGATACTCCTTTTTTTGGGGGGGGGGTACTCTTATTTTCATGATTGAAGTTGTATTTTATTTGCAGATATTAAAGATTTATAAATGAAAAGATAAAAACGAGGCAATGCCAAAAATCTTTTTTATTTTGCATCTTGGAAGATGCAGATGTTACTTAACAGATGTGGTTGTCTTCATCTGTTATCTCGTACTTTCTATGCCATGCTCCTCTTAATGGTTTGAGATAGCCAAAGTTTCTCCCAACTGAAGCCTTTGAGTCTTCATCAATGTTATAAATGCCCTGGAATGCACCACTTTTTTTTTTTTTTTTTTTTTTTGTGAACAAAACTAAAAATTGAAGACTCAAAAATTTCTTTCCTTTTCAGATAATGTAAATTTCTTAACAGCTGATGGATTGAAGTTCACTCATCCTTTGCATCATTTGGGAAAGACGACAAATGATTTGCCTGTTTTGGCCATCGACAGTTTTCGACACATGTACCTTTTCCCACATGCAGTTCGAGAAAATCTAGAGTAAGTTACACCTTCCAGTTCCTTTTTTACTTTTTCTTCTTGACTTCTTTTTTATTTTTCTCTTACAACCTCCTTCCCAGTTCTCTCTGCGGTCTCCTGCTATTCTGGTTGCACTTGCTCACAGCACTGCATTCATATTTGCCCGTTATCAACAGCGGAGTTACTGTCTTTAAGAGCATAGCTGAGAAAATTGACCATATACTGTCTGCTCATCTTTCGGATTACGTTCATGTCTGTGGATACTTAAATGTGGAATGTTTAGCCCACTCAAACAAGATACGAGGGGAGGTTCTGTCACGATTTCTCCATTGCTTATGACCTAACCTCAGATTGTTCACGAACCCATCCGTGTGCCTGACACTGATGGTTAGTATGCAAGTCCTCTAGACCTTTTTCTCACAACTTGCCCTGAGCTATGTTCATCTTCCGTTCTGTTTCCACTGAAATCTTCCAATCACTGTTGTCTCGGTTGAGATAAAAAAAAATGTAATAAGTCCTCAGCTGTACCTCTCCAATGTACAGTATATCGATACTCTATGGCTGATTGGGATAGCTTCCATACATTTATATTGGATATACCTCTGCGTTCCATGTTTAAAAAGAACATGTCCTTTATAGTATCGGGCCTGACAGATTGGTTGTCTGTATTGACCGCTTCATACCCTCAAAAAAAATTCCAGCCAAAACCTAACAGCCAGCCGTGGTTCTCTATAGAATGTGTTGCTGCTATTGCACACAAAAATCACGTTTTCCATTGCTTACAACGAAATAGATGTACTGAGAGTAAAGCCATGTTCAGGATTGCCAGCAACCATTATAAAAGAGTAATAAAGAATGCAAGAGATTTGTATGCTTAGTCAAGTCCAAAATAGCTGAGCAGTGGCTTGGTTCCCACCAGTTTTGTTTGGCGAATAACAAACGGTCCCGAACAGAAGCGCGTGTTCTATCGCAACCATTATCAATGTTTGATACTAACGAGATTACTTCAGGTCCAAAACCAAACACTTAGCTGAGAACTTTGCAGCTAATTCTATCCTATGCAATAAGGGCTGCTACCCCTCCCCCAGTATATTTCCTCCTTTGTCTGAAAGCATGCTATGCGACATACATGCTGTGCGTGATGTTGCTAATAAAAAAACCTTGATTCCAGCAGAGCAACTGGCCCTGATGGCATCCCTATTATAGTGCTGAAAAGGCACCAGAATTAGCTCCCATACTTAGAAAGCTGTTTAAGCGTTGTCTTAAGGAGAAACGTTTCCCAACATCCTTGAAAACCTCGTCAGTATGGCCTGTATTTAAAAATAAAGGTAATCTGGCATCTCCCTTTCAGTACAGGCCCTGTTGGTGGGGCATTAGAATACGCCGACTGCCCCCCCCCCCCCTGCTGAGGGTAGAAGTCCCTCAATGGGGGTCCTGGATATGACCTTAAACTATATCCAGTGGTGAGGCCCCAGCTTGTGGGCTTTGGGGAGTGTGGAGCCACCCTTTAATTACCATTGCTCCCAGGTCCACTCTGACCCAGAGTGGTAGTACCTGTTAGGGTCCCAACTATGGGTTAAATAGAAACCGACGTGAAAACAGCAAATATATTCTATTAAAAAAAATTTTCTTCAAATTCTTTGGATTCGGCATTAAATAACTTGAAAAGGGTTGATATGCCGTAAAACAAAAACAACCAACCAACCAACCCTCTCAGTACAGACCAATCAGTCTCCTGTGCATCATGAGCAAGTTGCTGGAATCACTGTGAGAGAAGTCCATCATCTCATCAAAAATAACCTGCTCAGTGACCTGCAATATGGTTTCCATTCTGCTAGATTTACAGCAGGTGTGCTAATTATTATATCTTATAGCATTAGCGAATCTCTTGACGGAGACTTAATTTCTAGGACGATTGCTCTTAACATCTCAAAGGCCTTCGATAAGGTTTGGCATAAAGGTCTAGTCCACAAGATCTCCAGCTACGGTATAGCTGGAAATGTCTTAATTATTAAATCATTTCTCTTGGATAGATTTATAAGAGTAGTGGTTGATGGGCAGAAACAGAAGCTCAGTTTTAATGCTGGAGTCCCCCCGGGGTCCATCCTGCGCTCAACTCTTATTGATTTATATCACTGATCTCCCAAATCACATCCTTTCATCATTTGTAGACATTTACACTGACAACACTACCATCTATGGCAACACTTCAAAGGCTGTAAATGACTATGATCTCTCTGATTCTCTCTCCTCTGATCTTCATGTGGTGCAATGGGGAAAGGGGTGGTTGGTTGATTTTAATGCGTCTAAAACTAAGCTTCTCTTTTTCCATCATCAACGCTCTGGCATCAATTGAAATGAATGGTTCTCGTCTTGGAAGCTCCAGGTTTTGACAAGCTTCTTGGTCTGACTTTTACTCCTGATCTGAAATGGAACATGTACATCAAATCCGTTGTCAAGGTTGCTGGAAAAATGGTGGGATCGTTCTGCTGATGCAATTCTCTACCTGCATAAGAGCCAAGTATGTTGCCATATCTGGACAGAAACTGCTAGAAGCACCTTATCCTGCCTTGACAGTTGAAAATAAACTTTGTCATCTAGTAGCGGATGCCTTTTTCTCTTCCCTGCAAACTCTTTCCCCACAGAATATTGTGAACCTGTCTCTGTTCTATCATTATTTTCATGGCAAGTGCTCAACTGGGCTCCAATTTATGCCCCCCCCCTCCCTGCCAAACTTTCATGAAAAACACTTGTCTAACTGAAACCGCTATCAATAATTTCCCCCACTCTGTATCTGTACCTAAACCTAAACGTAGATTCTATGAACAGTTTCCTTAAAACTGTGCACCTGTGGAATTCTCTTCTGTTTCCTGCTTTCCAGCTGATTACAATATGGTAATCTTCAAGTCCAACATAAACAAGTTCTTGATGAGCCGTCCCCTTAAATAATCAATTTACCAAATTTCCACTCGTAATGATTATTACGATATTGTCTCATTGATTACAATACACTCATTAACCTTTACCCTTGAGTGACCTTTGTATAAAAGTCTTTCACAATAATTTCGAACACAAGTTATTCCACATGTCTATATTTATTTGAATTATAATTTATTCTTTTAAATTCTATTATGATCTTTTATTCGGATGTGTATGGCAGATTTGTGAATACTTCTGATCGCAACTACCATTAAGCTGCAACAAAATTTTAACATGAACCCGTTTTAATTATGCATGTGTATTTTTATTTTTAGATAGGTCAGGAACCAGAAATGTTCTAATAACTCGAACATAAGGTTAAGTCCTATTTAGCATTTTCTTTTAATGGTCAATAAATTAGCATGAAACCAACCAATGGTCAAATCCCATTTATGAAATTGCTTCTCGTCATCTAAAGAGCCATTTAGTTAGTGATAAAAGTGCAAGGTGCTTGTTCAGAATTCTCCAATATCAAATAGCAAAATAAAGAAAAGATGTACATACCTATGATTGAACAGAAGGTCATATTCCAAAAATTGTGTCACTTGATCAAGCAGATTTATTTTTATAAAGAAAATAAAATTTTATGAGTATCTGAACAGTGACTATCTTGTACCATCTTGAAAATGATCTCAAATTTTTGTTGCAATATCTACAAATTCTCATTGATCGCTTCAATAAAACTATTTGATCAATTTAAATAACTTTTGGATTTTTTTTTTTTTTTTTTTTTTTTAATCAAAGGGAATTCTGGACAAGAACCAAATGTTATTTTACTAAAAATTGAAACTCCCTGCATTTAATTTTTTTTTTTTTTTTTTTTTTTTTTTTTCCCCTTCTCATTTGGAAAAATAGGAAAAGTGGTTTATTAAAACAGTTTATTGATGATTTGCACTCTGGCAAACTGCATCGTGAATTTCATCATGGACCAGATCCGACAGAAGCACCAAAGGCAACAGATGTAAGTAGTCGCATGGTTAAAATACATTTTCTATCCTCTTCTTCCTCCTCCTCCTAACTTCATTGTTTCAAACACTGCTCACAAGTGTTTTTTCAATGTGTTTACATGTTCAGGTTAGATCCTATAGTTAAGCAACATTGAGCCTGGCCAATCCTAGATGAGTTCAATTTGTGCGAGAATGCTGACACCTCCCTCCAAATAAAAACAAAACTTGACTAACCCAAAAGCAGCAAAATCCCACCTCTGCACTATTGAGGTCTCTAGATTTTAGAAAACCTATTCTAATACTTTTTTATCAGGCTGCTAGATTTTAGAATTCGTTCAGTTTCCTGCTTCCCTGACTGTACTAACCTGTAGAAGTTTAATTGTACTGTGAATAGATCTCTTGCTGCTCCTCACACACCTGTTAAACATGATCCTAAATAGCATCCCCTTATGTTCCAAAGGCAATATACCTTGTTTAAGGTGAAAAGGAATTTAAAAAAAGTTTAGCTCTTTAGCAATTACTGTACCGAAGCAGCACTCTCCTGTAGGTGGGTTGAATCCGCTTCATCTAAAGAGGGAATTTTCATGAGAATATCAAGTTCACAAACAATCCCTAGTTACTTATATAGTTCGATCAAGGGAGATATTTTGCAATTTTTGCAATGTGTCGGTCCTCCTACATGCTGCACCAAATATTACCAAAATGATCATCCATCTGGTACATACCAGGCTCAATATTGCTTAACTTTGGTGATCAAATGAGAACCGGTGTGTTAGCATATGTTGTATATTGCAATTACTTGAGTATAACCTAAAACTACCCATGTTATAAGCAAAAAAGAACAATTGACTTTCTGTTCTCTAGCATGTAGTGAAGCTCTAAAAAAAAAAAAACAAAAAAAAACAAAGTTATAATAACATTGAAATATAATCACAATTGGATTTCATATTAAACGTAACAGTTTCTGTAGGTAAAACAATTACTACTGTGTACCAAGGAAAGAGTTTTTCAGGTATGTGTATGAAGTGTGATGTTGGAAGTAAAACTTTACCAGTGAGAGTTAAGGACATGTGTTGCATTGAAATAATGAGTGAATTATATGATGGATGCGTAATGTAAGCCTAAAAGACGGGCTTAGTTTAAATTGAATTCCTGCTAAAACGTGCATTGAGACTGTTGGTGACTATGTAGAAAATAAATTTTGGAGCAAAAATGGTTGCTTCTTTTAATGATACCACTCGTCTTTATAGCTCAACTTTTGAGTTACAAACAAAAAAAAAATTGGCTTTGTTCCTGAAATGACCCTCGTATATGCAGAACAGGACTTTTTGATGACTAATTTGAGCCGGTTGCTAAATGTGAATGAGATGTAGTTGCGTGAAAATTCTTGTTTGCAGTCTCTGCTTTTCAAGGCTATTTACATAATGAAATTTTGTAACCAATGAAATCTTGCATGTTTCTTAATCTTTGAGATGGAGATTGGTTATTTCTATTATCTGGATTCTTCAGACTACTGTTTTCATCTTGAGTGTTATTTTCGCAATGTTTTGGTCGATGTAAACTCTGACCTTTTTTAGTTGTGCGTCTTGAACTCCTGAACTTTACTCTGGAATCTGATTTGTCTGCAAGGACACATGGTGCAATACTTAGAATACTTGAAAAAATCCATTGTAAAAGTGACCTTCTCCTGAAGGTTGAAGGTTCAATTCTCAGTGTGGGCGACCGAATAATACAATTGCAAATTAAGACTTCTATCCAATCATAGTTGATGGAATAAGAGCATGAAGTAAATAAAAGGTTTTGTTTGAAATTCTGTCCAAATTCCCAAGTTCGACAGAAACATTTCGGAGTTTGACTAGATACACTTGAAGGTGTACGTGAAAATGACAGTAAAGATGAGAAGAGTAGTTTGATGAATCCAGATAATACAAAATCTTACAGCGTATGAAGTTGAAAAGTTTGTGGTTGAAATTCTAGTGACTAGTTTTTGAGTTATCAACATTTTCAAAGTGTAATATAGAGAATACTTTCGACGATATGGAGAAGTAAGGATCAGATAAGACCTTGAATTCTCATGATTTTTGTTCTCATCCGACAAATGTGATAAGTTTTTAAAAGAAATGCATTTTTCACATTTTTATTTTCTAAAAAATATTTAGTAACCAATCATTTTGTCATTTTGGATTTTTATACAAACTAAACTATATGAATAAATTTTTATTTATTTTTTAATCACAAAATGTAAACGTTTGTTTTCATTGCAGCCCGGTCCAAGTCATGCTAACATTCCAGGAGACAGTGACAGAGGGCCAACAAGTCCACCAGAATCAACATTTAAAAAGTTAAAACCATCCAGGAATCGTTACACAATTGTGAGAGACGAACTATGAACATGACATTTATTGTGAGGGGGTGGGGAGTAATAATTCTAAGAAAAGAAAAAAAAATTGAAAAACAAAAAAAACAAATCCTTACACCATTTCATGATGTATCATGTCCCCTTTCCTTCCATTCTTCCAAAAATTTTCCCTCTCCTCCCACTTTCAACAAAATAATTAAAAAAAATTTTTATTTTTAAAATAAATAAAAAGGAATTGATGCGGTCAGTAATTGAAGAAAAATTTTCTTTTTTGTCAAGAAAAAAATATAAATGTTATTTGTAACTGCAGATAAAAAATGCATTGGAGTAATTTATACAGAACTTTTTGTCTAGAATTCAATCTATTTAAAAATAACAAAACAAAAATATAGAAAAATCTTTCATATACATACCAGTCATGGAATGTAAATGTCATATTCCAAAAATCATAAATTAATCAAATAGATTTATTTTTAACTAAGAAAATCAAATTTTATGAGTAAGCAAAAAGAGACATTCTCGTGTCACCATATTGAAAAACAATTCAAACTTGCATTATCAGTCTTGTAATGCTATTTCACATAAATATTTAAAATTGCTTAACAATTTTCTTTATAAACAAACTATTTGATCAATTTTTATGATTTTTGGGATATGACATTTTTATGCACATTGAAGATTTTTTTTTAAATTGGGTTGAATTCTAGACAAGCATCTTTATTTTCTTACACACACACACACCTTTTTGAAAATTTTTTTTGCATTTTTTTATTTTATTTTTTTTTTTTTTATTGAATCCTCGTTTTGGGAGTTTCCCTAATACTGTTATGGCTTACCAGGATTTGAGGGATTGTTTACATATCTAATACTATAGTTATAAGTAAAATTAGCAACTAGTGTCCAATTTTATTTAACGGATCATTTAAAATAGATGGTACCTTGGCAGCAGATGACCTGCCAAACAGTTGGTATATCGTAAGACAGAACGATATGAGACTTTATAATTAGTTACAAGCCATTTTTGTTTTTCTGGAAGGAAAGTGGAAAAATTACTTTTGAAATAAGTTTTGTTTTTTTTCCCAGTTCTTTTTATGCAATGACATTAAAAATTCAGATTTTTCTTTAGATAAGAACAGAAAAAAAACTACCTTGACTTGTTTTTAACTTCAATTCAAGCCAATAATTATTTTCTCCTCAACAGTACATTTTCTAAAATTTTGAAACGTTTACTGTGTTGACCAATAGAAAAAATGTTGGTTTGTATTTAGAATTTGACCTAACGTTTTTCTGTATGTTTTTCTTTTTTATGTATGTACTCCTCATGGAATAGAGATGTCATATTCCAAAAATCACATAAATTGAAGTATTTAAAAAAAAAAAAAAAATTTCCCTTAACTACGAAAATCAAAATTTATGATTTTAGCAATACAAAAAAGTTTTAACTTAAATAAAACGAAAACTTTGATAATTGAATTGAATCCTGGCATTTGAATTTTAACACATTCTAATATAACATTGGCCCCAGCTTGCTTGCCATAAAATTTGATTTTCGTGATGAAAAACAAAAAATACTTGATCAATTTACATGATTTTTCGAATATATCTTTGTTCCATGACGGGTTTATACATCATTTTTTTGTAATTTTACTTTTTAAAACTGAATTCTAAATAAGAACCAACATGTATGTAATATTTGGTTTCAAATCTTTGAAACTGTATATGAGAAAACAATTTCTGGCTTGAATTCAAGTTTGGAGACAAAATTCAAATATTCTGGTTAATCTGTGCTTTAACTAATTAATTTCTGAAAGCACCGTGTCGTGAATCTTTTTTTTTTTTTTTTTTTTTTTTATCTCCCTTTTTCTTTTCCATCGATTATTTCCCTTTGCATTTTTCTTCCTTCAGTTGTCATTGCCCGTTGAATTCATTCATTTAATAAGTTTTTATTTTTTTAAAGTTGATTTCTTTTTTTTATTATTATTCCCCCCCCCTCCCAACATAGTTTTTCTCTCCTTTGCCTAACTGATTTGTGGATTTCTTTATCAAAGAGTCGGTCTCTCTGTGATTGACCTTAATCAATAACACGTCTCCTACACTTTCATATCTTATCTAGTTTGTGATCATTTACCCTCTAATCTCATTGGGAAAGGTATGAACATGCAACACGTACACCCCCCCCCCCCGATGTTAGAATAACAACTTTGTGTCCAATGAATAATTTCTAATTAATCGTGCTTCGGCATTAAATAATCCTTAAAGGGTTCCTATGACTAACAGCAGCCAAACCAAATCTCTAAAATTGAAGATAAAATTAGGATACATCCTCTCCTTTCCTTCCTCCCTCCCTACACCCTCTCTCTCTCTCTCTCTCTCTCTCAAATCACCCATGCCCAAAGTCCTTTGTATCTTTTTGATTTGGTATCATGACGTTTCTTTTCTTTGACATTATATAACCATGTCGAGTCGTGCAAGCTGCAGCACAATTACAGAATATATTTGGTCAGGGCAGAATCGCACACTAATATTTTATACATGCAATGTTATAAAAATATAACTATGGTAATTAAGCTACGCAGATGCTTTAGTGTTTCATCCACATAGTGAATCAAAATTGCATTTTTTCCTAACGATTCTATATGGGAATGAAACCTGGAAGTCTGTAACTTAATTGACATAGTTATATTTTTATAACTTACAACCTAGTTCTACTCAACATACTGAGCACCTTTTTTAGAGTAAATATTGAAAATCTATGCATAAAATATCTCCTTAGAATATTTAATGCGGATACATGATATATATATTTTTTTCGTTCATATAGACATTTCTGCTAAAACCATGAGATATGTTGACGTTTAACCAGGCCATTATCTTAAACAGGAATTTGACAAAAATAACCTTTCTATTCGGATATCATGTGACCAGAATAAGTGGAAAAACAAAATTATTTTTAAAAAGAAGCTTTGAGATGGAACAGTAAATTAAGTTTGAGTGGATGCTGATATTCTGGTGGCATGATGTCCTCCAATTGTAATTTTCTTTGGATTTATATTCAGTTTCCTTTTAAGATTTTGTTCCGCTAAAACGTTAGCATGCTTCAGGTTCTAGCTAAATCATGTATACACATGTCTAGCCTGAAATGTTTGCATAAAGATTCATACAAAATATTGCTCTACTTTTTGCTGAGCACTCTTATATAAAAAAATTTGTAAGATTCAAAGGATTGTTTATTCGATCTCTATGAAGAAAACTACACTTGGAATATCTATGCGTATACACAAAATACTATACATGTACACACACACATACACTTGTGTTTATATAAATAAAATTATGTTGGTGAAGGTGGAGAAGAATTCTATTAAAAAAGCTCTTGTATTTTCTTCTTTTCATATATATATATATATATATATATATAATGATCTTCCATGATTTCTTTTACTATTTTTTTTTTTCTTGTAAATAATTTAAAAAATTAAAATTTCTTATTCCGTTCACAACTAATCTCTTTTTAGACTTCACTTACTAATTTCTATTTTTTTTTTCTATTTTTTATTTTATTTTTTTTTTTTAAGAACTGTTTTCATGCAGAAGTTTCAAAACATAAAATCTTGCAGAATAAAGTCAAAAAAAAATTTCAACAATGAAAAGTAAAGGAAAAAAAAATTTTTTTTTTCAAATTATCTATGGGTGAAGAATGGTCCTAAAACAAGGGACATTCTAGTAATTTCGCATCTTTTGATTTACAGTTTGGCTGAAACATGAGAACAATAGGAATAATCCAATGTAACCTGACATTCTCCAGGTGCCTCTCATCGAACTCTGCAAGTTGTGCAGGAATTTTGAACAGAATCCTTTATTGAACACGTAACTTATTGAGGGAAAAGGGCTTCCTTCGGAGAAAGCGGTATAGCCTGTCCAAATTTTGATACCACACCAGGTATTACTCGTAATACTTGTTCATAAGTAACCACACATAGGAAATCATCTACCCTCCTGTGATAAAATCAAAATTATGAATGGAGAATAATGGTAAAGAGTAAGACTTAGCGCATGTGTTGCACAACAGTGGCTTTCTAAGTAGAATTTAATACAATGTGGATATCATTACTCTGTGTATAAAATTGTGTGTGTATTAAAATGATAAACTCTAAAATTACTGGTCACATAACTCTGAAATTAACCGGAAATAATCATACACCAAGCTAGTCAAGTGTTTTTAATTTAAAATTTTTTTTTTTTTTTGTTTTGTGTGTGTGTGTGTGTGAAAGTTTGGCAAGGAGCCATAGATTGGAGTCGGTGGAGTACTTGCCATGAAAACAATAGAGCAGAGACAAGCTCACAACGTCTCTTCTGTGGGGAAAGAGAAAAGGGCATCACTTACTAGGTTTCAAAGCTGGCTTTGAACTCTGGATCAAGTCTGGATAGGGCACGGCAAGCAGCTCCTGCTCAGATGTGACAACAATACTCCATTTTAGTGCATACCTGGCTCATATGCAGATAGAGGAATGTATCGGTAGTAAAGTACCTTCTGGAGCAGTAGAGTGATCCAACCATTTTTGGAGTTATCTTGGCAACATATTTGTATGTGTTATATTTCAGATCAGGAGTGAAGGTTAGTCCAAGAAGCTCGTCAAGACATGGATCTTCCAAGACGACAGCTATTCATTTCAGTTGAGGTGTGATGGGGTCAGAGCGATTGTGATGAAAGGAGAGGAGCTTGGTTTCTGATACATTAAAATTAACCAGCCACCTTTTTCCTCATTGCATCACGTTCTCAAGATTAGAAAAGAGAGAATCAAAAAGATCTTGGTCATTGTCGGCCTTTGAAATGTTGCCATAGATTATGGTGTTGTCTGCATAAATATCTACAAATGATATAAGAATATGATTTGGGAGATCATTGATGAAGATCAGAAAGAGAGTTGAACCCAAGATGGAACCTTGAGGGATGGCAGCATTACTATTATGACTTTCTGATTTCTTTTATCCATCAATGACTACTTTTAATAAGCCTGTCAAAGAGAAAGGATTAAATAATTAAGAGGACATTTCCAGCTATTCCATAGCTGGTGATCTTGTGAAGTAGAACTTAACACTGGATGTTATTTTTTTATTTATTTATTTATTTTTTTTTTTTTTTTACATAGGCATCACCACATTATCAAGGCCCAGAGGCCACTCAAGGATAAGGGTTAAAGAGTGTACAGTAGAAATTGGACAATATAGTAATCATTAGTAATGAAAATTTGGTAAATTTGATAACTTATATGGAATGGCTCATCAAGAACTTATTTACTTTAGACTTGAACACAACCATATTGTAGTCAGCCGGAAAGCAGGAAAACCGAAGACAATTCCACAGGCGTGCAGTTCTAAGAAAGAAGCTTTGTTCATGGAATCTACGTTTAGGTTTAGGCACAGATAAAGAGTGGGGGAAATTATTGATAGTGTTTACAGCTAGACGAGTGTTTCTTGTGAAAGTTTGGCGAGGGGGGACCATAGATTGAAGCTCAGTCGAACACTTTCCATGAAAATAACAATACATCAGACAAACTCGCAACATCTCTTCTGTGAGATAGAGGTTGCAAGGAGGGGAAAAGGACATCTCCTACGAGGCTACGAAGTCTATTTTGAACTCTATCAAGGCAGGACAAGTCCTTTCTAGCAGCTCCTGCCCAGATGTGGCAACAGTATTCCATCCTTGGACGTACCTGGCTCTTATATAGATAGAGAATAGCATCAGCAGTGAGATATCTACCGGATCGATAGAAAGATCCCACCATTTTTCCAGCGGCCTTGGCAACAGATTTGATGTACGTGTTCCATTTAAGATCAGGAGTAATGGTCAAGCCAAGAAGCTTGTCAAAACTTGAGGCCTCCTGAAGACGAGAGCCATTCATTTCAATTGATGACAAATGTGGATTAGAATGTTGATGATGTAAAGAGAGAAGCTTGGTTTTAGATGCATTAAAAGTAACCAGCCACTCTTTTCCCCATTGTACTACGTGCTCAAGATCAGAGGAGAGAGAATTGGAGAGAACTTGGTCGTTTACTGTCTTAGATGTGGTACCATAAATGGTAGTGTCGTCAGCATAAATGTCTACAAATGATGTAAGGATGTGATTTGGAAGATCATTAATGTAGATCAGGAAAAGAGTTGGGCCCAGGATGGATCTCTGAGGGACACCGGCATTAATACTGTGAGCTTCTGATTTTTGCCCCTCAACTACTACTCTTATGAACCTATCAGAAAGAAATGATTTAATAATTGAGAAGACTTTTCCAGCTATACCATAGCTAGCGATCTTATGAAGTAAACCTTTATGCCATACCCTATCAAAGGCTTTAGATATGTCAAGAGCAATTGCCCTAGAAAGATTGCCACCGTCGAGAGATTTGCTAATCCTATGCGATATAACTGTAAGCACATCTGCTGTAGATCTATTGTTATTGGTGAATGGTGAAAAATGTCTTTTTTTTTTTTTTTTTTTTTTTTTTTTCTTCTTCCCTAGACGTTAGAAATTCAAAATGCAAAGAGCGCCAAGTCTTTTTTCTTTTGTAATGTTTTTTTTTGTTTGTATATTTTTGAGATGAGGTTTGATAACTTTTTTTTTGTTGTATTATTCAGATTGTTTGGACTACTGTTCTCATCTTGGGTGTTTTTTTGTTTTTTTTTCCCCTCCCCCCATTTTTTGGTGGATGTAATCTCTCATCTTCAATGGACCGGATTTATTAAAGAAATAGACTTGGTGCTGTTTGCATTTTGAACTTCTAATGACTGTTTGTTGGTAAATGATAAAGCAAAAAAAAAAAAAATAAACATTTTTAACCATTCACCAATGACATCCAGTGTGAATGCACCTGAAAATGGTTGGAGGTTACATCGGCCGAAACGTTGTGACAACAAAAAAAAAAAACAACCAAGATAAGTATAATAGTCCAAACAATTCAAATAACAAAAAATAATTAACGATTTATTATTTAACTTTACAATAACTTCTGCATCACGAAAACGATCTGTTCAATATCAAGCCATGTTGGCATTTGTAGAAATGCTGCCAAAAAATTTTTTATGAAGACTAACACGAAGATGCGGATAAAAAAAAAATAACTACATAAATCTTATGTTAGATGTAACGCTTAGATGCAATGAAATTACATGATACTTTGCAAATTTGGAAGAACATAATTGACAATCATTTGAAACTCGGAATTCACTCGATCAAGGGAAGCAACTCCTCTGTCTTAATCGATCTGATTATTACCTCTTGCATCATTGCTCGAGCAGATCAATTTTGAAATTTACATAAATTAAACGAATAAACAAACGGTGATAAATAAAATAAACATTAAAACAAATAATGAATATATATGAAAATAGAAACTTAATTACTAAAACATTTATCCATACTAATTCAATCAATAAAATAATTTTCTGCAGAACTTTCAAAATGTTTTACATTTTCTTAATGTGGCTTATAGAAAAATCTTAGGATTATTTTTTTATAGTTATAACCTCAATATTATGGAGATTCCATTAAATCAAAGATAGTTCAACATACCTATAAAAGTGAGGACACTTAACTTTTCTACTCAACAAATTTTTAATCTACAGACTTGAAATTTGGTATATAAGGTATTCAGACGTGGAAAATTTTATAATCAGTTTTCATCCGGAAAAACGGGATGCTAAGGGGGGTGAAAATTGAAAAAAAATGGTACTTGGGATTTTTCTGTTTGTCAACTATTTCACAACTGCTCATGTGCGAATCGTTTAATATTATGTTAAGAATAAGTAGGTTTGAAAACACTTTATAAACATCGTACCAAACTGACCTAATATTTGACTGTCTTTTGATCTCGGCTTGTATTTTTTTTTTTTTTTTTTTTTTTTTTAAGGGAATTTAATGTTACATTTAATTTCTGCATTAATATTTTATGATCAGGCAACGTTGGGTGGCCTGCTAGCATTGAATAAAAAAAAGTTCTGTTGTATTATCTTTTACGTTGGTTGATTTGTTATCAACGAAACCTTGTCTTCAACGTGGTATCACATTGTCAGTGCCAGTCTTTCCAATCTTTTACCTCCCTACGTATAATGCTTCTAGTAAACGACACTTCTAATGTATGAAATTATATAATCATTCAAACACTATTGTTTGAATATTGTTAGTTTTACTCCTTTAGAACTGCTTTAAGGCTTCACTGCTCACTCATTTTGCGATTCAATTTCAAACTATTTTTATAGTTCATAGGTCGCTTTCTCAGCTATATTTTGAAAAAAAAAAATTTCAATTTTCATTCAAAAATTAATGTTAAAAAAAATCTGAGTCTGTAAGGTATGTAACAAGCGTCTTTTGATTGGCTGTTGGTTACCATAGCAACCAAATCTGTAATGTTACCTCAAATCGGCTGGGAAGAGTGGAGATGATGTAGCAAGATAAAAAAAAACAAAAAAAAACTCGCTATTAATTCACTGCTGTCTCGATCTAATGCTCAGCTGTACTGTCGCTAATAAATCACAGGTAACGAGTGAAACAAGGAAAATTTTATTTCAAAGCAAAACCTGGAAAAAATGCGAACATGAAAAATATGGTTAAGATTTAAACATGCAGGGCTCTACAAATTTATCTTTAGTTGACCTTTAACAAGTAAATATTTTCGTTTACGAGCCAAATAGAAATGTTACTAGCCAAACCCACATGATTTTTAGAATATGACATCTTTCTGTGACGAGTATGTACATCATATTTTTCTGTAAATTTTTTTTTTTTTTTTTTTTTTTAATGAGTGTATTCTATATATACACCAAATTTTATGTTGATACTTGAATTTTTTTCAGATTTTTTTTTTTTTTTTTTTTTTAACAGCCTTCGTTTAAAAAAGAGTATATTGTTCTATTAAACTTTTATTATCAAAATAATTTTACTTTGTTCATTTTATTAAAAGTTTCAAAGATATTTTTCACTCCGCAGTGAACCTTGAAAGATTGTCAGTGAAAGAAATGCAATCGCCAAAAGATAAGCGTTTCATTATATCTAGTCGCCACTTTGAAAAATCACTTGCAAAAGCAACTGTTTCACTTGCAATGTAGAGCCCTGACATGTAAAAGTAGTAGTTGTTAAAATCAGAAAAGACAAGATTTTCTAGTAAAAAAAAAAAAAAAAAAAATATATATAAATTTATAACTTTTTATATTGCAGTATTAAGAATTGATTATATAATGTTGAATTGAAATTTTTATTTTATTTTATTTTTTTTTTTTCATTCTTCATGCTGCAATATTTTAATTTATAAATTTTTTACTTGAATATCTTGTTGGTGCACACACAGTCGGATTGTGACCTTAGCATTCACCCTCATCTGTTTGTTCCCAAAATTCTTAATAACTACTCATTACATTTTTCTGAAATTTTGCATGAAGTTACATTTCCTCCCTTGGGTAGTTGTATCATTCTCGGATTTTAGATGAAAATTCTGGTTGCGGAGTCAAGTGGTCAAAATGGCAAAAATTAATATTTTCAAGACACAATCTTTTCCGATCATTAGATTTTGCTGAAAATTACCCAAAAGCAAGATCACATGAATATACATCTGGAAACGTAATATTTCACTGAGAAAATTTCCAGGGTGTTTTTTTTAGGGGTTAAAAAACCCTTATGGGGCTAATTTTTATTTCTCCTAAAATTCAAGGCATCAGTCGGGGAACCATAGTTTTTTTGGCTTGTCTTTCTCTTTTTCAGTTTTAACTAGTCCTTTTACATTTCCATGTTTAAGATTAATTTTTTTTTTTTTTTTTTTCCTCCTCGATATTTATCGGATGAATTTCTGTCTGAAACATATCTAAGAACACTGATAGGAATATAAATTAGCTTTGTGTGAAATTTGCAAAAGATAGGTTCTGAAACATCCGAGCTTACAAGGAAAGTAAACACAAAGTGACTTTTATGTAATACTAGCGGGGGGGGGGTACCCGGCATTGCCCGGGTGTTTAGAGGTGTGTGTGTGTGTGGGGGGGGGTGTAATCAAAACATAAGAATAAGCGAAGTAAATATTTTTAAATATTACATAAAAAAAAAGTTAAAACTTTAAAAAAAAAAAAATCGAAAAAACACAAAAAAAAACTAACGTAAGGCAAACGATGTTAAATGTAAAAATCGGAAAAACAAAAGAAAACAGAAAAACGAACGTTAAAACTTCTTTAAAACATCGGGGGGGGGGGAAAGGTCTGAAATAAACCTCCGGGTGTTTTTTGGTGTGTGTGGTTGATGGGGGGGGGGTGTTAATGAAAATCTAAGAATAAGCAAAGTAAAAAAAAAAAAAAAAAAAAAAAAAAAAAGTTATGTGAAAAATGGCTTAAATAACCCTGCTTCAATATTAAAATTTAAAAAATCGAAAAAAAAAGACATCTCACACCACGATTCAAACCCAAAACCTTTAGATAATGACTACACTACCTGCCCTTCCCTAAAAGGAGATGCTTCCTGAGAAGATGATGATGGAACAGGTACTACATTCTCTCCCCATAAAAAAAATAGAAGGTAATTCTAGAAGAATCATATCATGAGGAATGAAAGTAGACTATCCTCTCAAAGAGAAGATAATGCCTGGGAGGAATGTGTAATGAAAATATACAACACTATATCCCCCCCCCAAAAAAAGAGGTAAAGCCTGGGATGATTCATCCTCCTAAAAACGAGATGGAAATGTGTGAGGGGGATTGTATGATGATGAATGAACATATTGTACACAGTTTCCCAAAATAGATAATACCTTATCATATTCAGCATAACAGAAGAAGATAATGCCAGGGAGTATATCATGACACCAAAACAGATGCTACACTACCTCTTTTCTCTCCTCAAAAAAAAACAAAAAAACAAAAATTGGAAGCTAGTCTCAGATTCTGATTGAATCAGGATTTAAAAAAAAAAAAAAAAAAAAATTTTTACATTCATTTAAAAAGGTCGAGTGACAAAATCATTAGTGTAGACGAGAAAAATATTTTGCTTTATCCACATGTGGGGGCTACCCCTTGTAGTTAATACCAGCAGAATGAAGAAAAAAAAAGATATGTACAATTGAAAGTTTCAGAAAAAAATGTAAATAATTTTATTCAATTAGTAAAAAGACAAAAAAAACGATACGTTATTTGGTGTTCTAACTTTTTTAAATAACATTATATGCAGTATTATCGACTAGGATGCAATCCAAAGCATTCTCTGTTCCTGACTGGCTCCTATGTAATTGCTAACGCTGGGTCAACATGAAACAAGGAGAGACAAATGGTGTTTCTTGTAATCTTGGCTTTAGCACAAATTGTGGTGTGGATGTCTCATCGTAGAGAAGACCAGGGAATCGAATCTTTTTCTCATCGGTTCTTCAAGCACCAGCTGAAGGTCAAGATCAGATGTGATAGAAAAAGATTACATAACTTAGTTTTTGAGAAAAGCTGAATACAAGTAGCAAGCGTGTGTGTATGTAAAGGAGCCATATATGAGTATATATTCTCCACCGTAATTCCTGGTCTATCGGACCCCAGTCCTTCAGGTAAGTTTAGCCTGCTGGTTGAGTGAATAAGCTTCCTTCCCACTATACTGCTAACAGATTCTTCATTCCTTGCTTTAACTTTTTTTGTCCTTGGTTTATCTTGAATTGTATTTAGTTTTCCAAATTTTATTCCCAGTTTTGTTCAAAGATTTTGTTCCAAGTTTTTTTAGTGTAAATTGTGTCTCTTGAATTATTAGCATCATTGCAGCGTTCAATATTCATGTGTACACTCACTTTTTTTTTTTTTTTATAGGCATCACCACTTATCAAGGCCGAGAGGCCACTCGAGGATAAGGGTTAAAGAGTGTACAGTAGAAATTGGACAATATAGTAATCATTAGTAATGGAGATTCGGTAAATTTGTTAACTTATATGCAACGGCTCATCAAAAACTTGTTTATGTTAGACTTGAAGACAACCATATTGTAGTCAGCTGGAAAGCAGGAAAACTGAAGACAATTCCATAGGCTTGCAGTTCGAAGAAAGAAGCTTTGCTCATGGAATCTATGTTTAAGTTTAGGTACAGATAAAGAGTGGGGGGAAACTAGTGATAGTGTTTTCTGCTAGACGGATGTTTCTTGTGAAAGTTTGGCGAGGGGGGGGGACCATAGATTGAAACTCAGCCGAGCACTTGCCATGCAAATAACGATAAAGCAGAGACAAACTTGCAACATCTCTTCTGTGAGAAAGAGATTGCAGGGAAGAGAAAAGGAAATCCCCTACGAGGCTAAGAAGTCTATTTTGAACTCTATCAAGGCAGGATAAGTCTTTCTAGCAGCTCCTGCTCAAATGTGGCAACAGTACTCCATCCTTAGACGTATCTGGCTCTTATAGAGAATTGCATCAGCTGATAGATATCTACTGGATCGATAGAAGTATCACACCATTTTTCCAGCGGCCTTGGCAACGGATTTGATGTATGTGTTCCATTTCAGATCAGGAGTAAAAGTCAAGCCCAGAAGCTTGTCAAAACATGAGGCCTCCCCAAGACAAGGGCCATTCATTTCAATTGATGCCAGATGGAGATCAGTGTTAATGATGTAAAGATAAAAAGCTTGGTTTTAGATGCATTAATAGTAACAAGCCACCTCTTTCCCCATTGTACCACTTGCTGAGGATCAGAGGAGAGAAAATCAGAGAGAACTTGGTCATTTACAGTCTTAGATGTGCTACCATAGATAGTAGTGTCATCAGCATAGATGTCAACGAATGATGTAAGGATGTGATTTGGAAGATCATTAATGTAGATCAGGAAGAAAGTTGGGCCCAGGATGGACCCCTGAGGGACTCCAGCATTAATACTGAGAGCTTCTGATTTCTGCCCATCAACCACTACTCTTACGAGCCTATCAGAGAGAAATGATTTAATAATTGAGAAGACATTTCCAGCTGTACCGTAGCTGGAGATCTTGTGAAGTAAACCTTTATGCCATACTCTATCAAAGGCCTTTGATATGTCAAGAGCAATTGCCCTAGAAAGGTAGCCTCTGTCAAGAGATTCACTAATCCTATGAGATATATCTGTAAGCACATCTGCTGTAGATCTAGCAGACTGGAAACTATATTGCGTGTCACTAAGATTATTTTTGTTGAGATGGTTGATTACTTCTCTATTTAACATAGATTCCAGCAACTTACTCAAAACACAGGAGACTTATTGGCCTGTACTGAGAGGGAGATGAACGATCACCTGAATTCTTAAATACAGGGCATACTAATGAGATTTTCCAGTGTGATGGCAAGCAATTCTTAAGACAGCGTTTAAACAGTTTTGTAAGGATGGGCACTAGTTCTGGTTGACATTTTTTGAGTACTATAATTGGAATACTGTCAGGGCCAGTTGCTTTACTGGAATCAAGGTTTTTTATTAGCTTGGCAACATCACATACAGATATTTGTATATCACATAGCGTGTTTTCTGATACAGGAGGAAATATTGGAGGTTGACGGCCTTGGTCGCAAAAGGTAGAATTAGCTGCAAAGTTCTTGGAACTTTGTCTGATGCTGACGAGATTACCTCAGGTCCATTTATGATAGTTGGAATAGAACACGCGCTTCTGTTAAGGATTCTGTTTGCTATTTGCCAAAACTGATGGGAACCAAGCCGCTGCTCAGCTACTTTGGACTTGACGGACTGAGCATACAACTATCTTGCATTCTTTATTACTTTTGTTACAGTGGTTGCTGGCAGTTCTAAAAGCGGCTTTAGTCTTAGTACATCTATTACGTTGGAAGCAATGGAAATAGTGATTTCTGTGCGCAATGGCAGCAGCACATTCTGGGGAGAACCATGGCTGGCTGTTGGGTTTTTGCTGGAACTTTTTTGAGGGTATGAAATGGTTTATACCTACAATTAACCATTCCGTCAGGTCTGATACTATAGAGGACACATCCTTTTTAAACATGGAACGCAGAGGTAGATCTGATATACAGAAGCTATCCCAGTCAGCCATAGAGTATCGATATACTGTACGATGGAGAGGTACATCTGAGGACTTATTACATTTCATTTTTATCTTAACTGATACAACAGAGTGGTCGAAAGATCCAAGTGGAAACAGAACGGAAGCTGAACACAGTTCAGGGCAAGTTGTGAGAAAAAGGTTTAGGAAACTTGCATACTGGCCGTCATTATCGAGCACACGGGTAGGTTCCTGAACAAGCTGAGTGAGGCCATAAGCAATGGAGAAATCATGACAGAACCTCCCCTCATCATCGGTCTTGTTTAAGTGAGTTAACCATTCCACATTGTGAACATTGAAGTCTCCACATACGTGAATATTAGCTGAAGGATAAGCAGATAGGACGTGGTCAATTTTCTCAGATATACTTTTAAAGATAGTAACTCCGCTGTTGTGGGGGGCGATAGAGAGCACTTTACACAACTTATTACTTAATGTGTTGCTCCTTCACCTATCCTCTGTTAAATTCTGAAACTGTGGAATTTACTATAATGTCTTGAAAAATTTTGAAAGTGCTGTAAATTTGGAGACATTTGTCACTCAGATTCTAGGGAAAAGTGCTTGTTATTGCCAGTGAGCAATCTCTGATAATGAATTTGTGTGTGAAAACTCCAAGTTAGTCTATAGTAATAAGAGGAGCAATATCTCAATGTTGGGACAGAACCAAATCATGAGAGGCAATCTTAGACAAAGTGCTCGTTATCCTTGCAGGTAGAGATATATCATTAATAAATGAGAATAAATTGTAATTAGTTTATCACTTTACTGCAGTTTCGTGGCATTACTGATCATCAAAATTGTACATCAGTTGTTTTTAGCTTGTGATTTTACTTGAAAAGCGAACAAAACGAATTGAATTCATACATGTGACGTCACATTCATAGGCATGTCACACGTGAGATGGCCCACACATTAGAAGTGCATGAATTCCTTAAATAAAAAGGAAAATACGAAAACTGAAAGAAAATATTAAAATTCTGAATTTTTTTAGGTAAGTGATGATTGTATCATTTGGATTAATCAGACTAATGTTCTCATCTTGAGTGTTATTTTCACAACGTTTTGATCGATGTAACCTCCGACCTTCTTCAGGTGTATAAGCCGTCATGTTTGGTAAAGAGAAAGCCAAACTTTTTCACGGCCGTTCTCAATAAGAATCCATGAACTTTGGAATAAACTTCCAAGTGTAATAAATGCCACAACGATAATTTAAGGTAAATTTAAACAGGTGTTTGATTATTGTGTTTTCTCTGTGTAAATTTTTACCACCTTTTCTTTACATGGTATTTAAGTGCAATTTTTTTTATTTTTTGCCAAATAAATTGAATTCATGTTCCGTTCATTCTCCTCTAGGATCCTCCGACCACTCCGTCGTATCAGTTAAGATAAAAACGAAATGTAACAAGCCCCCAGACGTACCCCTCCACCGTACTGTATACCGATACTCTATGGCTGACTGGGATAGCTTCCGTACATTCATATCTAATTTACCTCTGCACTCCATGTTTAAAAAGGATGTGTCCTCTATAGTATCAGATCTGACCGAATGGTTAATTGTAGGCATAGACCAATTCATACCATCTAAAAAATTCCAACAAAAACCTAACAGCCAGCCATGGTTCTCCCCAGAATGTGCTGCTGCTATCGCGCACAGAAATCACTTTTTCCATAGCTACCAACGTAATGGATGCACTGAGACTAAAGCTGCTTTAAGGTATGCCAGCAACCACTGCAAAAGAGTAATAAAAAATGCAAGAGAGCTATATGCCCAGTCTGTTAAATCCAAGGTAGCTGATCAGCGGCTTGGATCCCACCAGTTTTGGCAAATAACAAATAGGATCCTGAACAGAAGTGTGCGTTCTATCCCAACCATTATCAATGGACCAGAGGTCATCTCGTCAGTGTAAGACAAGGCCAAACTATTTGCAAAGAACTTTGCAGCTAATTCTACCCTATGCGACGAAGGCCATCAACTCCCCATATTTCCTCCTATAATACAGAACAAGCTAGGTAACATACAAATATCCGTGCATGAGGTCGCCAAGCTAATAAAGAACCTAGATTCCAGTAAAGCAACTGGCCCTGATGGCATCCCAATTATAGTGTTAAAAAAGCTTCAACCAGAACTTGCTCCCATACTTACGAAACTATTTAAGCGCTGCCTTAAGGAGAAGTGCTTTCCGACTCCCTGGAAGACCTCATCAGTTTGCCCTATATTTAAGAATTCAGGTGATAAGTCATCTCCCTCTCAATACAGACCTATAAGTCTCCTGTGTGTTATGAGTAAGTTACTGGAATCAATATTAAATAGAGAAATAGTCAACCACCTCAGCAGGAATAACCTTCTTAGTGACACACAATATGGTTTCTGCTCTGCAAGATCTACCGCAGATGTGCTGACGGTTATATCCCACAGGATTAGTGAATCTCTTGACAGAGGCTTCCTTTCTAGGGCAATTGCTCTTGACATATCAAAGGCCTTCGACAAGGTATGGCATAAGGGTCTACTTCACAAGATTTCCAGCTACGGTATAACTGGAAATGTTTTCTCAATCATTAAATCATTTCTCTCTGATAGGCTCATAATAATGGTAGATGGACAAAAATCGGAGGCCTGCAATATAAATGCTGGAGTCCCTCAGGGGTCAATCCTGGGCCCAACTCTCTTCCTGATCTACATCAATGACCTCCCTAAACACATACTTAAATCATTCGTTGACATCTATGCTGATGACACGACCATCTACGGCAACACATCAAAGGCTGTAAATGACAAAGTTCTCTCTGATTCTCTCTCCTCTGATCTAGAGCGCGTGGTTCAGTGGGGAAGATGTGGCTGGTTACCTTTAATGCATCCAAAACCAAACTCCTATCCTTACATCATCAACGCTCTGATCCCCAGCTTGCATCAATTGTGATGGATGGCTCTCGTCTGGGTGAGGCCCCGTGTTTTGACAAGCTTCTGGGTTTGACCTTTACTCCTGATCTGAAATGGAACAGGTACATCAAGTCTGTTGCCAAGGTCGCTGGAAAGATGGTGGGATCCTTCTACCGCTCCAGAAGATATCTCACTACTGATGCAATTCTCTATCTATATAAAAGCCACGTACGTCCAAGGATGGAATACTGTTGCCATATCTGGGCAGGAGCTGCTAAAAACAGCCTATCCTGCCTTGACAGAGTACAAAATAGACTTTGTGGCTTAGTGGGGATACCCTTTTCTCTACCCTGCAACCTCTCTCCCACAGAAGAGACGTTGCGAGCCTGTCCTTGTTTTATCGTTATTTCCATGGCAGATGCTCGTCTGAACTCCAATCTCTGGTCCCCCTCGCCAATCTTTCACGAAAAACACCCGTCTAGCTGAATCCACTGTGAAAAATTTCCCCCACTCTATATCTGTGCCTAAATCAAAACGCGGATTCCATGAACAAAGCTTCTTTCTTAGAACTGCACGCCTGTGGAACTCTGTTCCGTCTGCCTGCTTCCCTCCGGACTACAACTTGGATGTCTTCAAGTCCAACGTTAACAAATTCCTAATGAACCGCCCCCTTAAGTAAACACTTCAGCAAATCTCCTCACTAACGTAATGTACTTGCAATAACCCTTATCCCTGAGTGGCTTCCGGGCCTTGATAAGTGGTGATCACTGTGTAAAAAAAAAAAAAAAAAAAATTGAATAATCGAAATAATATTAAAATTAAATAGTTTTAAAACACTAATAATAATCGCTGAACGTATATACCATTCACTGGACAAAGTGGGGGTAGGGTCTACCCGCGGTAGCTCTAGATATATGTAAGGCTTTTGACAGGGTATGGCATGAAGATCTTCTCAGGAAAATTAGATCATACGGTATCACTGGAAGAATACTTAACAAAATTAAATCCTTCTTAGATAAGAAAAAAATCCAGGTTGTCCTCGACGGTCATACATCTAAACAATATGATATAAATGCCTCAGGGGTCTATCCTTTGACCTCTATTATTCCTAATATTCATAAATGACCTCCCTGACAAAATTGTCTGTGAGATGGGTATATATGCTGATGACACCACACTCTATAACAGACACGACAGGAAAACAAATGAACACATATCTAAAGAAATGGCAGAAACACTAGAGGATGTCCTCCAATCTGTAGTGGAATGGGGACAAAAATGGATGGTCACATTCAATGCTGCCAAGACTAAACTTGTTTCCTTCAATAATTATAAGAAACCTTCTTTACCACCGATAGCAATGGACAAAGACTCTTTATCTGAAAGTACATCTTTAAACCTTTCCTTAATATTTAAAATCAAGAAATAAAACAATTCAGGTTGTGTATGTTCGTTTACAAAAGAGACGCGTGTTGGCAATCAACTGGTGTCGATTAAAAAGTGTTCCTTTGCGTCTCTCAGTTTTCAGGATTCTTATTCCATACGTCGTCCAGAATCTCTAATCTAAGTTGGTTGTGGAGATTATACTGTGTTTTTGCTTGTGTTCACCAGTGTCAATTGAAAAGTGTCTCCTTTTAATCTCTCGGCTTCTAGGGTCCTTATTCCATACATCGTCCAAACTTTTTTTTTTCAAAATTATTGGATTCGATATTAAATAAAAGGGTCGATACATTGTAAATCAAACCCAATCCTCTTTTAAGCGACATGAATACTTCGATTCTATAAATTGTTGGCATCCTTCTGTCTCGATAGAGAATCGCGCCTTAAAGTTGTCCTCTCCAGGGCATGAGTCTGGGCAAAGTATATGGAGGTCCTACTCTGCACAATACTCAAGAGCCACCCTTTCGACCTCGCTAGTGTGTTCCAAATGAAAGCAGAGCAGTACGTTTGGCACCAGTTTGGTTTCAGGAGTTGTCGGAGTCAGCACAATACGCTGATCCGCCTTCGGGGCTCTACTCCTGATTTGGTAGGTTTACTCCCCTATACTTGCTCATTGGATTGTAAATCTCCTCCGCCCTCTAGCCGTTGACTATTTGCAGCAGTTCCTCCACCAAGATTGGTGGTGCAGTTTAAACACCACCTCCTCACGTGCTTCAGCCTGCCAGCCGAAGCGGTTTACTAGGGTGTGAGAGATACGGAGATGGACGTGGTCTGGTGGAACTCATCTGCCCTAACAGGTAAGACACAGCATGCCAAAGGTACTACTCCTAACCCTAACCCTCCCCTCCCCCAATATTTCAATAACTTCAAAATAAAATTAATATATTTTTGTGTAAATAGTCTTCGTCATGACTTTTGATAAATGCTTTTTTCACTACAACATTATCGACTTATATCTCTTTCGCCCATAGCCCACACGGCATATGACACAAAATCCCATTACTTTTCAGACGTATGTACGTGTGACCTGATATCTCCTAATATGTCGGAAATGGCGTGACAAAAAATGTATAATCGACAATCCTATAAAATGTAAACTGCACCTTCACAAAATATGAACGGTGGTTTTTAAAATGACGAAAAACAAGCATGCCGTTATTTTTCTAAAAAAAAAAATTTTTTTAATTATTATTATTATTACTAGCCGCAAACCCACTTAAAGTGTTAAAATGCTTAAAATTAGATATATTAAATCTGATATCATATCATATTTAAGTGTATTTTACAGCCGGGCTATGCCAGGCGTCCCTGCTAGCTTAGATAAATACGTTTGCAATTTTACAATAATATTAGGGCATCTCCATTTACGCTGAACATCCACAGAATGCCAACATCAATATATGAAAGAGTCTGCTGTGGAATTTCCACAGGCCCCACTAGTTCCTATGAATGTTGAAGTTATAAACAGAAAAGCTATGCATCTGCAGATCTCGCTTCACGTTCGTTTACACATCCACATCTTATCTCCATAACCGCAAGTGTTAAAATGCTGAAAATTAGTACCCGAGTAGATAACCTGACCCTATTAAATGCGTATAAAATTTTGCTGAAAAATACCCATGTCATATATATATAGTCACCGCTAAATTTATGGAGTGCTTTTGATTTTCATAAATGTCTGTCTTTAAAAATCTACCAAAAATCAGGAAATTATTTAATCAATATAAAATTTTTACCAATTAATAAGTAAAGAATGCACTTTATATGAGTAACTTTTTTTTTCATATTCATTGTATAAATATATTTTGGGGGACTTCATGTCTCCCCTTTTCTCATTTGTCCCTTGTTCGACCCTTTAAAGTCCAAGCGATGCAGTAAGGACACTCATTTTTTTGGTAGGAGGGCGAATGAGTGTAGAAAAAAAAATTCACAGGGTGCCTTCTATATAGAAGATTGAAATCCGAAATTTGAATGAGTTTAATTTTTTTTATCTTTTGCGTTTTGAAGTGTGAAATTGATTGAATATGTTATCAATAATTATTATCTTTTAGATGAGGATAAAAAATTTTTTTTATGAAAACGCTAAAATATACATACTTCTACATCTTTAAAAATAAATTAAAAATTTCATTTTTGAATGTGTAAACTTTCCATGTACCAGTACATAAAGAATGCTTTAAAGAATCGACACACAAAAAAAATAAAATAAATAAATAAATAAAAAAATAAAATAAAATAAATAAATAAATTTTAAAAAAATAATTAAAAAAAAAAAAAAAATAAAATAAAATAGATAAATTAAAAAAAAAAAAAATAAAAAATAAATAAATAAAAAATAAAAAAAATAAAAAATACGGTGTGTGAAAATTATAAATGATAATTGTATCTGCATATTAGGGTTTTTTTTTTTGTTTTTTTTTTCAAAATATGGTAGCCAGTTACGGTTTACAAAAAGTTGTAATCCTCTCTTTTTGAAAATTAACTATAACTACGAAGACATGGATTTCTATAGATGATAGTTATGACATCCCAACAAGTTGCATCCCCCCCCCACCAGAAGGTTACCAAAAACAGCCCTTTTAAGGGCCACCATTTTCTAATGAAAGTCTTTGTCAACTTGATTTATGCAATAAAGGACTGAAGAAAATACAGTATGATCTAGTTTATGGAAAAAGTGTAGCTCATTGATTATTAATAATTAGAAAATAAGGAAGGAAAAATGATTTTAATCATGAAATTAAAAACTGATTAAAAATGATATTAAAACTGAGAAATATAAAAATTAATGATGTAAAAGTAGAAAAGAACAGCAGTTTTTCTTTACTTTAAACAAATATTAGCAAAAATTTAAAGCTTTATTGATCAATTATTATGAAGGAAAAATTATAAATCTAAAAATAACATATTTTACCATAAATGGCGTTTATAATTATAATTTAATTCAATTATTTTAAAAAAATGTATTCGCCTGTCTAGTTACATTAAAATTCATGAAAATGCTTAAATAAATATTTAGACGCTACGAGGTTCTCATACCCAAAATCCAAGATGGCGGCGGTAAGCACATGGTTTCTAAACTGTACGAGATCGTGATAAATAATTGAATTATTTGAATTTATTTAAATATAAGATAATTATATTCTAATATTTTTGCATATCCTTATAGGCAATCATAGTAAATTTTATTTAGACATATAAAAGTTAGTTTAATTGATTCGAAAACCTTTAAAAAAAATATTTGTTTTGTTGACATTCGGTGAAAACTGGACCAAACGCGTTTTTTGAAAAAAATTAAAAACTTGAAATTCTATTAAAAATATAGAAAAGCATTATATTTTGCTTCTAACATAATAAACTTCATGGTTTTATCTTTCTGGTAAAACTAAAAGTTGTTCAGAAATAACGGATTTTAATAAGCTTTAGAAAAAGCAGTTTTTGATAGATTGGCGGTTACTATATATATATATATATATATATATATATATATATATATATATATATATATATATATATATATATATATCGCTTATGAAAAAAAGAATTAAACCCTTCACTTAATTGTCAAATCAAATGTTAAAAATACATAGCTTAAAAATAGTTTATTTAGTCCCCTTTAGGCCTCCATACTTGATTTTAAACTATCATTAATTTTTTTTTTTTTTTTTAAATATCTGCTAGTTCCTATGAATATTAAAGTTATAAACAAAAACGCCATGCACCTTTAAGACCTGCTTTATGCCCGTTTGCGCATCCACATCTTATCTCCATAACCGCAAGTGTTAAAATGCTGAAAATTAGTATCTGAGTAGATAACCTTATCCTATTAAATGCGCATAAAATTTGGCTGAAAAATACCCATGTCATATATAGCCGTAGTAAATTGAACACGAACTGCGACACACGTATTTCGTATGCTATGCAGTGAGGAAAAACATTTAAGGTCATTACTAGGACTACTGTACTCATCTTGGTTGTTATTGCCACAACGTTTCGGCCGATGTAACCTCCTACCTTCTTCAGATGTATCTTCATAATTGTTGTTATTAGTGAATAGCGAAAAAAAAGTTTTTGTTATTTTGTCCAACGAACCGCAGTTGTTAGAATTCAAATTGTTTGATGTGTTTATGAAACGGAAAGAACGTCGAGTCCTTCCCATTTGAAAAAAAAAATATTTTATTTATTTTTTATGTATCAATTTTTAAATTAACTAGATGTATTACATAATACGCAAATACAAGAAAATATATCAATTTCAAAAGCACAAAACTTTGACCTGATTGGGCAAAACTGAATTCAGTGGCTTACTTTTTCGAGACATCAGAGAAAAAAATCTATATATAATTTATAATATTCATTTGTTTCTCATCTATCGTGTGTCCATGTTCAAATCAACACATATTGCACGGATAATTTTATAGCATACTAGCAGGCCATATAAATACGCTTAAATATGATATTTTGATTAATGCAGATTTCGTATTTATTATTATACTAACCTGGGTGCCCGGCGTTGCACGGGTGTTTGAAGATGTGTGTTGAGCAAAAATTAAAAAAAAAAAAAAGAAAGTGGTAGTAGGCGGGCAGGATCGAACCCGTACCGCGAAGGAAGAAAAGAATGTGAAAAAAAAAAACGTATTTGCTGTTGCGTCGATCGCCAAACCGGAAGTGACGTAGGTTTAAATTAAGGCTAGTCCATCGAAAAGAGGCGATGACTTTCGAAAATATCGGCGTAAAAAACGACCCCTCCCTGTAGAAAAGTGCCCTGTGTAGAGTGAAGGAATTAATGTTTTTTTGACCAATTTTTCGATATTTGCCGAGCTTTAAAATGATACCGAAAGTTTTAGGCATACATACATACATTTAAACAGACAGGTGATATTTATATTATAGATTATATTGGACCCAATATATACTAATGATTTAAAAAAAATTAAGAAAAATATGACTCGTGTGCCATCACCGAGAATCGAAACCAAAACGTTTAGCTTAAGATTTACTTTTTATTTTGACGTTAATGCCTGAGCTATGAAGACATGTTTGCTGCAAGACTAACAATTAAAACATACTTTTACGTTACGCATGCATATTCGTAATGTCATTGTTTGGCCTTCACCTGGTGAATTTCATTTCTTTAATTCTCACACTTTTGTACCGATTTTCTCCGGCTAAAACGCAAATATAAAGTTTCGCATGGGTTCAAATACCCTATATATGAAGTTTCATTTCTGCAGACCAAAAAACTGACAGAGGAGTTTGGTAGGCAATTTTTTTTAACCATTTATATATACGCATACATATGTATACGATGTTTGTGTTTACTCTAAGCTTTTTACACAAATATTACGCAAGTATAAATCATGTAGAATATCTGACTGAATATAATTATACGTAATAGTTAACTAAACATGATCATCCTATAAGAAAACCGGAAAAACTAATAGGGAATACATTAAAATGAAAGAATATGCAAATTAGCTAGATCTTTTGCAGATGAATGCAATTCCACGTCCCTATATAACATAGTTGTGTTTTCTTTTTAAATGAATAGAAAAAAAGGGGGTTTAATATGAATATCAATACACACACACACACAAAAAAGAGAAAATTATACGATTATAGATTTGAATCTCTCTTCCTTTCATTTGCTTTAATAAAACTTTGGTACATTAAGCTAGCTAGATATCTTTTCATTACATAACAGCCAAGGAAATGAAAAATGTGCCTCAAATGCTAAAGAACTGTTCATGCTAATAGAATCTCCCTTGTTTTGTTTTGTCCAAATGCAAGAACTTACACACTAGAGACGGAAAGTCGGATTTAGGAGTCAGCGCCTCAGAGGAGGGGCACTCTGACCTGCAAAGAGTACCTGGGCAGCCTCGTCAGCATTCCCCGGTGAGGCAATAAACTAACAACTTCTCAAAGAGAGAAGGCAAAGCCTGGGAGGGTGGACCCCCTAGAACTGCACAGAACTAAACTCCCACCGCAAAATCAACAGGAGTGCTCTAATCTCTGTTGATTTTTGGCTTCCAGTATAAAAATCCATCGAGCACCGTGCAACAAATCTGTAGAATAGAAACGACAAAGTCTTACATTTAACAACAACTTTATTATCTTCGTTAGTATGACTTGTAAGAAAAAGGGTTAGTATTGGAAGGCGTTTATGTGTATGGATGGAGACAGCAGTAGAGACAGTCTTGTAGGAAGATAAAATAGTTCACGTATGTACCGTAGAGTTAGCCATGTTGACTTGTTTATCTTCTCGTCGACGTAGGACCTAAGACCCGAGTGAAGTTGCGACCTAACAGAGGCAAGAAAGAAAAGAGAGAGAATTGCATCAACCTTAACTCAGTCATGTGGCCAGCTCGCCTGAGAGCTGGTCTCTGATAAGGCAAAGCAAACTGCTAGAACCAATCAGCAATAATGTTATTATAAATCAAACACTTAAAAAAAATCTCAAACCGCGAAACGTCACTGAAACCATTGCTACAAATAAATACATGAAAAATTATAAATTTTAAAAACAAGAAACTTCGACTTTATTGGACAAAACTGATTTTTTTAAAATTAATTCAGCAGTTTGAAATTATGCTGAATCACTTTCTTTTTTTGTTGTTTTTTGCCCGGACAGCAGAGCATAATTTTTTTTCCTGTTGACGAATGTAATATCTAAAGCAATACATTTTACAAGGATCAGTTTATATCAAGGAAAAGGAGGTGAAGGCTATTCACTTACAACATCGTTATAATCTGAAATGATTTGTAGCAGTCGATACCCGACTCGCTACAATCACAGGCAGAAGCTACTTCTCACGATTCAAGATTTGAAATCCATTTTCTCCCTGGCTTGTCCAATCACAAGTTCAGCTGTCTATCACGTGGCAGAGTATATAAAAGGCGAAATCTGAAACCATTAATCCTCTTTCTCGCTGCTTTGACCAAAAGCACACATCGCATGAGGCTTCACCCCCCCCCAGGCTTAACGTGAGTACTACGAGCTAGCTATGGCTCTCTTCAAACTCACGTTTATTTCAACGTGCTGTACCAAATAAACATTTTTTTATCATGCTAAACACACACACACACACACACACACACACACACACACACACACACACACACACACACCTACTCTTTCTTACCACGAGACACCAACTCTTTCTCCTGTCTCTACTATCGGACGCACGCTTCTACATACGTATATACACTGAACAACTGTCTCTTTCTTTTTCCTTCAACAGGCCTGACTTATATCTAATTGTCGGATATCTAATCTTCGTCTCCGCGCAAGGAACTCTTCACGACTACTATAAAAACACGTGCTCGTACGAACACTGAACTCTCATACTAACCCGTTTCTCTCTTCTACTAACGAAGATAACAAATAAAGTTTGTTGATTAATATAGAATGAAACTTCATTGTGTTGTCTCATTACTATATTTTGGTGATCCTGACGTGATATATACACGCCTTATTCCGTTTTGTCTCATCTCCATAGATTTGCTCGATATGCCTCTTTGGAGATTGATCCATTTTCATAATTTTCTTGATTTAACTCTGAAAATAAATGTGTATAAAATGCCCGTCAGTCCATTACAATAACATTTTCGTTAGTTAGTCGCTCTTAGAATTGAAATTACATGTTCTTTGGTCTGTCGGACTTAAGTCTAAAATATTATTATTTTTATTTTGACTGTCGGTCACGTTTCAGTTAAATTTCATTTTTTATTGATATTTCACATTTCAGTTTGAAATATCATTTTTTTTTTGATAATTCACGCTTCAGTATAAAATATCATTTTTTATTGATATCTCACGCTCCAGTTCAAATTTCATTTTTTATTGATATTTCACATTTCAGTTTGAAATATCATTTTTTTTTATTGATATTTCACGTTTCAGTTTGAAATATCATTTTTTTTTTGATAATTCACGCTTCAGTATGAAATATCATTTTTTTTTTTTTTTTTTTTTTTTTTTTTTTACAAAGGCATCACCACATTATCAAGGCCCAGAGGCCACTCAAGGATAAGGGTTAAAGAGTGTACAGTAGAAGTTGGTCAATATAGTAATCATTAGTAATGAAAATTTGGTAAATTTAATAACTTATATGGAACGGCTCATCAAGAACTTATTTACTTTAGACTTGAACAAAACCATATTGTAGTCAGCCGGAAAGCAGGAAAACGGAAGACAATTCCACAGGCGTGCAGTTCTAAGAAAGAAGCTTTGTTCATGGAATCTACGTTTAGGTTTAGGCACAGATAAAGAGTGGGGGAAATTATTGATAGTGTTTACAGCTAGACGAGTGTTTCTTGTGAAAGTTTGGCGAGGGGGGACCATAGATTGAAGCTCAGTTGAACACTTTCCATGAAAATAACGATACATCAGAGACAAACTCGCAACATCTCTTCTGTGAGATAGAGGTTGCAGCGAAGAGAAAAGGACATCTCCTACGAGGCTACGAAGTCTATTTTGAACTCTATCAAGGCAGGACAAGTTCTTTCTAGCAGCTCCTGCCCAGATGTGGCAACAGTATTCCATCCTTGGACGTACCTGGCTCTTATATAGATAGAGAATAGCATCAGCAGTGAGATATCTACTGGATCGATAGAAAGATCCCACCATTTTTCCAGCGGCCTTGGCAACAGATTTGATATACGTGTTCCATTTAAGATCAGGAGTAATGGTCAAGCCCAGAAGCTTGTCAAAACTTGAGGCCTCCTGAAGACGAGAGCCATTCATTTCAATTGATGACAAATGTGGATTAGAATGTTGATGATGTAAAGAGAGAAGCTTGGTTTTAGATGCATTAAAAGTAACCAGCCACTCCTTTCCCCATTGTACTACGTGCTCAAGATCAGAGGAGAGAGAATTGGAGAGAACTTGCTCGTTTACTGTCTTAGATGTGGTACCATAAATGGTAGTGTCGTCAGCATAAATGTCTACAAATGATGTAAGGATATGATTTGGAAGATCATTAATGTAGATCAGGAAAAGAGTTGGGCCCAGGATGGATCCCTGAGGGACACCGGCATTAATATTGTGAGCTTCTGATTTTTGCCCCTCAACTACTACTCTTATGAATCTATCAGAAAGAAATGATTTAATAATTGAGAAGACTTTTCCAGCTATACCATAGCTAGCGATCTTATGAAGTAAACCTTTATGCCATACCCTATCAAAGGCTTTAGATATGTCAAGAGCAATTGCCCTAGAAAGATTGCCACCGTCGAGAGATTTGCTACACGCTCCAGTTCAAATTTCATTTTTTATTGATATTTCACATTTCAGTTTGAAATATCATTTTTTTTATTGATATTTCACGTTTCAGTTTGAAATATCATTTTTTTTTTGATAATTCACGCTTCAGTATGAAATATCATTTTTTATTGATATCTCACGCTCCAGTTCAAATTTCATTTTTTATTGATATTTCACATTTCAGTTTGAAATATCATTTTTTTTTATTGATATTTCACGTTTCAGTTTGAAATATCATTTTTTTTTGATAATTCACGTTTCAGTATGAAATATCATTTTTTATTGATATCTCACGCTCCAGTTCAAATTTCATTTTTTATTGATATTTCACATTTCAGTGTGAAATATCATTTTTTTTTATTGATATTTCACGTTTCAGTTTGAAATATCATTTTTTTTTTGATAATTCACGCTTCAGTATGAAATATCATTTTTTATTGATATCTCACGCTCCAGTTCAAATTTCATTTTTTATTGATATTTCACATTTCAGTTTGAAATATCATTTTTTTTTATTGATATTTCACGTTTCAGTTTGAAATATCATTTTTTTTTTGATAATTCACGCTTCAGTATGAAATATCATTTTTTATTGATATCTCACGCTCCAGTTCAAATTTCATTTTTTATTGATATTTCACATTTCAGTTTGAAATATCATTTTTTTTTTATTGATATTTCACGTTTCAGTTTGAAATATCATTTTTTTTTGATAATTCACGCTTCAGTATGAAATATCATTTTTTATTGATATCTCACGCTTCAGTTCAAATTTCATTTTTTATTGATATTTCACATTTCAGTTTGAAATATCATTTTTTTTTATTGATATTTCACGTTTCAGTTTGAAATATCATTTTTTTTTGATAATTCACGCTTCAGTATGAAATATCATTTTTTATTGATATCTCACGCTCCAGTTCAAATTTCATTTTTTATTGATCTATCACGTTTCAGTTCGAAATATCATTTTCATTGGTCTGTTATACTTCAACTCGAATATGTAGTGTCCGCAAAAACCTCTTTCCGGTCCAGGAGTAAATAGTAGGTCATAATGATATATTAAGGTGATTGGTTTTTACAAAGGAGTCACTACTTACCAAGGCTCGGAGGCAACTCGAGGATAAGGATTAATGAGTGTACAGTCGTCAATGGTTAAGCATTTTGAGCCGGCTTTTATAAGGCAGATTTTTTTTTATTTTATCAGTCTGTCACGTTTTAATCATATGTGGCATTTTAGATGTATCCACGAATCCCTACAAGTCTTTATTCTTCCGTAGGTTGATCTGTAACGTTTAAATTTAGAGATAACATGTTCCTTCCTGAACGCGCAAATCAAATGGACGCACCTTAAGATATGTCTCGTTTTCGATTCGTCCTATCCTTCCACCTGGTGCTACCAGATCAGGCTGTTCGAAGATACTGGCTTGCTGATCTAAAATGCATCAAACACTGATGTTATTTTTCCCTTTCCTTTTGTAAAACTCAATCATGTTCTGCAAAGTCAAAAACAAAAACAGCAATTTTTCCTCTACAAAGCGATCATAAATAAATATTTGAAGGTTTAAAAAAAAAAAAAACTAGAAGCATAAAAATGTTTATAAAATTATTAAATCAGCCATTAAATAACCCGGAAAGGCCGTAAAACAAAACAGCCAAACAGAACACAATTAATATATATTTGAAAATACAAAGAACTTGAAGCATAACCGCTTTTTTCAAAATTACAGGATTCGGCATTAAATCGCCAGAAAACGTTTGATATGCCGTATAACCAGACAAAATATCAAGAAAAAATATTTGAAGAATTTTATGCATAACAAAATTTCCGAAATTACAGAATTTGAAATTGAATAACTTAAAAAAAGGTTGATATGCCGTAAAACAAAACAACCAAACCAAACACAATGGATAAATATTTGAAAATACAAACAACTTGAAACATAAAAACATTTTCCAAAATTACAGCATTCAACATTAAATGTCCCGAAAAGGGTTGATATGCCGTCAAAACAAAGCAATCAAATCTGTCCTCCCAACGTTGAACTATCCGTTGTTTAATTAACGCGTGATCCAACTTAACAATCTAGACATGTTGTTTGAATACATTTCAGGTTATGCAAACAAACGCAACACTCCATCATCGTGCGAATCAAACAGAACCGCGTTTCTTACGACATCAATAAAAAAAAAAAAGAGTTTTATTACAGCACCGGTCATGAAGTCGTTTGAACAATAACGATTGGGACTTGTGGAAGTATACATTAGTCTTTATAAAATAAATGAATTCTCAACTTGTTATATTTATTAGAGTTTCACCCCAAACAAGGCACGTTGTCACTTTGATGTAGGGGGCTACTATCAGGGACATAAGTTACAGGGGCACTATGTAGGGAGTTGGGCAGCAAGATGTCGGTTCACGTTACACTTGAACTTCTGCATGTCAGTACAGTTGGGGGAAGCAGGGACCCGGAAGGGAGTTCCAAAGTCTAGCAGTTCTGGGGAAAAACTACTAGAGTAGAAGGCTCTCTTACATCTAGAGATCTCTACTGTGAAGGGGTGGGATTTAGCTGCTTGTCGGTTTTTTCAGTGATATTTACGTCAAGGGGGTAAAGTACTTGCAGTTCGTCAAAGTAAGCACCGTTAAAGTACTTGTAGAACAGGCAGAGAGATGCAACATTTCGTCAATGGGATAGAGGCTGAAACTTAGATGACAGTTCAGGACCTATCAGGTTGGCGACTCTCTTTTGAACCTTGTCTAGGAGCGAGAGACTAGTAGAAGATGCACCAGCACAAATATGACAACAATACTCCATACATGGATGAATGGTGGCCTTATAGAGGTACAGGATACTTTCGGACGTTAGTAGCTTTCTAGCACGGTAGAGAGAACCTACCTTCTTCGCAGCAGTCCTGGCAATACTCTCAATGTAATTGTTCCAACTCATGTTTCCTGTGAACGTTAGGCCGAGGAGTTTAAAAGATGAACTTTCAGATAAACAGTTATTGGTCATTGCTATTGGTGGTAGAGAAGGTTTCTTGTAATTATTGAAAGAAACAAGTTTAGTCTTGGCAACATTGAAGGTGACCATCCATTTTTGTCCATATGCTTGATAAAGGGGCACTATAGACAAGGTTGTTACCGGGAGAAAAGAACAACCAACATAATAGTATAATTGCAATAGAGAATACAATAATAGTGAGACAGGCCTTAGTAAAATATTAGTTAACGTCAAAAGCAAGCAACTTCTCTGTCTGTCTGTCTGTCTGTCTGTTTCTCTCTCTCTCTCTCTCTCTCTCTCTCTCGCTCTCTCTCTCTCTCTCACACACACACTTTTTCTTAAAAAATATAAAATCCTGATGATGGCGTATATCGCCGAAATATTGATTTTAAACAAATAAATATTTTTTATTTTACATAATATTGCGTTGTAAATAAGCTCATAGACATATTTCATACACATTTTATAATATATATATATATATATATATATATATATATATATATATATATATATATATATATATATATATATATATTAGTATGTAGTAAAGTTTTTAACCTATAAAAACGGCCAAAAGTTATAACCCGTTGACTTAGAATGAACGGTTTATTCCAAAATGATGGTTGAATATGGTTAAATTTGTGCTCATGTTTACATTAAATCATAACCCCATAATAATTAGTTCGCAGCACCTTATCATAACAAATGTTCCGGTGGCTACATGTGAAGCTCTGGTAAACTCCATGGCCAGGAGAGCAAAGGCAGTTTTGGATAATGATGGTGGCCACACAAAATGTTGAGAGCTGACATGTTAATACTGAAAACTTTTCGTAAGACGTGTACTCACTTTTGTTGCCAGGGATTTAGCTTTTAATGGCTATAATTTGAGATATTTTGAGGGGAAAATAAATTAACTCTGTTGCAGACAGACTACTTTGCATTGTGTCAAAAAATCATTTTTTTAGTCTTGTCCTGTGAAGAGATATACTTAAATATTTGAAGAAATGTGAGGGGTGTAATCACTTTTGCGATACATTGTATATATGGAGAGTAGAAAGTTGACCTTCGGTTTACTTTCATAACTCTCGCTCCCCTCATCTTATTCTTTAGTCTTCACAGTCGGCTTTATGAAAAGTCTAAGAAAAATGCAATTTTCCGTAAAAAATTACTTTTAATTATAAATAACTTTCTACTCGATGAATGTTCTTCTTTATACATCCGGGTCTTCTATAGCTGAACATTCGCTTAAAACTCAGCACGCGCCACGGACAAGCACAGACTCATTTACTATTCTGAGTCATGATCATTCGACCTATCACCTGAAGACCTTGGAGACTATTCACGTTCGCTTGAAGAAGCCTTCTCTCTGCAAGCAGAGGGAATGTCTCTTAGGTTTGAACGTGACCAATCTCTAGGTGATATCATACATACCGTTATTTTAGACATTTAGTGTATTCTGTTTTTTTTTCTAATACACTATATCACTATTTTTTAAGCGTATCATCTCCCATATTATTTTAAACGTAGTATCTCCAATTTCACTCGATTTTATTATTAATAAAAGGAAACTCAATCTAGTTAATGAAAAGTGAGGGCGAAGCCGGTCAGCTGGCCTTTTTCATTATTTTTTTTTCATTTCCCACTTTTAGTCATGAACATCAAAACGGGGTTTCCTGCCATGATTGCAATATATATATATATATATATATATATATATATATATATATATATATATATATATATGTTGTTTGTTTTTGCGATACGTTTTGAATGAATTCAATTATTTACGAAAGTGCATTTTACCTAAATATGAGTTGGGAACAATTTTTCCTTTAACCAATTTGGTATCCCCACATGGGGAGCGGCATATATATTATTTTGAAAATGTAATTAAAATATAATTATCCACTGACACATGTTTCGTCATCTACGACTCATCAGAGAGGCTGAATCTAGCTAGATTCGAAATCGGGATTCCCCCGTTATTAAGCCTAAACCCCTAACCGCTCATCCATCTCGCTCGACTGTTTGGATACATCGCGATTTACTTAGATGTTGCTTGTTTTTGTTTATATATATATATATATATATATATATATATATATATATATATATATATATATATATGTGTGTGTGTGTGTGTGTGTGTGTGTGTGTGTGTATTACTGGCGCCAAAAAGAAAGTCTGCACTTGTCATTTTTCTCAGAAGTCACAAATTTAAGCTAAATTGAATGTAACTGTTTAAACAACCTATGCCTCATTTGATTCGCCTTTTATTCCACTATAATTTTATCTGTTCATATTTGACTTTTAATAGAAGTATCCTAGTGTTTACATCAATTTAAAAAAATAACTTCAAATCGAGAAGGCAAAAAAAGAAACTCTGCAGCAACAAATGAGCTTAAAACTAGCTTAAAATATCCATCTTTTAGACAACAAAGCAAATCGTAATTGTCGTTGTTCCAGGTTATACAAGGTAACATTTAGTATATATGCCTCGATTTTCTCTTAGTGAGCGTCAGGAGCTCATTAATCTCCACTTTTCTGGTTTATTAAATCGAGAAATTTGTCTCAGATTGAAATGTGATAAGAAAACGGTATGAATGACTGTGCAAAAGCACTAATACACCGGTAGTGTTCGTGATGCTTCTAAATCTGGTCGTCTTAGAGTTACTTCTTACAGGGAAGACAATGCTGTCAAGATCCACAGCCTCAGAAACATTTTTGAACTCCCAAAATCCAACAACAGTGTAATCTTGTTAAAAAGTGCTCTCTTTCTACAGTTAAGAACAGACTGAAGGAATTTAATTTGAGAGGCTGTGTTCCAAGACGCAAGGCAATGATTTCTGTAAAGAACAGGAAGCACCGTCTAGATTTCGTTTGATGCAATGAAGATGAAGACTTCATATGTCGAAAGTTAATAGCGATGAAAGCAAGTTCATTCGGACAGGCAGTGATGGAAGGCTATACATCCATCAAAGGTAGGTGGAAATTTGACCTTCATCTCCACATCATCTATTTGTTGTAGTTTTGCAACAAGTCGCACTTTTTTTGAGCCAGCCATCGCCAAAGAAGGGCTTTGCTGAGTTTTACTTTTGTCATGTCCAGCAACTAAAAAAACAAAAAACAAATTAAAATAATAAATATATAAAACGCCGAAATAGCTTGAATAAAACTGAAATGTAAAAGTGATTATGATAATAAACATACGCCCAAACTCCTTGCTAACTCTCGACTTCAACTGCAATCTCCACTGACCGTTCTCCCTGTCACTCTCTCTCTCTCTCTTAGTTGTCAAAAAAAGGAGATAGAGACTAGCCTGTGCTTTCCCCTAAATATGCTTCCACTTCCTTATAATGAAAAAGAGGCATGTTTACGAAGAAATATCTTAAGCAAGCGTGAAACACTAAATAGAAATATAAAAATGAACGTTAATTAAATTTTTCCAAAAAAAAAGTTTGTAAATAAGCATGCCATCCCCAATAAAAGGAATTAATTAATAAGGAATATTCACGAAGAAATATTTCAATCAAGACTAAAACCATTGGTTCTGGTGTTTTTGCAATTATGAAAAATCTTTATAGACTGGTGTAAATTCGTTTTGATTTTATTAAAACATTGGTGATGACCTTGAATGGAAAGTCACACACTTTGGTGGTTAGCCCGAGTAAGGAAAAAATCTCTAAGAAAATAAACGTGAAAAAGGCAGGTGACTAAACATTTTATTAAAAAAAATGTCTATTAAAGAATATAAAAAAAGAAAATTGTGCATAACCCACAACCACAATGCAGGAAAGTAAGAAAAAATATGTCAGCTTAGGAAGATTAAAATCAATCGTAAAACCATTGGTTCTGGTGTAATTTAATGAATGAAAAATCCTTCGAGACTGAATTATTTATATTAAGTTATTTATACAGCCGTCGTTAAGTCACGAAATGATGCCCGCAAATAAAAAGAAATGAACAGAGAATTTTCTTTTGCGTACGAATCGCCGGACAAACCATAAGGGAACAACAACAACAACAACAAAACAAAAAAGATTTTCTAAAACGTCAGAAAATTGGCGAAACCTTTGATTATGTTTTTAGTTTTAGTGCTAATGCACTTGTTGAACCGCGCCCTGTTGTAAATATTATGTTCAATACAGATATCCAATTTCTTGTGAATAATCGCCAACGTTTTACGCACTATCGGCGACGTCATCATTTAGTGTGTACATTAATCTGTGTTAATTCTACTGATGCTCAACGTCGCTAAAATAATAAATGGAAGTTACATTTTTTTTTTTTTTTGCTATTAGTTTGTTAGATTTTGATATTTATGAATAAATAAACATTTACAATTAAAAAAAAACGGATAAAAATAATATAAGATTTACGTTTTGTAAAACAAATATGTTTCTTTATATAGATTGACTAAAGAGCTAATATTATTAAATTAATTTTAATGTTCCTTATTGAGAAAAACTGTGTAACAACCGGACTGTTAATTCAATTAACTAGAGGCCTCCGTACATTATTTAGAAAAAAAGGCGTTAAAATAAGATTGCTCCTACTATAATTAAAGCATCAAATCAAAAGTGATTTTTTAGATTATTGTTAGATTTCCTAATTTAACATTTTCAATAGTGATATTTCTATTATCATTCAAATACTACAGTGTTTGAATATATGGTTAAGTGTTGGTTTTAATCATTTAGAACTGCTTTAAAACTTCACTGCCCACTCATTTTGCGACCAAATTTAAAACAATATTTGCAGTTCATAGGACACCTTCCAAGCTATAATTAAAAAAAAAATTTTTTTTAATTTCATTCAGTAAAAGAAAAGTTCTAATAAAGTTACTGGTGTTCAAAAGTTCTCAGAATGTGTAAGGAACGGAGAGATTTTTTTTCTGATTGACTGCCTGTTATCATAGCAATCAAATCTGTTTGCCCTCCTTGCAATGTTTTTAACTGTCGCCACGATTACATCGATTCAGCTACTACTATCGCTAATAATTCACCACTGTCCTGATCTGTCGCTTAGCTGTACTATCACTGATAGTTATTTTTTTCTATTATCATTCAAACACAACTGTGTTTGAATATATAGTTAAGTGTTAGTTTTAATCATTTAGAACTGCTTTAAAACTTCACAGCTCACTCATTTTGCAACTAAATTTTAAACAATTATTACATTTCATAGGTCACCTTCTCAGCTATATTTTGAAAAAAAAATTAATATTCGTTTAGTAAAACAAAAGCCATAATAAAATTACTGGTGTTCAAAAGTTCTCATACTATGTAAGGAATGGAGAGACTTTTTTTTCTGATTGATTGTTGGTTACCATAGTAACCAAATCTATTTGCCCTCCTTGCAATGTTTTCATTCGTTGCGCGCCTGTGTTGTTTGCACTGTCGCCATGATTATTTCGATTCAGTTACTACTATCGCTAATAATTCACCGCTGTCCCGATCTGTCGCTAAGCTGTACTGTCGCTAATAATTCAATAATGTCCTCGGTTGCTTTGAGGAGAGCAAGATTAGTTAATAATGAGAGAGTAAGTAACGTGCTATCACCTGTAGAAAGGAAAATTATTATTATTATTATTATTATTATTATTATTATTATTATTATTATTATTATTATTATTATTATTATTATCCTAAACATTTTTCAGTGGTCTATAATAAGAATATGTTGATATTGGTTTGAAGACAAGTTGTAATCAGCAAGAAAGCAGTCCGACTATAATGTGTACCACAGGTGGAAAACCGGTGTAAATAAGTCTCTACCTGTGAAAATTCTGCCTGACACTAGGCACATGGGGAGTTTCTGTAGTGAACCTCTTATAAGGGGAAACCAAAGATTCGATCTCCATCGAGAATATTTCATGATAATAACAGAGCAGAGAGAGACTAGTAACTGACAGGTACTACCAATTTGGATTAGAGGAATTATAACCAAAATGACATGAAAAAGTTCCTAAATTGGATTTTACGTGCCGGAAACACTATACGGTCATATCGAGGAGGATACTTTTTAATAAATCTTACAAAATGATTCATTGGTTTGTTGTGTCGTCGTTGGCAGAACTCTGCTGTTAGTCTACATTTTGCTCATTAGGATTGAGCTAGCCCCAGCTACAAAGTGCTTTAGCTGATCCACGAGGCGCAAGTTCGTATCGCACACACTTCAGATGTTACCATTCACTGCGGCAAACATGTGCTAGACATGCAGGTTCAGAAAGACATCTTGCAGCAGGTTGACGCAGGTTACGTAGGGTATCACACTGTCGCCTACCTGCCAGGCGAATTTATTAGAGAGTGCATCTCCCCAATTAAACGCGTCCCTAGATACCAACTTGGAAATTTCTACAATTCAGTGCGGTACACACAGCGCCTAATCTTCCCAAACGGTCACCCATCTGGTACTGGCTTGACTCATCATTGCTAACTTTGGTGATTTGGCGAGAACCGGTGTGTCAACGTGATTGTACCGTTTTATGTGTATTAGCATTAAAACACGTTAACGTATTGCTTTTTTTTTTTTACTAGGAGCAAAGTGTAATACCTGTTCTGAAACTAAATTTCATTTTTTCTGTCCCGATCTATGAAACAGAAATCTTTCTAAATTGAGACCAATCTTATTTTGTTCCAATCCCACGTTCCCCTTGTGGGGGATTTAAATTTTCTCCACATTAAAAAACGACTTTTTGTTTTGCTTTTCTCTCGTAGGGATGCAAGAAAAGTTCTTGGGTTGTTATTTTGATTTGTAAAATAGATTAGTTGGGTCATCTGAGATTCAAGATCTGTTTCTTGTCCAATATGCGCCTATTTCAAACATGATGAGAAAATTTATAATTTGGTACTTATTGACCTGTGCATAAAAAAATAGAAACACGCAAAATCTCCTTGACTTTGCCCTCAAAAGGAAGAACATGATGAACTGTGATATTTTTAGGATGCAAGTCACAAGAAGTTGACTATAGAAGTTTTGTTTCCTTTTGGTAAAAGCAGTTTTGGGAACGGCCAAAGCAGTGACCTCTAAAATGGTCCAAACGGAAACGTCAGATAATATTAGAAAATAAGTTTGTTTATCTAGGTGGACAATGACCAGTAAATTGTTTGCATATTCATTGTGGCTTGAAACAGAGCCAACAACTGGTGTTTTAATATCTATTTATAAAATTATTGGATCTAAATAGCATTTTTTTTTACTTGGGAGTCACCACTTATTAAAGCCTGAAGACAACTCGAGGATAAGAGTTAATGAATGTAAAATGGTAGTAACTAATGCACTAATGGTGTAAATTTGGTAGAATTTTATTATTTATGGGGACGGCTTAACAAGAACATGTTTACATTGGATTTGGAGACTACTATGTTGTAATTGACCGAGAAGCAGGCCAGTGGAACAGTGTTCCACAGGCGGGAATTTCTTGGAAAGAAGTTTTGTTCATGGAATTTGCGTTTAAATTTAGGCAGAGATAGAGAATTGAGGGAAATCATATATAGTGGTTGTAGCTAGTCAAGTGTTTTTGTGAAAGTTTAGCAAGAGGAGGATCATAAATTGAAGTTCAGTCGAGCACTTGCCATGAAAATAACGACAGAGCAGAGGAAGGCTTGTAACTTCTCTTATGTGGTTTATTGCTTTGTCTCCTTGTCCACAGAGTCTGCATTTGCTGTTTTCTTGTGTCTTGTCGATCCTTGCTTTGGTTGTTTCTAATCGCATTATCTTTTTAATATTATATTATCGCATTATCACATTGTGTGGCTGATATCAGGGATTCAGTTTCTCTGTTTAAGTTTTCTTTTTTGTAGTCATGTCCAAGTGTTTTCGTTAGTCTCATCTTTTGTCATCCTTATGAATCGTTCATGTAGCTGTTTCTCTTCCTATTTTTCTTTTCTCATCTTATCTCTTGTTTCTTCTGTTTCTGCCTTGTTTTTTTTTCAATGTCATTTGCTGCAGTAATTATTCTTTCGGTGTTTTGCATTATGAATCTTTCTAATCCATTTCGTGTGTCATTTACACAGTTTTCTATAGAGTCGGTCAGTATCATCCTTTGGATGTAGTGCACTGTGCATAGTCATGAGTTTCCTGGTCTTCTGGTCGAGATGCTTCACTTCTCCTTTGGTCCAACCTATAAATGGTCCAGAATATCTTACTAGTGACGCTGCCCACGTGTTTATACCTCTAATTAGGTTTCTACTATATAGTTCAGTTTCAAAGAGTTTTCTTGTTCTTCTGAGGTATTCCTTTCCAATTTTTTCTTTCATTTCTGTGGTTTTGACGGTGTCTGCTTCCAGAACTCCCAAATATTTGTAGTTAGCATGTTCACCTAGTGCCATCATCTCTATTTGATTAGGTAGTATCATATCTTCCGTTGCTTCTAGTTTCCCCTTCTCATGATCAGCATGCAAAATTCCATTTGGACATCCTGCCTGAAGATTCTGGTTGTGTCTATTAGCACCTCTGATTCCTTCTTGAAAATTCTTTTTTTTCTCTAGGACTTGTACAGATTAGCTACCCATTGGATATTCTTGTGAAATTAAACATGGTTTTTCATTCAAAACTTTGTTTTACATGCAATCGGATGCTATGACAATCGCATGCCTTCTGACGACTGTCTGTATATAAATCGTTTTACACTTAGGCTTATGTTATCTTTAACGTATCAGCTGAATTTTGGTATTGAGTTACTGATCGGTTGTATCGAAAGCTCCAAAATAAGGAAAACTCATTATGAACAATAACAAATATTTATTGGAGCCGTCTCTAAAAGGAGTGGGACTAGTGGTTGATGCACTAGTGCCGATATGTCAACAATATTACATGCGTTGGTGTATGGTGGCTTTGTAGGATACTAAGAAGTGTGAAAAATTTTCTAGTCCAATAGAAAGGGGGGGCACCTTGTTAGCAGAAAACTTTGCAGTATTATCTATAAATTTGTTGCAATTAATGTTACCAGTAAACTTATTATTGAACGACACAAAAAATATTACTAACATATTAGTTCTAGAGTCGTTTTTATAACTTCACGTGAAAATAGTAAAAACTTGGGTACTTGATGAGGAGTGCGGACCCTAAGCAAACGTTTGGGTATTACCGACCCCTCGGCATTCACCTTTAATTTGTGGACTTTAAAAGGTTTTCGGGCACGTTGAGAACGGATATCGCATTCATTTTTTGTGCAAACAAGTAGTTATCCATATTTGAAGACATTCAGTATCCAACGTAATCACTATTCTGGCTCTTTTTGGCGTTTTTTTTCATAAATGGGAAACAATATGGCCGGCAGCAAAAACAATAGTGATTACGTTGGATACTGAATGTCTTCAGATATGGATAACTACTTGTTTACGCAAAAAATGAATGCGATATTCGTTCTCAACGTACTCGAAAACCTTTGAAAGCCGACAAATTAAAGGTGAATGCCGAGGGGTCGGTAAACTAAAAAAAATACCCAAACGTTTGCGTAGGCTCCACACTCCTCATCAAGCACCAAAACTTGAATTCTACTTTCCGTTTCGTCTGTATTTAAGAACTAGCAAGGCTACTCGACATTGTCCGGGGGAAAAAAAGAGTAACATAATTTCTAACCCTTCTCTCCTTCTTAAAGCAACTGCCAAAGTTTCACAAAGGTTAACTCTGATATCCATGAGAATAGTGTATGGACCGGAAGTAAAAGGATCAGGTGATGCTTCACTTTTTTTTCACTTATAAAATATCATTTTTAGATGCGACCACGAATTTTTGTGTGCGATTCGGCTGTGCCGTGGGGGTCACTCAGGGTCGTATCCTGAGTCTTATGAGATAATAACAAATATTTATTGGAACAAATATTTATTGGAACAAAAATGAATAACAACAATAAAAATGGAAAAGTTATGTAGCATTTGTTAGAGAGAAAAGGGAATATGACTCCAAGTTTTACTCAGGAGACTTTGAAAATTAGTTTGTATTCCTTAGAAGAGGTCAAATTTGAAAAGTATTCTTTAATTTTTTTTTTTTCAATTTGTGTTTTCAATTGGACGCTGACTTTTGTCTCTCTCTCTCTCTCTCTTTCTCTTTCTCTCTCTCTCTCTTTTATATTTTGTAATGAGGGTCTGTTATTTATCTATTTATCCATCTAACTATTTAAGTGTGTATTTCTTTTATTTAACTATCTTGTTTACTTCTTATCAGGCTCGTGACCGTCTAGTTAATGTCTATGGAGGTGTGTGCGCCAGAACATACAATGATACACGAACGTGACAAATGTGACGACATACCTGTTTTTTTCCTCTTTCCTGGAAAGATTCGCCAACGTCTTGAGAGCTGGTTCTGTCAACAAAAACACTTTCAAGACAAACACAAGATTCTGGTTGGAAACCATCGCCCCTTTATGGGGAGCCTGTTCAACACATCTTGTCTCTTTACTGTCTAAGAACCAACTCACTAAAATTAACTTAGTTTTTTCAACCCGGAATCCTTGACACACGAGATCCGGGCCCATCTACCTAGCTTCCAGTGCAGCCACCCGGTTACCCAGTTTGATACATGTCACAACATTGACCTTTTCTGGTTTTCCACGATTCAAACTATCATCTACTTAGCTAGGCAGTCAAACAACCAGATAGATAAACTGATAACTGATTTCTACCCGGCGTTGCCCGGCGATTACATAACATCTCTCTCTCTCTCTCTCTCTCTCTCTCTCTCTCTTTCTTTGTTTCTCGAATTGACCAACCGTTTGAGCACTCCAAGTTCGTTTATTGATGATCTTTTCTTGGAACGAGTTTTATAATTCACAAACCGATCACAAACCGTGTCGTATATTCCGGCCCTCCACGATTCGTCGGGCAATGAGAGCTTTGTTTCACCCTTTGTTTATGGTTATATGTTAGTGAAACAACAGCACGGACGTAGATATCAAGTCGAATTCTTGGTAAAACGTAGTACATTAATAAACCGTATTTTCTTTTGCCTCGTCTAAACTCATACAGTCACTCAGTTGTGGCTCTACCCTCGCTCTGAGTTGTAGATGTATTTATTAAGTACTAGCAGGGAGACTCGACGTAGCTCGGGATTGAATAATGGTCAACGAATATTTCACACTCTTATATTTTTATTGTCATTGAAATTCGTGAAATCGCCCGGGGAAGAGGAAGCTTCACATGCCTTCATGCAGTAACTTAGTCCAAAATGTTATTCTACATTGCACTCTAGAGAACCTACTGTTTCTTTTATAAAATTATTTTATATAAACTTTTTTCCAGTTAACGAATAAAAAACATTAAGCAATTTACCTGTGTGGTTTCAACTTACGGACCACGTCATGCAAAAAAAAAAAAAAAAAAAAAAAAAAAAAAGAAAAAGAAAAACACGTAAATTTTCAAGTCTTATAAAATTATTTGCAGTTAATGAAAAAAATTAAGAAATTTACGTCCAGAGTTTGAACCTACAGACCTCGTCATGAAAAAATACCCCCCAAAAAACTCGCTATCAACTTATCCACAGTAAAATTTTCATGGTCCATCAGAATAATATTCTATCATTGTTGCTAAGCGATGCCATGGAAAAATGGCTTTACCGATGATAGATAAATTAAAATAACGGTTTCGATTATCGATTATCGACAATTATCAGGGTATTCTGAAACAAAACTTAACTAAGATCACTCCCAGACTAATGCACTAAAGTTCTGTAAATTTTAAACGAAATTTGTTCAGCCTTTTCGGAGTCTATAAGGAACTCTCTCTCTCTCTCTCTCTCTCTCTCACACACACACACACACACACACACACACACACACACACACACACACACACACACACACACACACACACACACAAACAAAGTTGCATTTATATAATTGTAGAGATGAACGAGGCAGGTTTCCGTAATAAGCTCCAATGATGGACCACTTAAATCAAAACTGACAAACTGAATCTTAGTTCGTGAATACTACATTTTCCCACTTTTTGACAGGTAAGTGCGGAAGGTGTACCATTTTTAACTCATGATTGAAATTTATTAATTTCAATTCATGATTGAAATTTATCCTTTCACTATTATCGGTAAAGCATTCAAGCCTTCAAATTAAGTGTGACAGATACATTCTCGCAATTTTTTAAATTTTCTAATATAAGGTTTAATCTTCAAGAAAATTGTTCATTAATTTATTCGAGACAAACATATAGTTTCTATTTGTCAAATACAACTTTTCATTTGCAATTTGAATCAGGAAAACATTTAGTTTGTCATGTAGACACTCCCAAAATGTGACATTTGAAAATGTCTTTTCAATTTTTATTCTTCATTATAGAAACGTTCTTTTCGGTTGTCACTCAGGTACGAGAAATATGACCTCTCGAATTGATTTAATTTTGTGAGTAGCCTATTCTCATTCATTTAGCCATGACCCTGTAGAAGTTTTATGTAATTTGTAATCGTATTCTTAGTATTGCCCGCACCATGGATCAAATAAAGGGTTCCATTCAAAATTCCGTACAGATTCCCGAGTTCGACAGAAAGATTCTTGAGTTCAACAGAAAGATTCCCGAGCTCGACAGAAAGTTTCCCGAGTTCGACAGAAAGATACCCGAGTTCGGCAGAAAGATACCCGAGTTCGACAGAAAGATTCCCGAGTTAAACACATGAAGAAGGTCGGAGATCACAACAGTCGAAATATTGTGTAGCTAGCATTTAAAATGAGAACAGTAGTCCGAATAATCCGAAAAATACGAATTATAAATCTGCATCTCAAAAATTCAGAAACATGACGCTAATTCATACTCAATTTTGGGAGTAAACATTATAACCGGAAAGTCAGATAAACACTGAACATTTTAATTCCCAAAACTGAAAAAAAAATTGCAATTGCTATACTTTTTAGATACATGCAAAATAAATAGCAGATGTTCAAAATGTATAAACATTTTGGCCCTTTTCTTTACTTAAAAAGCCACCAAAAATCAGGAAATTAACTAATTTTAATGAAATTTTCAGTATTTATCAAATAATGATCACAGAATATAATGAACCCATTATTTTTATTTGAATCTTAGTGGAAATGTATTCTGTTTGAACAATAAACACCTTTACTAAAGTTATGGTTTTCAGTATTAAAAAAATGAATTTATTTTTGCTTTGTTATGAAAATAAAGCATAGTAAATTATAACAATAAAAAAAGAATTATTTTTTCAGGAACATTACGAAAAAAGCCCCTAAATGAATTCAATATAACTCGAAGAAAAATTCATTTCTCGAACTACCAATATTATTATTGAATTAAGCATTGTTTATTTAATATTTTCACACACAAAAAATTTAATCGTAAAAAATATTTTTACTTTTTTTTTTAAATTTCGCCTAAGTTTTATATGCACGATTCTAATATTTTCCTTTCTTGAATGAACGTGTAACTTTCGGTGTAACATGATTTTTATATAACCTTAGAAAATAAAACGAACGTTTTTTTTATTTAGAAGTCGGAACACAGATAATTAAATAAAAAAAATGGTAAAAATTATACGAACGTTCACGATAGGAATGTACGGATGCATGACCGTGGAAAAAGAAAACCAGCACTCTTTACCCCCTCCAACAATCTGACGTCATACTGAGATAGCATTTTGACTTTCTGACATTTTAGGCTTCCGTAGAATTCATTCTTAGACGACTTCGTTTTGCTTTGGTTTGTGCGAAGCCAGAATCTCTCGCTTTTGGGGTGGGGTGGGGGGGGGCTAATTCAGCTATTTTTTTTTTTTTACAAACAATGTGTTTTTTTTTCTTTTTAATTTAATTCAATATCTTAATATTACTAATTATCTTTGAAATGGACTAAAAAACTAATATTTATCTATCAAAGAATTTTCCCAATGAATTTATTTAACTTCAAAATTTATCTGAATTTGTCAGTTTCCGAATGTCGCCCCGAAAACATTTTTCATTATAACTTTTCTTTTTTCACGTGTACAAATTTTTTTTTTTTCTTTTTGGAAATTAAGTTTAGTCTTTAATCTTTCAAATACAACCAAAACGTAGTCGGAAACTTACAAAAAAATATGATAAATCGGCTTTAAAAACCATCTTTTTAAAGCCATTATTGCCCGTACCTAACTTTTCGCTTATATCGTTATATTTCATTATTTATATTTCGTTATATTTCGTTATATTTCGTTATATTTCGTTATATAGAATTAGATACCAACATATTTAAACGTATATTTGAATAGAAAATCACAAAAACTCCAAATTAACCAAACACAGGATAAAAATAAAGCTTTACATGTATGTGTCAAGCATCAAAAGCTATGTATGTGAAATTTCTACACGGCAAATCCCCCCCCCCCCCATATCAAAAACAATAGGTGGATTATGAGTTGTTTATATGTCACGGCGGACGTGGTGTTAATATCAACATACAAATGTCAAATTACACATAATTTTAAAATGGATAAAAATTAAATTATATATATAATAATATACATAATCCTAATTCTATTAATATATTTTACAAAAACCAAACGCAACCAAATTTTAGAGCTGAAGAAAAGGCAATTAAAAGTATTGTCCATAGGAATGCGTACTTAACACCTGCTGATAGCAAAAGTAGAATTACTTTTATTATTATTATAAGAAGTTTAGAACTCACAAAACCTGGTGGCTAAAAACAACTCCTCCCCGGCTATAAAAACATAATAACAAACCAATTTTTTGTATACGTTCAAATGCTCTCTAGTAGAATGTAACTCACAAAATAAGCATAAGACTAACGCATACATTCGACATAAAACGACAACATTGTCCCGGTCCCGCCGACTGACTATGAATTTAAACAACACCAGAGAATTTTAGGCGGAATTTTTGACACCCCCAACAAAAAACTGCGAATAAAATATATAAAACTCGTAATTTCTGTTTTTAAAGTGGGTTGTCAATTTTCTTTATGAAATATACTTCCAAAATAAACTATTACAGTCGTTTAAAACATAATAGAAGTATTATTTTAATTTTTTAAAAACAATGTTTACAAAATGTCTATGCACGTTCGTAGACATTTTGTAAACATTGTTTTTTAAAAATAAAAAATAATACTTCTATTATGTTTTAAACGACTGTAATAGTTTATTTTGGAAGTATATTTCATAAAGAAAATTGACAACCCACTTTAAAAACAGAAACTACGAGTTTTATATATTTTATTCGCAGTTTTTTGTTGGGGGTGTCAAAAATTCCGCCTAAAATTCTGATACACCTACACCAGCGCCATATATATTAGCATTTAATAAAAGAACATAACGATCTCCCCTATAATCATAGACAAATCCTTGTCGATAATACAAAAAATTGTACAACACGAAAACGATTTTAAAAAGTGAAAAATTCTCGAAGCATCTTAGATTTAAATCCATCACTCTACCATTAATAGCATCGCATCCGAGAAAAAACAACAGCATATTAAAATGTGTAATAATATTAGTCCACAGAATCGTTGATTTTAAAACTCAGATTTTTAATCGATTTAGTTTTTAAACGATTTTTAATCGATTTTTTATATACTTTTCATACCACTCATTACTCGGTAGAATTATTGTGCATTTTACTTTTCACTTTTCTAGTTTTCATTTTAAAACCTTTTCACTTTCACCTTATTGAATCCATGGATTCCACCTGAAGATGATTCGCCGTCGAATCGAAAGCGCTCGCGATAACTATGAAACTTTCATAATTGTAAAACACGAAAACAATTTTAAAAAGTTAAAAATTCTCGAAGCACCATATTGTATTATGTAGATTGAATTAGTAAAAGGTCAGTGAGAACATTGAGAGAATAGAGGCACGCGTGGACGAAATAAAAGCTTTATTAACACTGAGAAAGAGTAGTATTTTTGCTACTACGATATACCACGTGATTGTGTGGTGGGAGGTTGCAGGCAATGGTGATGGTGGGAGTAATCTCAATCAAGGGGAAATAACTCGTGTTACTTGATGTATATAACCACATCTTACATTAGAACCCAGCACCCTACTATAAATAACATCGCATTCGAGCTGAGGTAGCGCATAAACGGCGCCCTTTGCTGATATTGACCCATGGACTCGTTTATTTAAAAAAAAATTTTAATCGACTTTTTATATACTTTTAATCTTCCATCAGACGATACAATTTATTGTGTGATTTAATTTTCACTTTTTGAATTTCCATTATCGCACATATTCATTTTCACTTCATCAACTCCATGACTTCCACCTGCAGATGATTTGCAGTCGAATCGAAAGCGCTCGTGATAACTATGGAACTTTCATCAAAATTTTCGATTTTGATACACACACACACACACACACACACACACACACACACACACACACACACATATCAGATTACTGTAACATCCCTTTGTAACCCTTTTCGCACATGTTTGCTAAACGTTTCAGGGAGTTCACACTTGATACTAAAAAATTTAAAATGCCCTAGACAAGGTTTTTCAAATCAATTGGCGCCGTGTGGACACTGTCTTTCATCGGCTTCTTCTGAAATAATTAATGTTTATAGTACTTCTTCGCTTTAATTACAAGTGAAAAATGCAGGTAAAAATCTCAGGATGAGTTTATTAAAATCTTGGATAAATTACATAAACTTTTCAGAATTAAAAAGGAAATTACATCTACATTAAAAACAGACTCATCCTGAAAGAAAAATGAGATTCAGGAATTTATTACTGTAACTAATTAATGAATGATTAATTACTGTAACTAATTAATGAATGATTTATTACTGTAACTAAACAGAACAAAAGAGAGATGAAAAGCAAATATGCAACAAATAAATGTTACCGAAGGCAAAACTCTTCTACCTACATGGATAAGTTTATTTGTGTTTAAACTTATTTTAGATCGTGTTTAGTTCAAAACAAATTTAGTGTTCATTCTGTTGAGTTAGAATTAAAAAATGGCTGCCCATACGCCCGTCACAAGGACTCTTCATAACTGCTCAAAATCGAAAATTAAACAAACGCTGGCAGAAACACATCAAATAAATGTCAACAATCGATCGAAAATGTTATGTTCTACCAATCCTTTGTATCGATTTTTGAACGATTAGACAAAATTGGGAAAATCCTCTTTCCTGTCGCATTATACGCCATTCTATCCCTACTGCGTACCTTTTCAGCGATGGAGTCTGGTGGGAGCTTCGCTTCCATATTGGCTTTCTTGATCTCGTACTGTGTTTCTGAGACGACATGCACGTTACACCAAGAATGATCTCTTGGTGACGAGGTAGATCTCATACAGGTGAACCTCCAGTACGCTCTAGTACGACATGCAGGTGTTAGAGTCTAATGTGACTCTCATAGACCTAGAACCTGCTGGAAACGTACCAGGACCGTGGACAACCCCTGAGGTTAGACCAACTCCCCCTGACACTGAAGTCCCTCCGGAAGATCATGGCACTGAAATTGCTCCTGACACGTCTAATGACACTGTCTCCGTTGGGGCTCCGTCAGACACTTCGGAAGGGCCAATACCTAAATCCCTGACAGATGAAGGACTAGCACCGAAAAAAAAAGTGTTCATTCGTGGAACGGCCTGCTCATCTGAGAAGGAATCTCAAAAAAAATTTTAGAGCCCACAGACAGGCTCGCTCTGAAAAGCCTTTTGTTTGAGTACTCTGCCCCAAATCATGGACTGCCGAGGCGACCACTGCTAGCTCATAGGGAGCCTGAACATTTAAGAGACTTTCTTCCCTATCAGTGAGAAATTTGGTGGCGGGGAGAATTTTGTGATTATGGATTATCTCCTCTTTGATAATCCAAGCTATAAAAGCTGTACATTCCGCTTGTCAAGTAGACGAGTAGCAAGATTCTTAATTGAATGAAAGATTACTAGACGGAATATCTTGTCCTGTTTTCATTACAGCGGATACAGTTATTTGAACATTAAAAATAAAGCATCAAATTTTTAATTAAATGTTAAGAAATTTTAAAAGAATAAGAATCGGTATTTGTACCGGAATCGGGAATTTAGAATAGAATCGGCAATTGCATTGGAATGGGGGAAAATTTTGGAATAGTCCAACATTACTTCAGAATAAAATTATCTAACAATCAACTGGTATGGAAACCTGTGATTATAAGTTTTACAAGATATTACTGGCAGTAATATTCTATAAGTACTATCCCACCTAAATAAGAATTGCTCGATATACAAGATAGAGCAAATGAATCAAATTTTAGTCATTCAATGAATTTAAAAATTTATGACGTGAAATGTTTGAGTTTCAGATCAAAAGATTTTTATTATTCTACGTAAGACAAAGAATACATTTGAAATATCATAACTCCTTATCCTATAGGATTTCGATGTCTAACATCTCTTCAGAGGAGAAAATATTACGAAATAGTTATAATGGTTTACACCTTATTTGCTAAAGTCAGTAAGACATGGAAAATCACAATTAAAAGTTGTTTAAGTATTTAAATGTCATAGAGTAAGGGATTTATTCATTTTTTTTTATTCATTTACTATAATAATTATTAAATACCTACAGACACGAGTGTTTCATCCTTTCGGGAATCACCAGTGCAGGGTGTCACAATTAACACCAGTCGATAGATTCGAACCCGGTAACAGGAGTCATGTCTGGCTTCATTAGCAATGACCCAATCCATTCGGCTACCGTCAACAACGAGAAATACAGTTGAGATTTAAATATCTATTATTTTTAAAAATGCTTTTAATGTTAGTCAGAGTGATCTAATCATTATATGATGATCAGCGCGTACACACACACACACACACACACACACACACACACACATATATATATATATATATTTGGTAAGGTGATTGATAATTTATAATTCAAAATTAAAATTAAAAATTAAAAATCAGAAATCCGTTTCATAAGAAGGAGCACAACAAAGCCAATAAATTGTACCATCGTTTCGGAAACTATGTTTTCTATTGTGACAGACGTTGAGTCAAGGACAATAATTTTAGCATATAGTTTTTTATGAAAACAAAGTCTCCTCATCAGCAAAATATTGGGTGGGATCGTACAATTTATTGGCTTTGTTGTGATCCTTCTTATGAAACGGATTTTTAATTTTTAATTTTAATTTTGAATCATAAATTATCAATCATCTTACCAAATATAAAATAGCTCTATGATATTTGCCTATTGAGCTTTGATACATCGGCTTTACAACGAACATTGTTATTTTCCTGTATTTGAATTAAATTAGTATTTTTACTATAACATTAAAATACACTCTGCTCTATAGAAAATTGCTCTAACCTCCTTTAAACATATATATATATATATATATATATATATATATATATATATATATATATTAAGTAATGTGATTTAGAATTTAAAATTTAATCACATTACTTAATATTGAATTAGCTCTAGGACATTTAACTATCGAGCTTATTATATATCTAAATTACAACGAGCACTTTCTATTTCCTGTATTTTAATTAAACTAGTAATTTCACTGTTACATTAAAATACACTCAGCTCTTTAGACTATTGTTCTAATCTCCTTTAAATTATATATATATATATATATATATATATATATATATATATATATATATATATATATATATAAATGTAATTCTTGGTTCGTTCAAAGTCCATAAAACCATATTTCTACATTACCAATTTAATTGTAATTTTCAGAAAATTTATGTGTAAAGTCAAGGAGTGTTTGCATGTTATTAAAATAAATTAAGATCGTTAAGATCGCAAATTATAAAAATATATTAAATAAAATAAAAATATTTTTCGTAACTGCGAGACTGTCCGCCATATTTCATTTCCGGTAGAAATGAGCCTTTCACGTGGTTGACGACTTTCGAATTACAACATTTGACTATCTAATTAATAGATGGGTAAAAAAAATCCCTATTTTTTAAATTATATATATATATATATATATATATATATATATATATATATATATATATTTGTACTTTAACCTTACAATTGAATAAAAAAAAACATATAAAACTTTAATTAAACTTGGAAATACGATTTAAAAAATGCGCGGATCGGTAAGTGCACTAGTACCATTTGCTTATCTTAATTTTTTTTATTTTTAAAAGCCTACCTAAAATAAATTTGTCTAATTCTTCATTTCTTATGTTATTGGAAAAAAAAGAAAGTAAATATGAAGAATTACTCCACCCTCGAAAATTCCTTTAAAATTACCACTTTTATAGGTGTTCAAGGCCGCTGAAAACGAAAATAACGTTTATAATGAAGGCAAACGAGTAGTTTCCAAGATATGAAGAAATGTTAGTTTTAAAAAGTGGAGGATCACTTTTCCATAATAATTTAACGTAAAATGATCACCCACTTCGATTTTGGGAGGGGGGGGAACTTTCTTTCTACCCTTGGAAAATCCTTTAAAATTACCTGTTTAAATTGCAAAATGCAAAAGAAATCAAACAAAAGACTTTTTAGCCAAGAAACACACAGAAAATTTTTTTAAAATAGCATCCATTTTTTTTCTATCGAATTCATTTGCTGTTTTTATTGAGAACTATTTTCTCCCGGAGTTTTAATAAAATTTTCCATAAAGGGCCGTGCGTCTCACGTTCGTATATAACAAAAAAAATTTTTTTAAAGATTTCGGTGTGCTAAAAACGAATCTGCAAACCGTTTCCGTCGCCAAAAAATAGTTTTTATGATATGAAGAAATTACTTTTTCGAAAAGTAGGCGATCACTTTTCCATGTAAATTTAACTTAAAATAAGCACCCACTTTCTAGCCACCTGAGAGAGGGGGGATTTTTTCCCATGTTTATTGGCTAAACAGCTTTCGTTTATGCTTGCGCGTAGCATAAACGAAGGCTACGACTGTGAAATGGGAAATAGTACCAGAGTCCAGGGGTTATTACCATGTAAAAGAAATAATAAAAAAAACTTTTTAGCCAAGAAACACACAGAAAAATGCCCCTCTCTCAGGTGTCAGAAAGTGGGTGCTCATTCGAAGTTAAATTTAGATTGAAAAGTGATCACCCACTTTTCGAAAAAGTAATTTCTTCATATCATGAAAACTTTCTTTTTGCGACGGAAACGGTTTGCAGATTCGTTTTTAGTACACTGAAATCTACAATAAAATATTTCGTTATATACGAACATGAGACGGGCCTTAAAGTAAAATAATACCGGATTTTTGGGGCAGATTTGCCGTTTAGTTGTACAAATATCCTCAAACCAGGTAATCACTAAAAGGGACTCTTAAAAGTCGTCACCTGTATCGAGCAAAAGTTTAAAACCACTGATTATATGTCAGCCTACGTCACAGTAACATATATTGAGTGAGTTCCTAACAGTATTTTGTATAGTTTTTTAGTTTAAACTCATTTTCCCAAAATATCCCCAAACTTAACGTGTTCGATAAGTCTGCCGCCATTTATATTTTTCAAATATACCGATAAACACTTCATGTTTTTGAACCGATTAAACATTGTACATTACATAAAAACACTACAATGTTATCCAGTTAGGTAGAACATTTACTTTTCTTGCCTTTGATAACATTTATTTGTTATATATTTATTTTTTGACAACTTTTTTGTATCTGTGTTTTGTAATACAAACCCTTTTCATTTAATGTAACGTTTAGTCGGCTCGAAAAACAGTGTTTATTGGTGTATTTAAAAGATACAAATAGTGGCGGACACTGTTGATTACGTTAAGTTTGAGAAAGTGAGTTAAAACTAAAAAACTATGCAAAATACTGTCACAAACCCACCGATTATGTCAGCCTATGTCATGGTAACATATATTCGGTGGGGTTTTGACACTGTATTTTATAGTTTTTAGTTTTCAACTTACTTTCTCAAACTTAACGTATTCAACAGAGTCTGCAACCATTTCTGTTTTTCGAGCCGATTAAACATTTTACATTACATAAAAACACTAAACAATTATCCAGTTAGGTAGAAACATAACTTGCCTTACCTTTGCTTTCATTTATTTGTTTTTTGGACAACTTTTTAGAATCTGTGTATAGTACCCCCTCCCCTCACTCAAATATCAATTACTAACTCACATTTTTGTATACAGAAAACAACAACAACAACAACAACAACAACAATAAACATTTAGCGCTTCAACATTTTTGCTACGTTCAGCTTTATCCACTGATCGTTGGTCGAGCCCAAGCCATGATTGACGGTAATCCCGAGGATCAGGATCCAATTCTGCAAGAGTATCTTTTTTTTTTTTTCATTTTCGCCTTTTTTATTTTACTTTTTGGAATGGATTGCTGTACTAAGAATATAAGAAACATGCATTTTCTCTTTTTATTAGAATTTTCCATTACACCAAATTGAGCCACAGCAACGCGTGGCAGGGTACAGCTAGTATATATATATATATATATATATATATATATATATATATATATATATATATATATATATATATATATATAATGAGAGAGAGAGAGAGAGAGAGGGGGGATTCTATGTCCCATTTAAACATATTGTGCGTAATATTTAATTTAAGCAAATTTCGACTCAATCTTTTTTGGAAATTTCGGTGTCACTTTCTTTTATTATTATCATCATCATCATTAGAAGAAGAAGAAGAAGAAGAAGAAGAAGAAGAAGAAGAAGAAGAAGAAAGTGTTTATTTTCCTGACTTGTTTAGAGTTTTTGTATTTTCGGGTTTTCCACACCCAAAATTTAAATAATTCAATTTTCGTCTTGTGATGTAACATACAAACATGAAGACGAAAATATAGAAAGAAAACAAGGCCAAGTGTTTTTTGCTTCTTTGTCTGGAAGGTCTTCACTCGCCCTATTAATTGTTGGTTAACATATGTGGGTGCGGAACCGGATTTAGAAGAGAGAGAGAGAGAGAGAGAGAGAGAGAGAGAGAGAGAGAGAGAGAGAGAGAGAGATCCAGTGTTGGTCGGAGCTTTTTGAGGTGGGGGATTTACCAGCAAACAAACCTATTCTTGCGTTTACTCTCTCTCTCTCCGACTGAAAAAAAAGAAGAGAATTGCTTATGCTAAGACAAATTGAGGTACGCGAGTGTAAATTGGTTTTTTGCTTTCATATTTCACTTATATCTAAGTCATCTGTTTGTGTGTTTGTTTGTCAAACATAGAAAGAGAACGTGTGTAAAATACAATCAAATGGGGAGAAAGAAGTGGAAGAAAAAATGTACATATATCCTTTGCTGTATAATAAAGACCAATATATATATATATATATATATATATATATATATATATATATATATATATATATATATATATATATATATATATACTATGATAATTATTAAATACCTACAGACACTAGTGTTTCATCCTTTGGGGAATCATCAGTGCAGGGTGTCACGATTAACACCAGTCGATAGATTCGAACCCGGCAACAGAATCCATCTCTGACTTCATTAATAAGGACCTAATCCATTCGGCTACCTTTAACCGTTATATATATATATATATATATATATATATATATATATATATATATATATATATATATATATATATATATACAAAGGCACTATGTGCGCGCGTGTGTGCGTGCGTAAGAGAGAAAAAGAGAGAGAGAGAGAGAGAGTTCCCTATGAACTCCGAAACGGCTGAGCCAATTAAAAACAATCACACAAATATATTTTATGTGTCTGGAAGTGTTCTTAAAGAGGTTTTATATCGAAATGCCTCCGATGATATCGAAAATTGATAATAAAAAAAAACAATTCGATTAAGGAAGGAACAATCTGATTTTGACTAAAGTTAACACCCTTATACAGCCTAACATCACAAGTACATTTGAGAAGTTTAATCACTGCAGAAGCAGAAGGGCCGCCGTATTAAATCAATAGTAGGTTCTTGGATAAGACAGGGGCGCAATCGAAATGTATGCTTCTGTTCCGAGAACAACTGAACCATGATACTTGACTTTTGCATTTTAAACTTTAATTCAAGCCATTATATAAAAATAAATTTATAAAATCAACATATAGATATATATATATATATATAGATATATACATATACGTATGTGTGTATGTGTGTGTGTGTGTGTGTGTGTTGACACATAGATGCCGATGGCCACCGATATGTCACGTGACTCGGGTTTATGTAAAACGCGAATCAAGGAACTACTTTCACGAAATAAACACGTGTGTCACTGTTAAGATCACTGCATGATGTCATAATATTTTTACGTCTTTTTTCAATGTTGACTCCTTCTTTCTTTTTTATGGTTTAATTCTTTGTTATTAATGTTGTTGTGATCCTCTCGGCGCTCCACCACCACCCTGGGTGTTAAGGAGTAGCAGAAAAAAGCGGAAAAATATAAAATAAAAGAAAAAGAAAATAGTAAATTCATTAGTACTCGTGGATAAGAAGCTGTTCATTATAGTAGACAAAAATAAAAGGATCGAACAATAGACCTGAGATATATTTAGATTTGATTTACGGGTACTTTATGTAGTACTTACCAACACAACAAACGCCCTCGTGTTTGTGCCTTGTATAGGCATGCGCGACAACAAAACTTGGGTTTTTATAAGCGGAAGTCTCGAGGTTGTCAGGAATCTACAGGCGCATGTGCAAGAGAAGGGATTGAGATAGTGGTATAAAGGCAGGTCGAGTGAGAAGGTTGTTGTTGTTGTTGTTGTTGTCATTGGACGTTACAGTGACGCGTACGTTAGCAGGTGATTAAGAGGCGGTTTATTTTTGTGTGTCAAGTCGCGCACCTCGGTGAAGGTCATATAAATCGTTCACCTCGGTGAAGGTGAACGTCATAAGCTATTTCGGCGATTTCATTTTGTCTCTTTTCCTGGACAACTATGGCTGGGGCAAAGTTTGATTTAAAACTGATACCCGAATTCGACGGATCCACTTCTGTTGTCGACTGGGTCAAAAGGGTTGAGCTGACCTGCAACCTCTGTGAAGTAAAGGGGGTGCATACCGTGATTCCCCTGAGATTGGCTGGAGGCACCCTAAGTGTATATCAGCAACTGAGTGCTGTGGAGAAGGCTGATATTACCTGTATAAAAAATGCTTTATACAAGGCATTTGCCATGGATCCCTGTACGGCCTACGAAACATTTGCCACTGGGAAGCTCATGCCAGGAGAAACCGTGGACGTCTTCTTCGCGGAGCTGAAGAAACTTGCAGTTCTATTTGGCAATGGAGTGTCAGAGCAAACACTGGCGTATGCGTTTGTGGCCGGCCTTCCCACCCATGTTAAGCAACTGTTGAGGGCTTCCACCAGCGTATCTGTAACGCCCATGGAACATTTGTTAGAACGCACTCGAGCCATTATCAGAGATGAGGAGGACCTGAGGGAACCGGTTGTAATGATGGCGCAGGCAGCCAAGACTAATGTTGAAAAGAGTCCCAGTTTGAGACCCACGACCAATGGGAGGCCATATCGCAAGAAATTGTACTAACAAGGGGCGGGGGCGGGGGCGCCCGCGCTGTTTCCAATGTGGTAGCTATGGACATTTATCCCAAAATTGTGCGGGAAATGCATCAGGGGGCAGGACGTCAGCGCCGCCCTGTTCCCCGGACAAGATTTAATTGAGGCGCAATCGACAATAAATGTGTACGTGGATCAAGTGCTTTGTTCAGTTCTTCTCGACTCCGGGTACTCACACACCATCATGAGTGCCAAGTTGTGTCGAAACTGGACAAAGCAGAACATCAAAGTAACCACAATAGGTGGCAATACGCAAGCTTGCTGAGGAGCCGGAACTGTCAAAGTCCACACAGACTATGGTGTGGCCGCAAACATTAATGTGCTGGTGATACGAGGGGATTTGCTGGGATTTGATGTACTGTTGGGATATGATGCTATTAAGGCACTGGGGGGAGTGGTTATCGGAAGAGATGGGCCTGTGCGATTTTTGGAAACCCCAGTGTGTGCTGCAGTTCACATTGATCGGCCTGATTTTAAGGTGGACTACGACCCTCACCAAAAAGCATGGACTGCATCGTGGAAGTGGACAGAAGGAAGGGCGCCAACCGAACTCAAGAATAGCATTGCAGAGTACTCGATACCCGACGAGGCCCGTAATGAATACAAGAAGGAACTTGAGGCATGGATCCAGGATGGATGGCTGATCCCCTACCCCAACAAGCTGGGACCACCCAAGGGTCTGATTCCCTTAATGGCGGTAGTCCAGCATAACAAATCAAAAGTTCGTCCGGTGCTGGACTATCGTGAACTCAATAGATACATTGAGACGTACACTGCCGATGCTGACGTGTGCGCCAGCAAGCTGAGAGAATGGCGCCAGAAGGGCTCCAATGTGTCTATAGTAGACTTGCAGAAGGCTTATTTGCAGGTGCGAGTGGATGAGACATTGTGGCCGTTCCAGACAGTGTGGTTCCGGGGTCAGAGATACTGCCTTACTCGGATTGGCTTTGGGCTGAATGTGGCACCGCAAATCATGAAGACCATCGTAAATGCAGTGTTGTCCCAGGAAAAGACCACTGAGGACGCAACATCGGCCTATATTGATGATGTGTACATCAATGAAGACGTACAATCTGCGTCGCATGTCAGAGAAAAGTTAGCTCAATTCGGGTTGGAGTGCAAGGATCCCGAACGTCTGAGGGATGGAGCACGGGTATTAGGATTGGACGTTTGCGGGAAAGACGGTACCTTACGATGGAGGCGTGGCAGTGAGATTCCAACCATCCCTGATGTTATTACGCGGCGGACTATTTTTTCCTTGTGTGGGAAACTTATTGGTCACTTACCAGCGTGTGACTGGCTTCGAGCAGCTGTGGGCGTCATCAAACGCAGGGCAAGTTCAGTAACTACAGGTTGGGATGATGTATCTGATGATGCTCTTCTAACTCTGATGACGACAGAAACCCTAGAGAAAGTTAAAAAGGAGGACCCTGCCCGTGGAGAATAGTGTGTCGATGGGGACACTGTGAATGTGTGGGTTGACGCTAGTTCTTTGGCATTGGGAGTGTTATTGGAGCAACGTGGAAATGTAATTGAAGACGCATGCTGGCTGCAACCCGTGAATGATGCTCAACACATCCACCTGGCGGAACTGGATGCTGTTGTGAAGGGTTTAAATCTGGCACTGCAATGGCAGTCGAAGAAGTTACACTTGTACACGGATTCTCTCTGCGTCTACCACTGGGTGTCCGACACTCTCTCAGGACGAACAAGAGTCCGTACTAAGGCAGCCAGTGAGATGTTAATCCGGCGGAGGCTAAACACCCTGAAGAGTCTGGTATCAGAATATGACCTGTCGGTGAGTGTAACGCTCGTGGCATCACACTGTAATCGTGCAGACCAACTAACCCGTGTGCCTCACAAATGGTATGAAGCTGTGAAGACAGGCGTGGAGTTCACTGCTCGATCTTGCGCAGTTGGCGCAATTAGCTCATGCCAAATACAAAGAATTCATGTGCAGAGTGGACATCCAGGTATAAAAAGAACTTTGTATTTTGCAAGGCGTGTGGACCCGGCAGTGACAAGGGCGGATGTCAGGCAGATCATCAAGCACTGTGAGGCATGCCAGTCTATCGATCCTGCACCTGAGCAATGGCAGAAGGGACGATTGGAAGTTGAGCATGTGTGGCAACGATTAGCGATGAATATTACCCATTACAGTGGTAAGCCCTTTCTAACCCGTATCGACTGTGGACCCACTCGTTTTGCGGTGTGGCGGCAAATGACCAGGCAGGACTCAGCGAATGTTGTCCGCCAACTGTCATCTATCTTTTCTGAGCGAGGTGCGCCGGAAGAGATATTGACGGACAACGATGCTGCTTTTTGTAGCCACCAAGTTCGGCAGTTGTTGAATGAGTGGGGTGTCCGACTACGACTGCGATGTGCTCATGTGCCATCAGGGAATGGCATTGCTGAGAGGAGTCATCGCAGCATCAAGAGAATTGCTGCCAGAAAGCAATGCACCATTACGGAGGCCACGTATGTGTATAACATCACACCAAAGGATGGGAAGACACTAACAACAGCACCGGCCAATGCCATACACAAATACCGTGTTAGGATAAAGGGCATTGACACTGTCCAACCAATCGACGAGGAGAGTCATAACAAATACAAGGTAGGGGATCCAGTTTGGGTTAGACCCCCTGGAAACCGGTGCACCACCAAGTTCAAGCGAGGACGAATATCTGGAGTGGTCAGCCAGCAGTCGGTCCTTTTTGATGGAACCCCACGCCATGTGCGCGATCTTCGCCAGGCTAGTGAAGTACATCCCACAACTACAGAGAGCGATGAATCATCAGATGATGAGCTGCTAATGAGTGAGGTCACCGAGCAAGAGAGTTGTAGTTGTAGTTCGTCTGATCAGGCAGGATCAGAACCAGAACCAGAACCACACCTAGAACCAGAACCAGAACTAGAACCTGAATCCGAGAGTGTAGATACCACCCTTCGCAGAAGCCAACGAACTAAGAGGTCACCCCCGGAGTGCACTCTATGTGATCATCAGACCAGGGGGGAGTGTAGTACTTACCAACAAAACAAACGCCCTCGTGTTTGTGCCTTGTATAGGCATGCGCGACAACAAAACTTGGGTTTTTATAAGCGGAAGTCTCGAGGTTGTCAGGAATCTACAGGCGCATGCGCAAGAGAAGGGATTGAGATAGTGGTATAAAGGCAGGTCGAGTGAGAAGGTTGTTGTTGTTGTTGTCATTGGACGTTACAGTGACGCGTACGTTAGCAGGTGATTAAGAGGCGGTTTATTTTTGTGTGTCAAGTCGCGCACCTCGGTGAAGGTCATATAAATCGTTCACCTCGGTGGAGGTGAAGGTCATACTTTAGGACTGACAATGGGTTTTATGACGCTTGGGAGTGGTTATGAATTTGCGGCAGTCATTGAGTTTTAACGACAGTAGGAACGATTTTCGAACGAAAAAGTTCACTTTATAACAGTCAGTACTGAGAGTCCAGTTGGGCAGTTGGCGACAGTTAAAGTTTGAACTCTGGGGAAGACAAATCGTGGATTGGATCAAATTGGGAGAGTTTGCACAGATCGAGATGAATTGATCAACAGATCGACAAACCCAGCCTCAGCAATAGAACGTACACATGGACTTTAGCATTTAGAGGGTTGATGGTGTCACACACGCACACACACACACACACACACACACAGTGCAACTGATATTCACAAGAAGTGTTTGAGTTTGCGTTTTTTTTTTCTTCTGTATTTTATTTTATTTTGATATTAGCAGAGGGGAGGACGGAGCGGCTTTATCCGTTCGAAAAATACGCTTAAATATGATATTTTAATTTGTCCAGATTTCGTATGTATTATTATAAAGTCATGATTTCAAAAGTATATAAAAAGTACAGCTAGAATCGAAACCGACAATAAAACTGTAGCATTCAAAGCTGATGACGTTACTACTGTATAAACGCGACATGCATAGGAACTGATTAAAAATTAAAAATAAAAAATAAACTAAGATGAATGTACAAAATGTATAACGATTTTTTTTCAATTTTACCTATTTTTGCCCCCTTAAAAATTATTTTAACCTACTAAAGACTAATAAAAGAACGGCTCATTAAAAAATCAATAATTCGAGGCCTCTAGCGCCGCTCTGCGACTTTTAGTTTAGTTGGAAAATATGGAGACAGACAGACAGATATATAGACTTTTATATATAGATTTTTTTTTTTTTTTAGAAAGCCAAAAAGATATATGTTCTTTCTTTAAATAGATATTTAAAGATATGCAGCTAGATTTCGCCTCGAACAAGACCTTTTCAAGGGATTTCTTTTTGTTTATCAATTTCTTTCTTTCTTTTTTTTTTTTTTTGAGATATAAAAATCTCTCTAGGTGGTAGTCAATCGGGATGTTAACTGACAGTTTTAAAGCTTTCGAGTGCAACCACGCGGCTGACGTGACAATGTTGTAAGATGCTCGAACTGCCTGTGAAACTCTCTTCCGTTTGCCTGTTTTCCAGCTGACTACAATTTGGTCATCTTCAAGTCCAATATAAACAAATTCTTGATGAACCGTCCCCTTAAGTAATCCAATTTACCAAATTTCCACTACTAACGATTACTATAATATTGTCCCATTGACTATTGTACACTCATTAACCCTTATCCTCGAGTTGCCTCTCGACCTTGATAAGTGGTGATTCCTTTGTAAGAAAAATAAAAACATGATTTGGCAGTCTTCAAGTCTTTTTTCATAACAGACTAGAGGTTGCGAGCCTGCTTTATTTTAAAGGCAACTGCTCGTTTGAGCTCCAAACTATGCCCCCTCGCCAAACTTTCACGAAAAACACTGGTCTAGCCAAAACCACTATCAATAATTTCCTCTATACTTTACCTATGCCTAAACCTAATCGTAGATTCCATGAACAAAGGAGTGGTTAGTGGTTAATCAAATGTTCGGGTCCCTGACTATCAGACGGATAACGTCAGCCCAGATAAAACGTTTACCTCCAGCACCCTTACTGGTGACATGGCTACGAGATAGACATAAAAACAGAAAACTTCCGACATCCCTGGCGGCTGTTCACGCAAAATACTGCCAACCTAGAAAACAGCTTTTTCTTCTCCCTTTGTCAGAAAAATCACTCATTAAAAATGAGGACTGAGGGACAAATAAAGAGAAGCGAGAGTAACGGGAGCTGCCGATAACGCATCCACAATGCATTGTCTACTCTCCAATAAAAAAAGTCCATTTGGTGTGTTTAATAGGGGATTAGGTGAAAGATTCCCCTCTCACCAACTGAAAATGAAAACAATTACAAAATCTGTTATGCTATCATCTATGATAAAAAATAAATAAATAAAATAAAATATATATTCCAAATGAACTTGCCAGATAGAATCGGCACATCTTTCCACGAGAAAACCATTTACACAATTAATAAAACAATGACATAAAAATAAAGATTAAAAACTGAAATAAATATAATATTAGCACTTGCATCTACAAAAGAAATATTACAAAATTCATAACTTAACTGCCATAATAAGACGTCCTTCGCGGCTGCAAATAGTAATTGATTTTGCTTGAAATAAAAATGCAGCGTTTTCATTTTTGAAAAGAAAATGGTCATCACGTGACATAGCTCGCTACTTAGACAAGCATGTTCTTTTATAAGTAATAACGTGTCGTGGGACGGGGGGGGGTAAGAAACCAGCATTTTCAGATCTATTCATGCTCTATTTCAAATGAAACTTGCCAGATAGATTCGGTACATCTTTCCACGAGAAAACCATTTACACAATTAATAAAACAATGAAATAAAGATTAAAAAATTATACTACTGACAATTTATTCTTTGAAAAAAAAAAGTTAGTACCATTATTTATTAATATTAATACAGAATTACAATTGGTTAAGAAAACATTATAATCATTGAAAAAAAATTACACACTGAAAAAATACAGACTTACGTTAAAATTTATCAGAATGTTTACGTGAAATTTAAAGTTGATAAACACAAACAAGCGGGTAGTTGAAAAGAGGAGGAGGGCGGGCAAAAACAGACTGGTTTTCTTTTCAACTCTGTACATCCGTACTTACCGACATGGAACGTTCGTATAATTTTTGCCATTTTTTAATTAAATTATTTTTCTATGTTCCTGTTTCTCAATTTAATTTTTTTTACTTTATTTTCCAAGATTATATGAACATTATTTTACCTTGATAATTATACGTTCTTGCGTGCAATGGAAATATTAGAATCTTACATGTAAAGATTACGTTAAAAATGTAAGCGTAAAAAAAGGTAGAAATAATTTTTTCAATTATAATTTTTTTGTGTGAAAATATTAAATAAACAATGCTTAATTCAATGATAATATTGGTAGTTCGAGAAACAAATTTTTCTTCGAGTTATATCGAATTCATTAATACGGACTTCAGGCTTTTTTCGTAATGTTCCTGTAAAAATTATTTTATTCTTATTTTATTGTTACAAATTACGATGCTTTATTTATATATAAAAAAAAGCAAAAATAAATTCTTGCGTTTTTTATTTACTACTAAAAACCAAAACTTTAGTAAAGGTATTTTTTGTTTAAACAAAATAATACATTTCCACTAAGATTTAAATAAAAATAATTCGTTCATTATATTCGGCGATCATTATTTGATAAATACTGAAAATTTCATTAAAATTGGTTAATTTCCTGATTTTTTGTGAATTTTTAAGTAAAGGGAGGGGTCAAAATGTTTATACTTTAACTTATGAACAAGATATACGATTGATAACTGAAAATAATCTCGCGTGGAAAGAGAAAAAAAGAGTTTATCTTACTTTAAGTCTCCGAAAATCGAGTACATTTACGCAAAGCGCCATGCATAGCAAAGGATGCGCCAATGAACAAAGAAATCTATATATCAAATAAAAGTGACCGTGTCTGTGTCTGTGTTCATTTCCCTACGCAATAACTCTGTCAATTTTCAGTCTATCGACTCGAAATTCGATATAAAGGGTACTGAGAGTTGGGAAAATCTTTGTGATCGGTTTTCGGACAGAAATTTAGCTGTTAAGGGGTCAAAGTTCAACGATTTGACCTATTTTTTTTTACACAGTGATCACCACTTATCAAGGCCCGGAAGCCACTCATGGATAAGGGTAATTGCAAGTACATACATTACGTTAGTGGGGAGATTTGATGAAGTGTTTACTTAAGGGGGCGGTTCATTAGGAATTTGTTAACGTTGGACTTGAAGACATCCAAGTTGTAGTCCGGTGGGAAGCAGGACGACGGAACAGAGTTCCACAGGCGTGCAGTTCTAAGAAAGAAGCTTTGTTCATAGAATCCGCGTTTTGATTTAGGCACAGATATAGAGTGGGGGAAACTTTTCACAGTGGATTCATCTAGACGGGTGTTTTTCGTGAAAGATTGGCGAGGGGGGGGACCAGAGATTGGAGTTCAAACGAGCACCTGCAGTTCAGACGAGCACCTAACTCTACCTAACTCCTCCGAAAATTTTGGGTCTAAACACTTGAAATTTTAGATATAGTTTCCTTGGCATGGATCTAACTTAATAACTTGATTTGAGCCCAAAACAATAAATGTTAAGGGGTCATAATAGGGGTCAAAGTTTAAAAAAATTGGCCGCTTTTTTGTTTGTTTTTTTTTTGCTCAACATACACATTCAAACACCCGGGCAACGCCGGGCTGAAATGCTAGTAGAGAATAAAAAAAATTAAATTTTTATTTCAAGGGCGTCTGAAGAAATCGCAAAAAGCTAATGCAACATCGGAGGAAACAATATTAAATATTTTTCTTTAAAGTATTAAGTACATATTCAAAACCACATAAATCAACCACAATTCTAATGCAGGTAAGTCCACACACAACAATGAACAAAACTTCTTTCTTAGAAGTGCACGCCTGTGAAACACTCTTCCGTTTGCCTGTTTTCCAGCTGACTACAACTTGGTTGTCTTCAAGTCCAACATAAACAAATTCTTGATGAACCGCTCTCTTAAGTAATCCAATCTACTAAATTTCCTTTAATAACGACTACTACGATATTATCCCATTGATTACTGTACACTCAGTAACCCTTATCCTCGAGTGGCCACAGGGCCTTGATAAGTTGTGGCTCCTATGTAAAAATAAATAAACAAATGAATAAAATAAATTCTTTATTTCAAAAATTTGTTTTTTCCAACCTTCAACAGAATATTATCTGCATGTCCGTAAACTATCTCGGTAGCTAAACTACACATATCATGTGGTTTGCAAAGTACACAGATAAACCTCAAGCGAGCTTTTCATCAATTGGAATCCAAATTTTCCAGTCAAACTCTCGCAACCCAATAAGATGATTAGGAGACATAGAATAAGACACATGAAACTATTTGGAGAGCATACATCTCATAGAGTTTACACAAGCATCGAATGAATTGTATTTTACAAGTAATGGTGTTGTGTACATTGCCGTGTGTGCAACCACTTGCTTTCCTCGACTACAATCGCTAACCCCGACACGGTGTGCCGTGGTTTCCTTCTCCGTGTTTTCTTTTCATTTTGGTCGTGTCGTCGTCTCTCACACATTGCGACTATCGATGACGCGCACTGGTTCACAAGTATATAAAAGATAAACAGCACAAAGAAACAAAAGAAAACATCAACCCCGACACATTTCACAGTCGTGTGTGTGTGTGACACCATCGATTCACTAAACGCTAACATCCACATTATAGTTTTCTGTCGAGGCTATGTTTGTCAGTCGACTAATAAATTCATTTCCTCATCTCGGCTTCCTAAAACTCTCCCGATCTGGCCCAAGTCGCAACCTTCCGCCACTGTTTCTAACTGGCAACTCCTTCAAACTGAAGACTGTTCGTAAACTGTCCCTAACTGTCTTGAACTGTAGCAAAACTCACACTCCTAAAACTGTCTCTAAGCTAACTGTAAATATATTGTTCGCCATGTCCAGCTGTTTGTTCCAACTATTTGATACGTATTGATTAACAATCCTATTTTAGATTATTTTATGTTCCTTGGTGCCCCCCTCCAATTGTCTTTCTGCTAACTTCACTATCTATAACCTTTGTTTTGCTGATCAACGAATTTCCTTTATTTTTATTCCTATCCAGATTGCCCCTTTTTGGGGAGCTGAATTTTCCCTTACATTAAAAACCAACCTTGTGTCTAACTCTTCCCTCGTGGGGAGGCAAGTAAATATTTTAAATCACTTCCGAACACTTTGGGGGGCATATTATTACACGTGTACTTTTTCCTGGAATTAAACTCTTGCCGTTATCCAATTGAGACTATCAACAATGAGATAATAATTGGCCCGGAAATGCCGAGACTTAAAGTTTGGTAGACATTTAGGCACCTGTTATGATAGAGAGTCCTTTTATGGAATTTTTTGGCGGGAGACGTTTTATAGTCGAACAGAAAGGATGTACAGTTCACGTAGGATGTAATAATTTATTACTAAAAAAAGCTGTCTACTTTCTGAACAGACTTTACAACTATAAGAGGACTAGAGAGAGAGAGAGAGAAAGAGAGAGAGAGACAGACAGACAGACAGACAGACAGACAGACAGACAGAGAGAGAGAGAGAGAGAGAGATTGCAGAGAAGAAGAAAGAATGGATGCAATCAAGTTACAGATATGCTTCTGCACTTTATCAAGAACCCTTAAATGGGTCAGCGATTCACCAGTTTAAATATGACAACAATATTCCATATATGATTTGATAGTAGAATGATTAGGTGAGAGAAAGTGTTTGAAGTAATAGAGAGAATAGGAAAACAGTATGTTGTACCTGTTGCACCTTCATTTTTTCAAGAATTTGCTAATATTTTTCAACGTTTCATTAATATTGAACAACGTTTCATTAATATTGAACAACCTGAGAAACTGATTTCTTGCTCTTGCTGCGTATCCAGTGATTAAAATAAATTCCATGTCATAGTCAAAATATTGTTTCATGTCATAGTCAAAATATTGTTTCATGTCATAGTCAAAATATTGTTTTATGTCATAGTCAAAATATTGTTTTATGTCATAGTCAAAATATTGTTTACTGGTCAGCCACTTAATCAGTTTAGGGTTAGATCCATTTGTCAGCCACACTTGTAATCCATTCTTTCCCCATTGGGCTCTTGAAAGGCTTACTTTTTGGTGAGCCTTTGTGAAGCCCAGGAGATTGAACGCTGGAGGTGGGGTCTATTTCAGCCTTGGTTTGTTTAGAGGTGATTCTACCTAACTCTTTCTTTTTATTATTACGATTAGTTCTCTAGAATCATCAAATGACTTCTTGCTTTGTCTGGGGCGATTTTGATTAAAAAATGAAGACGATAGATAATATTATATTATAGAGCTTGAGCGAACCACACACACACACACACACACACACACACACACACACACACACACACACACACACACACACCTCTCGCTAGATACAGCCACTCTGATGACTCGTAGACGACGAAACACGTGTCAGTGGATAATCACATTTTAAAAATAACATATATATACCGCTCCCCATGTGGTTATAAGGGAAAATTATTCCCAACTCGCATTTAGGTAAAAATGCACTTTCGTAAATAATTGAATTCATTCAAAACATATCGCTAAAAACCAAAACAAAACAACACACACACACACACACACACACACACACACACACACACACACACACACACACATATATATGCGCGTAGTATATGATGATACACTAAAAGGAAAAAAAAAAACTAAAAATTGTGAATGTATTGGACTATCTACAGGTCGATGTGACTTTTGTTATTTTGTTTATGCATATTTAGCGCCGATGAGAGCCCCACCCCACTGATATAAGAATAATACAAAAGCAGACATGCAGAGAACTATATATAAACACATTAGTAAAAAGCCGAAATTATCGTACGCTAGTAAAAAGTGAAACTTTTTCAGATTAGCATAAAAATGAGTGTCGGTTTCAACTGAAGCAATATATATATATATATATATATATATATATATATATACTCGGGTTTTTTTATTCAAAAGTAATGGACTAATGAATTCAACGAGGTTGTTAGATAGTGCTCAATAAAAAGAGCTGATAATACTTGTTTATTGTTATATAAACATGCTCACACCCCGCTGCTACAAATAGCCACTTGTTTCAATCAAACAACAGATATCATCAGGCAGCGACTTGACTATTCAAAAGTTCAATGAATAACCTAATAATAATGAATTCATTGAACTTTTGAATAGTCAAGTCGCTGCCTGATGATATCTTTTGTTTGATTGAAACAAGTGGCTATTTGTAGCAGCAGGATGTAACCATGTTTATATAACAATAAACAAGTATATATATATATATATATATATATATATATATATATATATATATATATATATGTATATTTCAAGTTAAAAATTTCCAAATGGAAACCATTGAATTCAACGAGATTGTTGATAGTGCTCAATAGAGGGGGCAATATATTATTTTATTCAATTTAGGTAAGCAAATTTACCACTTGTCTACTGTTTCAATCAGGCAACAGAAAAAGACTCGCCTCGATGAAGATCGGCGGCTTCTGTCGTCTGATGAAATCATTTTTGATTGGAATGTTAAATTTATTATCGCGGCAAGTGGTAATTTTGTTTACCTATATCGAATAACAACAGAGCATATATAAATTTTGAATATATATATATATATATATATATATATATATATATATATATATATATATATATATATATATATATAAAAGTGAACGTGTGTGTGTGTGTGTACATTTTCCTACGCAATAACTCAGTCAATTTTCAGTCTACTGACTTGAAATTTGATATACAGGGTACTGAGATTTGGGAAAATCTTTGTAATCCATTTTCGGCCAGAAATTTGGCTGTTAAGGGGTCAAAGTTCAACGATTTGACTTTTGAGAACTCTACCAAACTCATCCGCCAATTTTGGGTCTAAACACTTGAAATTTTAGATATAGGTTCCTTGGACATGGATCTAACTTAATAACTTGATTTGAGCCCAAAACAATGAATGTTAAGGGGTCATAATAGGGGTCAAAGTTAAAAAAAAATTGACCTCTGCGGTCTCTACCAAATTATTCAGACAATGTCTGGTCTAAACATTTGAAATTTTACATAAAGGGTATTCAGAGATAGGGGAAGCTTTTGAATCAATTTGGGTCGAAAATGTTTAGTTACCAATATATAAATGTATGTATGTATGTATGTATGTATGTATGTATGTATGTATGTATGTTTGCATATCTGCCTAAAACTTTCGACAGAGGTGACGGATTTTACCAAGATCAGTATCGTTTTGAAGCTCCACCTTTCAGACGACAAATATCGAAACGGCTAAAAACATTAATATCTTCACTTTCAACTGGGCAGTTTTCGACACGGGGGGGGGGTCGCTTTTTCGCCGATATTTTTTAAAGTCATCCTCTCCTTTCGATTGTGTAGCCTTAATTTAAACATAAGTCACTTCCGGTTTGGCAGGGATCGTAATAGCAAAGACGTCAGGTTTTCCCCTGTTCTTTTCCTCCTTCGTTGTACGGGTTCGAGCCTGCCTTCCCACTAGCACTTTTTTTTTTTTTTTGCTCAACATACACATCCAAACACCCGAGCAACGCCGGGCTGAAATGCTAGAATATATATAAAGTCAAATTGTGTGTGTGTGTGTGTGTGCGTGCGTAAATTGCCCTACCAAACTACTCTGTTAATTTTCAGTCTACAAACTCGATTATTATAAATGGGTTATTAAGATTTGGAAAATCTTTTTAATCGGTTTCGGCCAGAAATTTGGCTTTCAAGGAGTCAAGGTGCAACGATTTGACCTCTGAAAACTCTACCAAACTCTTCTGCCAATTTTGGGTTCAAACACTTGAAATTTTAGATGTAGGTTACTTGGACATGGATCAAACTTTTTAATTTCATTTGAGCCCAAAACAATAAATGTAAAAGTCATCAGAATTGGGTTCAAAGCTTTAAAAATTTTGACCTCTCAAAATTACTCAGCCAATTTTTGGTCTAAACATTTGAAATTTAACATAAAATAATGCAAGATTTTTAATCGGGTTTTAGCCGTAAATTTGGTTGCCAAGGGTTCAAAGGTCAAAAGATTTGACCTTTGCGCTCTCTAGCAAACTGTTCAGCCAATTTTGAGTCTAGACATTTGAAATTTTACATAAAGGGTATTCAGACACGCAGAAAACTTTTTAATCAGTTTTGGGCGAAAATTTAGTTGCCAAGAGGTAAAAGCTGAAAGAGTGGATCTTTGCAGATTTACCAAACTCCTCCACCAATTTTGGGTCTAAAAACTTGAAATTTTAGATGTACATTTCCTGGACATGAGTCAAACTTTTTAATATATATATATATATATATATATATATATATATATATATATATATATATATATATATATAACATAAGCTTAATGTGTGTGTGTGTGGTCACGAATAGGCTCATTTCTGGTTGACTATTTTAAAAAACTGATTACATATAATGATAGATGTATCGAGACACAGGAATAGGTATGTTTCATCTGGCAGAATGGTGGTTCGCGCCTGGTCCACAAAGTATGAAAATAAAAAATTAAAAAAATAAATTTACAAGTGTTTTTGGTACAGATGTACATAAGCATACTTTGATAAGTATGTTTTAATTTAAATAGGGATGGTATAATGAAATTGTGGGGTCTGCATTCGCGCCTGGCCTCCATAGAATGGAAATAGGCACAAACTTCAATAAAGACTTTTCATATCTATCTGCGTAAGTATACTTTGATAATTATGTTTCAGTTTGAAGAAATATGGTATAATAAAATTATGGGGTGTTCGTTCGCGCCTGACCTCTATAGAATGGAAATATGTCACAAAGTTTAACAAGGTTTTCTAATATAGATCCATAGAATATTTTGATAAGTGTTTCAGTGTGAACAGGTATGGTATAATAAATTATGGGGTTTATCTATTTTATTTTTACTTTCATCATATTTTGCTTTGGTTTTGATACCCCCCAAATTCAAAGCTATCTCTTTACAACCCTTCCTTTTCATAACCTATCATACTTTCATAAATCAGAGTCCATTTTCTGTATGCGGTTTTTGAACCCAGTCAACGACGGGTACTTTTGCTGGTATATATATATATATATATATATATATATATATATATATATATATATATATATATATATATAACAATTGAGATTACAAGGATTTATAATCTGCATAACGTTTGAATCTTTTGTCATTTAAAAAAAAATTAGCCTTCCAACCAGAATCCATTTATATAAAAGAGTTTTTGTAATCTTTTAAGTGTGAATTTTTAATTTCTTAAACTTGTTCTGGCTTGTTTTTATTATTTTTATCCTTAAAGGAGCTAAGAATAAGTCTTGTTTAATCCTCATGCTTCTTTGCCAGCCTTATTCCATGAATAAAGCATTATTTTCACTCGTTAAAAGTCCAATTTTAATCTTTTGTAAATGCCCCCTTTCTTCCCTCAGTTATTTATTTCTTTGTTATATTATACATAGTTGCGATGTAAAAAACAAACAAAAAACAAACAAAACAAAAAAACTCCTGTTAAAAGCAGTTTATAATGACCAATCAGATTATATTGACTAATATTTATAATGACCAATCAGATTATATTGCAATAAAACTTTCTCTTGTCTTATGCACTTCAGAGGACTTGAATTCTAATCAAATTTATTACCAGCGCGCACACTTTTAAAATAAAACTTTTATCTATGTTGTATTTTACATTTGTTTTGAAATCTATATGGTAGGGTCATCTGTGACCAAACTGATTCTCACCAGACTTGACTCGTGACAGGGTTTTGCACAAGCTTAAAAAATCCTTGAATTTTGATTTTTACCTTAAAAACGCCTTATTTCTATTATTACCTTGAAAATGTCTTGGAAAGACCTTAAAAATCATTCTTTATGTTCAGTAAAGACTTGTTACTATATTAAAAATCTAAA